>NC_139987.1:25595707-25980707 GCF_963993115.1 Abramis brama | reverse complement strand
ATATATACACACCTATATTTATACATGTGTGTATGTACAGTATTAAATAAATTATAATAATACGATAATAAAAGTGCCAAACTAAATTATTTAATAATTTTTTATAATGTAAGTGAAATATGAGACATATTCTTGACATGTTTCTAGAGATTCTCCCTTATGGACAGCTTGAATCTTACAACTGTAAACACTTTGATGACATAGCATGACATGAACTGAACATCACGGTCTGATCTCCGATTACCCATCATCAATAATACATGTAACAAGACAGTGGCATGAATGCGCTCAAGACATGATACAGCTAGCTGCTAGTTGCATTAGCATACTGCTCATATGAGCGAACCAGACGCGTTTACATCCTTCTAAAAACAATGAAACACCTTTTAAATGCTTGGCTTCGTCTCAAAGAAACTTTTAAGCAACTGGGTGCAATTTCTCTCTTAGAAAGAATCTAAGAGTCGGTTCATTCAGTCACGAGTGCCCGAACTGCCAGGATTTGGCTTCTCCCATGTGGCAATGCATGTTAAACTGAGCGAGAGGACACAAAGTCTGCATAGCAGTGCCTTCTAGAACACTTTCGGCCTCGAGGGCCCCATTAACATGAAAGGGGCCGAGAACTCGCACAAACATGGCTGTGTAGAGTCGATATAAAGCCCTGCCGCACAACAGACTTGACTGTTTTAGTTTATTCATCCAGCAAAGCACTTCAGGGCCGCTTTGTGAATATGTAAATTGAAAACGAGAAACGCAATGGGCGAAAAAGCAGCAAAATGAAATGCAGAGGAAAGCAGAAATCCAAAGCTTATGATGATATTTACAGGGCTTGAATTTATTTTGCAAGTGACTGTTTATGAAGTCTGTGTGAACTAGGAACACAATACAGCCTCAAATGTAGTTTAAAAGGGCCCAAAAATGAAGAAAGCACCAGTGTGTTTATGATAGAGGGGTTATTAAATATTACAGATGGGTTAGGGTGGTTAACTAGTTGGCTGAAACTAGATTAAAGGTGTCATGACATGAGAAATCATATTTGCCTTGATCTTTTGACATATAAGAGGTCTTTATACTATTAAAACATCCTGCAATTTTCAAAGCCTAAAAATGTCCTCCTCATTATAAACAAAGCATTTATTTAAATCAAGCTCCGAAAACAGCTCGTTTTGATATTGCGGGATCTGTGACATCATTATTGTTATTATTGTTGTATTTTTATTAAAGGAGCTGTATGTAAGAAATGTATTTCAATTAATCATAAAATGGCCCTGATATGTCACTAGACATTAAGAAATCATGTTCATTTCAAATACTTATATCACTGACAACAGTAGTCCGGCCAGGATATTGTCATTTAAAAGTGATAGTTGCAGCCCTCAACTGATGTTGATGTTGTCATGTTGTGTTTTGGCCTGATGCACCACCCTCCACCTATCTACCAATCACAAAGTCAGTTGTGTTTCAGCATCCGGGTTGCCAGCTCTGCTCTAGTTACCACAGCTGCAGCTACAAACGTTCGTGCTGGATCCTGCAGCCTATCTGGCAACCTCGAGTCAGGGGGGAGGGGGAGGGGGAGGGGATACACCGCTCTACAGTAATTTGAAAGTGATTGCAGTACCAGTTTTGGCCACAATCTTACATACAGCTCCTTTAAATATAAAAAAAATTCAGAGTGAAATATTTTAATAGTATTTTTTTAATTTAAAAACAAATTTATAATAATTTTTATTTAGTAGTAGTGGAAGTAGTAGTAAAAATAGTTATTTATTTATTTATTTATTTATTTTTCATGGTCATGACATGGCCTTTCTGTAATAATAATATTACAGGATTAAAAAATATGTAATATTTATTTAATACTTAAAGCCAGAAATCACAATGTGGCTTAATGCAATGATTATTTCGATTAATCCCGCCACGGTCAATCATCTGAAGGTCTGTGCTTAGTATCTACAGTATATATCTTCAAATTCGTGCCTTTAGTGTGTAATGTTGCTGTTTGAGCATAAACAACATCTGCAAAATTACAACGCTCAAAGTTCAAAGCAAAGGGAGATACAGTGAGGAAAATAAGTATTTGAACACCATGCTATTTTTCAAGTTCTCCCACTTGGAAATCATGGAGGGGTCTGAAATTGTCATCGTAGGTGCATGTCCACTGTGAGAGACATAATCTAAAAAAAAAAATCCAGAAATCACAATATATGATTTTTTAACTATTCATTTGTATGATACAGCTGCAAATAAGTATTTGAACACCTGTCTATCAGCTAGAATTCTGACCCTCAAAGACCTGTTAGTCTGCCTTTAAAATGTCCACCTCCACTCCATTTATTATCCTAAATTAGATGCACCTGTTTGAGGTCGTTAGCTGCATAAAGACACCTGTCCACCCCATACAATCAGTAAGAATCCAACTACTAACATGGCCAAGACCAAAGAGCTGTCCAAAGACACTAGAGACAAAATTGTACACCTCCACAAGGCTGGAAAGGGCTACGGGGAAATTGCCAAGCAGCTTGGTGAAAAAAGGTCCACTGTTGGAGCAATCATTAGAAAATGGAAGAAGCTAAACATGACTGTCAATCTCCCTCGGACTGGGGCTCCATGCAAGATCTCACCTCGTGGGGTCTCAATGATCCTAAGAAAGGTGAGAAATCAGCCCAGAACTACACGGGAGGAGCTGGTCAATGACCTGAAAAGAGCTGGGACCACCGTTTCCAAGGTTACTGTTGGTAATACACTAAGACGTCATGGTTTGAAATCATGCATGGCACGGAAGGTTCCCCTGCTTAAACCAGCACATGTCAAGGCCCGTCTTAAGTTTACCAATGACCATTTGGATGATCCAGAGGAGTCATGGGAGAAAGTCATGTGGTCAGATGAGACCAAAATAGAACTTTTTGGTCATAATTCCACTAAACGTGTTTGGAGGAAGAAGAATGATGAGTACCATCCCAAGAACACCATCCCTACTGTGAAGCATGGGGGTGGTAGCATCATGCTTTGGGGGTGTTTTTCTGCACATGGGACAGGGCGACTGCACTGTATTAAGGAGAGGATGACCGGGGCCATGTATTGCGAGATTTTGGGGAACAACCTCCTTCCCTCAGTTAGAGCATTGAAGATGGGTCGAGGCTGGGTCTTCCAACATGACAATGACCCGAAGCACACAGCCAGGATAACCAAGGAGTGGCTCTGTAAGAAGCATATCAAGGTTCTGGCGTGGCCTAGCCAGTCTCCAGACCTAAACCCAATAGAGAATCTTTGGAGGGAGCTCAAACTCCGTGTTTCTCAGCGACAGCCCAGAAACCTGACTGATCTAGAGAAGATCTGTGTGGAGGAGTGGGCCAAAATCCCTCCTGCAGTGTGTGCAAACCTGGTGAAAAACTACAGGAAACGTTTGACCTCTGTAATTGCAAACAAAGGCTACTGTACCAAATATTAACATTGATTTTCTCAGGTGTTCAAATACTTATTTGCAGCTGTATCATACAAATAAATAGTTAAAAAATCATACATTGTGATTTCTGGATTTTTTTTTTTTAGATTATGTCTCTCACGGTGGACATGCACCTACGATGCCAATTTCAGACCCCTCCATGATTTCTAAGTGGGAGAACTTGCAAAATAGCAGGGTGTTCAAATACTTATTTTCCTCACTGTATTTTCTTTTAAAGAAATTGCTTTTTAAGGACTACAACAAACGGCTGGTAGAGACTACACAACATTCCTCCCGGGTTAGTGACATCACCAACCCTAGAATTTACATAAACCCCGCCCCCGCAACATGATTTATAGATTATCATGACAAAATATGCTAATCAATGACTACAAGATAACTCCACATAAGCTTCATAAATTCAACTAACCATTCAGAAATGTGCTGTTGCTTCTACATGTTGTCACTTCTTCTCGAGTCTCTCCATCATTGTCTGACTCCAGTTTGAACATAAAAGGCTAAAAGTTTTAGAAATTTTCAGAGCATGTGTGTGAGGTAAAAGGACACAAGCTGTTGTAGCTCTGCCCCCTGTGCCGGGAGCAGCAGCTCATTTGCATTTAAAGGAACAGATACAGAACGGTGCGTTTTTGCTCACCCTCAAAAAGTGACAATTTTAACATGCTATATAAAAATATCTGTGGGGTATTTTGAGCTGAAACTTCACACACACTCTGGGGACATCAGAGACTTATTTTACATCTTGTGAAAAGGGCATTATACCACCCCTTTAAGATAAACCAGTCAATTTAGCGACTAGTTTCTAAAATATGTTTTGCACATCCCTCTTCAGTATGACCTGAATTTAAATGGACCACTGTATATCATAACTAGATCTCTGGAGATTTGAGGTCGTGTGTTTCTAATGCAGAAAATGTCATGCTTGCGTGTCATTAACGTGGAGCCCACTTTTCAACGCGCTTCCCTGAGGAGAAGATTACGGTGTGGTCTGAATATTGCTTTATAAGAACAGGGTGCCAGAGACGTCAAGAGAAGCTCGAGCAGTGCATCATGGGAAAACGGCCCTGTGGTCTGTCGCTTTTGCATCAAGAGTGGAGAAGAGAAGGTCTAAAGATCTTCCCAGACTCACAACAACGAATCAAGACTTTCGAGAGAGACGTTTCGAGTGCATAAGGCACTTCGAATTCAAAACACAAGACATGTTCGTTCTGTTCACGCTTGTTCAATACTGTGACCTGAATGGAATTTCCTTCATATAAAAGACCAGACCAGCCTGTTCTGAAGACTCCCGTTAATTTTGACTGCATGGGAAGAGAGAGCATCTTTTTCAGGCAGACAGTGCTCATTTTATACCAGCAGGCCTAACAATCATTTGATTGGTTCAACCGCCACCCGCCCGAATTTAATTAAAATATTATTTTTTGTCACGTCATCCGCCCGTCCGCGGCTGTAACCGCCAACCGCGCATCTCTACCGGGTACTTTTTGTCTACTGTTTTACGAGTACTGAGTACTGTTTTACGCCTACTATATAGTAGGGAAGTATGCGATTTCGGATGCATCCTAAGTTTGCTGCACACATCCTGAAATGTGAAGACACTGATCGCCCCCTGGTGGCTGGCTGCAGTATAGGTCATAAATGCCACCCTCTCCACATAATCTAATGGGATGCGAGCCATACTAAAAAATCCAATTAAACTTCAAAGATGGCTTCTGTCACTTCAGACAGTTCTTATCACGCAGAAGCATGTTCACGTCTTAGTTTTTTTTTCAATAAGTTTGCTTTTGGTTAGTTGTTTGATGCTATAAAAACGGGGTGTAACGTCATGATTGACAGCTGTGCGGCTCCATCGCAAACTCGGGCTCCAAACAACGTAATTGGCACAAGATGTCAACAGCCATTTCTTCTACAACAACGACTTCATTTTTCTACAGTGGAAAGGAGTGGATTTTTTTTACAGTTCTTTTACAGGATGCTGTTCTATAAGCGCCACCTACTGACAAGAGCATGTATTTGATTTTTCATTCAGTCCATTTGCTGTTTTTGTTTTGTGCAGGCATGTTTAATGTAGCATAATTTCACAAAGCTAAAGTCAGACTATTCTGTTTTTGCTTTAAATCTTGAAATGATACAATCTAATTTAAATAAAAAACAACTGCTCTTGCTCTTGCTCTTGCTACATGTGCGAAGCATCTTTGTTTGGCTTGTGATTAAAATGCAGTGGATGCCTCTAATTTCAAATGGCTATCATCTATCATCTGTCACAGTCGTAAGACAAAATAGGGGAGTGAAACTGGCTGAAACTTTTAACATGATCACGATATACACAATATTCCCAAATTGTATATGATATTGAGGTAAGATCGCTGATATCAGATGTCTCGCCCAGCCAGCATCTGAACTAGCATTGCATGACTTATTTATCAAAGCATCCTTACAAGATCCCTCAGAGCTTAAAAACAGGTGAGCAGCGTCATCCCGCTGTGCATTGATCTTAAAATTGCAAGTCATTGCATGCTTCGAATTTGCATTCATACACCAGTTCATGCATAATCCCTCAGTCTGTGTTTGAACAACACGGTCCACGCCGTCTGTCTTTGATCAGCGCCAGTCCCGCGAAGGGAACGGACGGAATCAGATTTAAGAAATAAAGACAGACAGGGCGAATCTGCATGAATTATCAGCGCTTTGAAGTCGCAGCGCCCCCCCCCCCCCGGAGCATCAGCCAGGTGTGAGACTTTCACAGTGTTCGCGTACCTGCAGGTTTAAGAGCTTGAAATCTACAGCCTAGCAACCAAGCAGAATGAAACAGCGACTGGGAGTTTTTTTTTAATAAAAGCTATTCAAAGGGATAACTCGCGGGGAATGCGGGGAAAAAATTAGTCTAGACGTCCCTCTCAGAAAATCGCTTTCAGCCCCGAAACGCTCCATCTAAATGACAAAGAGATAAAAAAGCTGGCATTTAAAAGGATAAAGGCTAAAAACAACGGCGAGCGACTGCAAGGCTTTTCAGTGTGTTTTTGTGTCGCTGGCGCACATGTTTGGAGGCACAGCGCTGCTCCCACAGTTTTCTCCTTCCCATGGGCCCTCTAAAGGGGCAGAACACGGTTGTTGTGCCAACATGGACATCTATGCGAGGCTGGGAGGAGGAGGAGGCGGCGCTGACAGAAGTAAATAGCCTTCTCAGAGCAACCGCAGTTATTGAGCTTTAATTAAAGGTGACCTCAGCTCGCGACCCCGCCGGGACGAACCAGCAGGAGTACTGCTATGACCCTGTCCTGCACATCACCTCCATGAATCTTCACTCCACTGCGCTGCGCTCCGGCAGGCCATTACCAGACATGCACTCGGGGACTGAGCCTGGGCAATATATGAAATATACAGCAGTGGCCAGAAGTGATTTGTTTTTAATGACCCTATGAGTTTGATTCAACCATCAAAATGTGAGGAACATATTTTATTTATTTAAATTATTTAAATATGAGGGAAGAACAAAACACTGCAATTGGTTGAGAAAATGATTTGTCAAAAAAAGGCAAACTGCAGCTACAGGTTTTATTTTACCATGCAAAAACAAATGCATAGAAAAACAAAAAGCTTGTGGTCATAATTTCTTTGTTTGACAGTCTGGCCAAAAATTATGTGTCACGATTTGTCATGTTTCATTGCATTATTATCACAAATAAAACAATGGACTTCAAGCACAACTGCGCAATATGCTTACAAAATCTATAACTAATTTTTAATAATATTTGAATAAAGGGTGAAGTTGTCAATTTTCCGAGGCCGGACTTCACTTTTGGCCACTACTATGTATTAACACAACATTAATTTCAACATTAATTTGTTGCTGATACAAAATTTGTTTTTTATTTGGCCAATTTTTCTTGAAGATTTCACCAATATGATTGGTGAAAATAAATTTCGCCATTATGATTCATTGCCACGAATCAATTCTTTCAATGAATGGGTTTCAACAATACATCTGCTTCATCACTCAATTGTTCATTTAGTAATTTGCAATGCCTTGAAACGTTCAAGTAAAAATATATGCAGGAATATATTGCTATTTATTACTAACTAACTACTGTTATACTGATGCCTAGTAAATAATTTATTGAAAAAAGTATTAAATATCCTTGTAGACGTTAAATAAAATTGTGTGGAAAAAATGGCTTGATTATTATTCACTGAAGATTAAAAAGATTTATGACATAAAATATTATTAAATATAACAGTAATAATACAATTTTATTAATTATATAATAAAATAAATATAATATAATATAAATATAATACTTTATATAATATAATATAATATAATATAATATAATATAATATAATATAATATAATATAATATAATATAATATAATATAATATAATATAATACTCCAGCTGGTGACCGTTACACACACACATATATATATAACACCATAACACACCAGACTATTATCACTCCCTCACAAACTACATTTCCCATAACTCACTGCCCGGACTCATCATCACTGATTGCTTTCACCTGTGTCTCATTACCCTGTTAGTCTCAGCCTATTTATACCATGTTCACTCATTCACTCACTGCGAAGTTTTGTATGTTGTTGCACTGCATTTCCGAACGTTTTCCCTGGTTTCATGTCTCTTGGTTTTTTTGCCTGTTCCGTGGATTACACTTTTGCCTCTGACCCCTGCCTGTTTTGTTTGTTTGTTTGTTTGTTTGGACGGCCTACCTGTGACCTATTGCCTGTATATTGGATTACGTGTCTGGATTTAATTAAAGCTTAGTCCGCTTAATTAAAGCTGCATTTAGATCTCAACTTCATGTCTCGGAGCAGTTCGTAACTATATGTATATATGTATATAACAATTATTATATATGTATTAATTGGTAACACCTTTTTACAGTGTCCTTGTTACATGTTACTTGCACTTACCATAGTAATAACAGTAAATAATGCATAATTACATGCAATTAAAGGGGTGGAATTAAATGTTTAATTCAAACATTATTCTCTCAACAGACATTTACATCGATAGTCTGGCGTTATAATTTATTTGCCTTTGGTGTACTGTGGAGTGGGTAAAACTGTTTTTAATGGCAGGCTAGCAGATACCGTTGACTCGCGCTAGCCTAGCACTGGCGAACTATGCAACTGGAAGGACTGGATGAAAAATGTTGAATACCGTCTCCACTGATAAATAACACCCAGGCTAACTTGGAAATGAGGTCCGATGTCCAAAATCCTGAACCACCCCTTTAACCCTCAACCAAACCTTAATCCTACCCTAACCCTATAGTAAGTACATGTAGTTGCATAATATTACTCAGTACTTAAATATATAATTACACTGTAACAATGACACCTTAAAATAAAGTGTAACCGTATTAATTTACAAGGCTGAAAAATATGAATATAGAGTTCTTATAGTCATACCGCCGAGCTCTGCCACCATATCATCTTATCATGAGAGGTAAACTCAAAACACTGAATCTGCATCTCTGCAAGCACACACACTTGAAACGACACACAAATACAGATAAAACACTGAAGTCTTTCCGCGTCCTCGAGCTCTGGCAGGAGAAGGCTGATGAAGCGACACTCGTCTGTGTTCATTTGCCTTCTCTTCACATTCATCACTCGCCGTGGCCTCTCAGAGAGGGTTGAGTGTGTGTGAGTGTGTGACGGAGAGCAAAAACATCAACACAACACACAAGGACTTACAAACGGTTTATCATTCTGTTGCATGGCTGTCAGGTGTGAAGGACTGGCTCATTGAACAAGTTTCCTCACAAAAAGGACATTTTAATGTCTATTATGTCTCTTTTCCTTACATATAAGAGAGATTCGGAGCTGTAAACACAAGCCCAGAATTATTACACATTACAAAAACAAACACTTGAAAACATCTGAATGCCTTTCAATAGATCAAGTGTCTGTATCTGCGCACAAACGCGGAAAAATTAATCAACTGGTGCCGCGATACTTTTAATCTTCATTTTCAACACTACATCTGTTGTTTTTGTTTTCCATTTCAAACCATACACACATCAATTTCGTTCTTGTAAAGTGTCTCACTTTAAAATACATGACACATGCTTTGACATTTTATATCTAACGCAGTGTCGTTCAGATGTTTTTAAATGTCTGAAGTGCACAAATATGTGCAGTCTTCTAACACACTGAAATAAATAACCTTGATATCTATATTGTCTAACCTAGACAGCGATGAGATTCAATAGAGAGGAAATTATGATTTTGCCAAAGTCTCCCGTGTATCAGATTTCTCTATAGGGTCTCAATCTGTTCTCAGATTTACTAATAAAACAAATTCTGCTATCAAAAGTCAGAGATTTCAATTTTACCTATAAAACATTTCTCAACAAATTCTATCAAGACTTAATTATCGAGACAAAGTCTTATAATTCATTCTGCACCATTTATAACTATATCATTCATTATTTCAACAATGTTATCAGACTTTGGTTTTTGCATGGATTATATAAAACTGACTATAAAATTGCATAAACGAGCATTTGAATGTTTGGGCTCGGTAAAAGAGTTTATGTTTTTGAAAGAAGTATCTTCTACTCATCAAGACTTCATTTATTGTGCAAAAAATATAGTAAAAACAGAAATATTATTACAATTTAAAAGAACTATTTTCCATGTGAATATATAGTCAAGTGTAATTTATTCCTGTGATCAAAGCTGAATTTTCAGCATCATTACTCCAGTCTTCAGTGTCACATGATCCTTCAGAAATCATTCTAATATGATGATTTGCTGCTAAATAAACATTTATGATTATTATCAACAGTTCATGTTTTTGTGAAAACCTTGATAAAAAATTCAAAAGGATTCTTTGATGAATAGAAAGTTTAGAAAGTACAGCATTTATGTGAAATAGAAATCTTTTTATAGCTACATTTTTTTTACTCGATATGAACAATGTAGATTGTTAGATTTTTTTTAAAGAAGCATCTGAGACAAAGTTTATACTCCATTAAGTCCCTGAAAGAGAAACTATACAAATTTTTTTTTCTTCTAGGGAAAGTCATAACTTCATATTTGTTTGTTTATTTGCGTTTTTATGAGACTTGTTTTGGCAGAAAAGCTCTGCAAACGAGTAAGGGGCAAAACTGCAGCGTTTCAGGCCTGTGAAGTCTGTGTATTTCAGCTGTTATTGTCCTCGCAGCACAAGTTTGCTGGCGAACTCCTTCAGGATTTCCACAACAAAACATCAGCTCGGCCCCACACCCACAACTTCCTCCCATTCTGTTCCAAAAGGAAGAACGGGTCTCTCCGATACGGCCCGCTCGTTCCCACAGACCTTCCTCGGAGAGATCTCGGACCCGAGCTCGGCACTTGTGGCGCTGGTTAGTTCAAACACTCGTCTCTCAGAAAGCTGATCACAAAGAAAACAATTTCACACATTTTGGTTTAGTAAAACAGAACCCATATTTCTGTTCTCTTCTCTGAGCCAAACGAGAAAGTCCCGCCTTTCTGTCTCCGCACAGCAAATGAAAAGTCAGCGCGCAGAAGACGGGCATCTGTGCATGCCGAGGTTAACGTTCCTCGCTGGGTTTGGGTTTTGCCACATGTGCTTTGGGCCGGGGAGGAGAGGATTTTGTGTGGTCAGAGCGAGACCAAACAGATGTACCACTCAAGTCTGAGCAAAAGCCTGTTACTCTCGGCTTCCACTGTTTATGAATGAGAAAAGGATATTTCAATATGCTCAGTATTCTCATGTTTGCATGATTACAAAACACTTACGACTAGAGCGGTTTAGATTGCATACATATGTGGGCCGTCCAGCTCAACAAAGTGATATTTTAAACATTACTTTTCATACAAAGCAACTTGTACACAAAGTTTGCAGTACAAACTTAAAGGGTAACTCTCGCCAAAATTGAACCTAGGCTCTTTTTGTTAATCTACCCGAGTCAAACTTTCGTGTAAAAGCACAATTAGAATGGAAACGCCACTTTTAAGATATTTCCGTTTTCGGTCAAAATGCCTTTTGAATGGGAGTGGATGGGGCACTTCTATGATAGCATCAAAATCGCTATTTTTAAAACACTAAGAAGTCTCGACACAACATGAAACTGTGCTCGAAGTATCACCAGGGGCTCTACACATGAACTCCAGCATTGAGAACATTGTTTGTGTACACAAAGTTTTACTAAAAAGAAAGGTTTTGTATGACTCACTTTATAGTTTGTGTTTGCAGTGGCTGGAATTTTGTCAGTCAAAAGTAGTCGATCTCCGAATGCAACGTGACATGAGGAGAGTAAAGATGGAAAGCTCCTAAAACTTGTTTCCATATAAATTCACAGATAATTTATTATCTAAGTTATCATGCTTTTCATTGAAATTACAAGTTCATGACATTTCCTCATATGGAGTCGGTTCATTACGTTCAGTGGCGGTTCTACATTGAATTACACCCTGGGCGAGACCCCCTTCGAGCTTTCCCCAGAAAACAAGACTTAATATCTTATGTCATTTTACTACTTTAGTAAAATAACGTTATGCATCTTTATTTAAGAAATGTTTGATATTTGGACTGGAAACAAGACAAAAATACTAAGTAAGAAAAGCATTTTTTGCAGTGTAATAACTGAACTTGTAACAGTTTTGTTGCAAAGCACAATATTATGGTGAAATTAGATCTCGTGTTTGAGTTAAAACCGAATTATTGTTAAGCATAGCAAGAATCATAGCAAAAAGGCTAACAAAAAAGAGTTATACCCACCAATTAATATTGCCCCTTCATTCATGACATGGATACCGTAATCATACAGAGAAAACATAGTTGCATACCTTTATCTTTCGCTCGTTTCTAAATTGGGCACCTGATGGCTTTTACCTTTCTTGTCCATCTCTTATTTGGCACTCGACATCGACAATCAACAGATTTCCCCTGACCCCCCCCATACCAACTGTCACTCACGACGAGTCACGACCAGAAGTCAAGACTAAACCAATTCACCTTGGTGTTGGTGACCAAGTAATCGTTTTGTATTACCTATTTTTATTAGCCATTCAGACAATTCAGAAAAACAATCATCTTCTCAGCAAGCAGGGGCGCAAATTTGCCAATTCCCCACACAGTGAAATGATAGATAATAGAAAACCGCTTCGCGGCACAGATTTATTTATTTTTTCTGCTCGTGCCGGCGGCACCGCCCCCCCAAAAATGCCGCCCCGGGCGATTGCCCGGTTCGCCCGTGCCAAAAACCGCTACTGATTACGTTGCATTCGGAGATTGACTACTTTTGACTGACAAAATTCCAGCCACTGCAAACACAAACTATAAAGTGAGTCGTACAAAACCTTTCTTTTTAGTAAACTCTGTGTACACAAACAATGTTCTCAATGCTGGAGTTCATGTGTAGAGCTCCTGGTGATACTTCCAGCACAGTTTCATGTTGTGTCGAGCCTTCTTAGTGTTTTAAAAATAGAGATTTTGATGCTATCATAGTCGTGCCCCATCCACTCCCATTCAAAAAGCATTTTGACCTAAAACGAAAATACAATCAATCTTAAAAGTGGCGTTTCCATCCTAATTATGCTTTTACACGAAAGTTTGAATCGGGAAGATTAACTAGAAGAGCCTAGGGTCAATTTTGGCAAGAGTTACCCTTTAAGAAAGGGTCATCAGATATGAGCAGGATTTCAACAACTCTACAGTTACTATGTCAAACCTGCTTAAGATTGAAGCTGCAACGTTTTTGTATTAGCAGAACCGAACCATTGGGCTACACACATCCAATACCAGTATGAGACATCAGGACTTAAACCACTACATACACTTCCACTTAATCCACGTTCAAAAGTCTGGGGTCAGTGAGATATCTGAATGCTTTTGTCTCTTCTGCTCACCAAAGCTGCATTTATTTTATTTATCATAAATACAGTAAAAACGGTAATATTGTGAAATGTTATGAAATAACTGTTTTCTATGTGAATATATTGTAAAATGTAATTTATTCCTATAATCAAAGCTGAATTTCCAGTCTTCAGTGTCACATGATCCTTCAGAAATCATTCTAATATGATGATTTGCTGTTCGAGAAACATTTATGATTATTATCAATGTTGAAAACAGTTGTGCTGCTTCAGATTTTTGTGGACTTTTTTTATGAATCTTTGATGAATAGAAAGTTCAAAAGAAGAGCATTTATTTAAAATAGAAATCATTAGAAATGTCTTTGCTGTGACTTTTAATCAAATGTGTCCTCGCTGAATAAAAGTATTATTTTATTTAAAAAACAGTGACCCCAAACTTTTGAAAAATTGTCTAACAACTTACAAAAAGACACTCAAATGTAAATGATGGCAAATAATATATAATTCGCCCTAATTCTAATTGCTGAAATGAATCAAACACTTATTTTTACACTTATTTTGCACTCAAGCTCACAAAAGAATAACAAAAAAAGAAGAAACTAACTCCCCAATGCTAATAAAACATCCAAATATCAGCCAATTAACCAGCAATGATTGAAGAATGTAACAAACACAGGTGATCTATTAAAAACTGGAATTAAAAAGTAATGATCCAGAACCACAACTCGTCACATAAAGCTAGTAAATAAAATCAGACATGCGTGTTTTGTGGCAACTACATCACTGAATCCATCTAATTAAACTCTCACTATAATTAATTTCCTTTAATACTGTATGCTTGTAGCTGTAAGAGCGCATATAGAATGGTAGATAAGCCTGTGAAATGGTGTTGTTTGCTAGTAAGTCCATCACAGCGAGCTCTTTCCCAATGCCAAGAGCACACGAGCTCCTGCCGCAAGGCCACGACTGAGATCATTTTTCAGACGCTGACTTTGCTGTGATGTTCTGCTGTGAGTGTCTGTTAACATCACAGCTGAGAAATGTTAAGCAAAGAGGCAATTTGGCAAAATCTCAAGCTCTCTGCTTGCTTTACCTGCAATGAATGCTAAAGAAACAAACACACAAATAAAGCACGGGCGATCTCTTTCTTCTCTGAGATGAGGAATAAAACAGTTCACTGCAAAAAAAAGAATTTTTACAAGTATTTTTGTCTTGTTTTCTAGTACAGATATCTAAACATTCTTAAATCAAGATACATTTACTTGAAAAATGTATCGAAAATAAGTGAGTGTATGCATAATACAAGAAAAAATATATAAAGATTATTTTTCTGACCCCACTTGCATATATTTTAAGCAAAAATTAAAGTTAAATTATCTGCAACAGAAGTTGCGATAGTCTTTTATTCCCTGTTGTATCGTATATCCAACTAAAAAGGCTTCTGGAACGAGAACAAATGTGGGCTGGGCTTGATTTTATCCGTGGGGAATTGATTGGATGGTTGGTGGATCTCATGTGAGTGACAGGTTGCCCCGCCCTCATCATCAGAGAAGAGAAGAGAGGATATTTTGATTAAAGATTATGAGGGATATGAATTTTAAAAAATGACATAGTTTATAATAAATAAATGCAATATTCCATTCAAAAATGAGAAAAAGTCGATTTCGATTACATTGTGACTTAAAGTCCCCCTGTAGTCAATAATTTTATCCCTTAAAACTCATCTGTGATCACCAAAATTACATATTTAAAAGTTTTTTCCTTGATGAAATGTCTTCATGCCTGATATCTTGAATGTAACTCAACACCCTTGCCTCATTTAGTATACACGGCTCTATGAATATGCAAATGAGCCCCGCCTCCACTCACTCACTCAGCTCAAAGATCCACTGGTTGACGATCACACGTTGATCTGATTGGTTACAAAGTAGTTTGTGACATCAGAAACACCAGCGATTTCAAAGCGTGTTTTTGAGACTGTCTTTGGTTCACTGCAGTTTTAAGGAGAAAATACTCAGCAATGGTGTCGACTTATGAATTTACACATGGTTTGTCTGAAAGCATATTAAAAACACCACATAGACATATAAACAACATTAAAAGCTTGATATTAACCTCAGGGGGACTTTAAAGAATCTGTGCTGGAAAACAAGACAAAATTCTCAGTAAGAAAATAGAACAACAGTGTATAAAGCACATGCCGGCTGAAGAACAACAGCGGAGCGTCTATGGAACGTTAATGATATGCAGCTCCGCCCACAAACTCACCTTCGGCCACTTAGGGTTGAGGAGGCGGGCTTTGACGGCGTCATCCAGGGCGGTCTGGTACTGGCCCAGTTTGAGGTGGGCGGCTGAGCGGTTGCTGTAAAGGATGCAGTTCTGTGGATCGGCACGCAGAGCTTCACCGTACAGCTTCACGGCCGTCTGGAAGTCTCCCAGCTGGCAGGACTCGTTGCTTTGCCGAACCTTCTCCATGAACTCTGCCTTAGTGAGTCCCGGGCCCTCGGATGCTGCGTGAACTGCCCTGCCCAGCGCTCGCGGTCCAAACAGACCAAACTGACCAGGAAGAACACACATCAGAGAGATGCATTAGAGGATTTAGATCTTTAAAGCTTTTTTTAAAATAAATTAATACTTTTATGCAGCAAGAAGGCTTTCAATCCAATATTTTTACTATTGCTTCTAACGCTTCATTTTTTTTATATCATGAGATTTTGTCCAAATGCATTCAACAGCAACAAAAAAAAAAATCCAATCCAATCTAAAATTAGAGGATTTAGATCATTTAACCTTTTTTTTAAATAAATTAATACTTTTATGCAGCAAGAAGGCTTTAAATGCCCATTTAAAATATTTCAAAATCCTTAAAAAAGTATCATGTTTTCTATAAAAATATGAAGCAGCATGGCCATTTTCATAATTGATGATAATAAGAAATGTTTCTTCAAATCAACATACTAGAATGATTTCTGAAGGATCATGTGACACAAGACTGGAGTAATGATGCTGAAAATTCAGCTTTGATCACAGGAATAAATTAGTTTAAAATATATTCACATAGAAAACAGTTATTTGAAACTGTAATAATATTTCACAATTTTACTGTTTTTATTGTCTGTTTGATCAAATAAAAGCAGCATTGGTGAGCAGAAGAGACTTTTTTCAAAAACATTTAAAAAAATCTTACCACCTCCAGAATTATTATATGATTTATTTACATAAAGTCTTAAAGGTACAGCAGCAAAAACAGTTTTGTTTTTGTTTAAAACATGTCAGAAAAAGGGTGATAAACTGCTTTTGGTGCATCTTGATTAACATTATAAGTGGACTTGAGTGCGAAAAGAACAAACATGACCCAGTTCATTAAAAGAGATGTTGACTCGTGTTCAGTTCAGTTGTGTTCAACATGTAGCAAAGCAGATTTGCAGGGTTTTAGGATTATATTGGCAGGGTTAAGCCCAAATGATCGCAGAAGAAACCTTTCTTCTTAATCTCCTTCAGAGTACTAAGAAAAAAAAAAAGAAAAGAAAAAAAAACACAAAGCTCAAATGTACATCCCTTATGAAAGGCTCTAAGAACAGAATGTCACCACAGCAAACACTATGACAGAAATACTAGATCAGTGTTTCCGAAACCACATTAGTGTGCTGTGGGAGGTTTTTCTTTACTCAAGAAACACTATGGGCCCTATTTTAATGATCTAAGCCCATGGTGTGCGCTAAGTGCCCTAAGCGTGTCCGAATCCACTTTTGCTAGTTTAACGACGGGGAAAATGGTCGGTGCTCCCGGTGCATGGTCTAAAAGGGTCGTCCCTATTCTCTTAATGAGTAATGGGTGTGTTTTGGGCGTAACGTGCAATAAACCAATCAGAGTCTCATCTCCCATTCCCTTTAAAAGCCAGCTGCACTCACGCCATGGCGGATTCGCTATTTATTTACATGGCGGAATTTGCAAGCAGAAAGACTGAACGCGTCTCTAGCGAGGAAACGGATCTGCTTGTGCACGAGGTTAAAGTGCGTGAGCAGACCATCTACAGGACAAAGTGCACGTGCGTTGTGGACCCGCCTACAGGCGCATATTACTACAAATGCATTTGCTATTTAAAAAACGTGTCGCAGGACGTGAAAATGATAACTGCGTCAGGCTGAAACTAACAAAACACACTTGCGTCGCGCCTGGCGCTGCATTGCACCGCGTGTATGATAGGGCCCTATGTCTATAAAGGCTAATGTTTTTTATATTTATAGAGCGGAGAACATTAGGTTGAAAACCAGCAGTTAGAATATTCTTTTAACTGTAACTGAGCCAAAAGAACGGTAGATCCCAGTCTATGGGGCCGTTTCTCCTCTCCCGGTGACTTTGAGTCGGATATCTTCAAGGTAACCAGGGCAAATATCCGAGCACACTAATATCTGAATGTAGGTTAAGTAATTAGTTGGACCAAAGCCTGTGTACCAAGCAGAGTCTATAGGGCTAGATGATATTGGTGGTAAAAAACTGACATTGCGATATTTCTGCGATATACCCTACCATTCAAAAGTTTGGGGTCAGTTCTAGAGATGCACCGATATAAAACTCTGGCCGATACCGATAACCGATAATTCTTTATAATTGAAAGCCGATAACCGCATAACGCTTCATTTTTGTCCAAATGCATTAAACAAGAAAAACTGAGGGCACGCATAGCTACAATAAACTTTATAACCTGTAATTTGATGAAAATGTAATGCGATGCACTGACGGTCGTTCCAGTGATGGACAAGATATCTCTGTAATTCGTTGGTCAAAAACCTCCTAACTCCACCTGAGCTTGGTTTTCATAAATGTTAATATTAATGACACATGCACGTGTCTGACCATATATAAATCCACAATACCAACTTTAATGAGACACTGTTAAATTTTTTTTTAAAATATGAGGTTTCTGCCTGACATATAAATTTGTTGTTTTATCATCACAAACAACATCATAGCTATTATAAGACCTTATTAATGTGTTCCTACCTGACTAAAGCTAGAGTGTGACATTAAATGTGATTACTACTTTTAATATATCCAGTTTTAATATACCATTTGAAGCAATGCTAGTTTGTGCAATTTGGTTATTTTAGTGCTTAGTGGTGTGCCGTGGGATATTTTACTATTCCAAACTGTGCCGTGGAAACAACAACAAAAAAATGTCTGGGAAACACTGTATAATACAAATGAAGTTATGCCTGAATATGCCTGATAAAAAAATATGCCTGATATCTGATATGATGGCTGATACTACAAATTTCAATTCAATTGTCAATGCATTTGTAGTGCTTATCACAATATACATATTGTTTCAAAGTATTGTTCCAAGATATTTATGTAGATGAGGAAGAAACCATGAGAGGAACCAAAACTGTACTCAATAAATACATGCACAAATAAATATTATTTTGAGGAAATGTAATCCATCTACACAAAAGTGTGCGGTCAGTGAGATTTTTTTATGTTTTTGAAAGAAGTCTCTTCAAGGCTGCATTTATTTGATAAAAAAAAAATACAGAAAAAAATAGTAATATTGTGAAATTTTGTACAATGTAAAATAATTATAATAAATGATTAAAATGTAATTTATTCCTGTGATCAAAGCTGTGATTTTCAGCATCATTACTCCAGTCTTCAGTGTCACATGATCCTTCAGAAATCGACAAAACATTAGTCGACAAGACGTCGGCTTAGATTAGAATATATTTATGCATTATATTTTTTATTTACAGTATATTGATAAATGCTAATTAACTGATATGGTCATGATTGTACATGTGCAAGAGAGACGCCTCGGATAGGTGAGCACAGCCAACGACATTGATGAATGTCTAATTCAAATAACTGCAAAGAAGAGCTTGATGGAATATGGGTCAAAATGGCTCATGACAGTTTATTGAGCTAAAACTATTTATTGCAAAATAATAACACATTCCGTTATATTGTGCATCAGGCCGCGCTCATTGTTTTGGCTGTGAGGTCGATTCCTCTGGGAGACACACACCAGTGGCTCCTGCTGACTTTAGAGAATTCAGGAAATTTATGACTAGCCACCTAAGAGCTTCACATCTGGAGAATTCCCAAGAGCGACAGGGAAAAACAGGGAGGGGATGGAGACGGAGAGAAAAAGCAAGAGAGACAGAGAGAGAGAGGGAGAGAAAGTAAAACGGCAGGCGAAGAAAGCAACTCCAGCCTGTAATCTCACACACAGGCCACACCCCTCTTCCCTTCTGCAGGAATTCTGGGATAGCATAGTGGGATAATTACTTCCAGAGAGGCCAAAAGGAAGAGCCGGAGCACTAGAACGACAGCATGAGTGAAGGAGAGGAACGAAAATGGACAGGGAGAGACACAGCGCATCAGTGGGAGGAAAACTGAGTGCAAAGAGTGGCAAGGAAATGTGAGAGGAACTGAATTTTGTACCAATTTACCAGATTAAGAAGCAAAACAGCTGAACGTCACAGAGAAATACAGAGAAAAATATATACTCAGCGACCTATGAGAAACTCTAAAGCAAGAAAATACGTTCAAAAAGAGAAACAACTTTCTTCAGTGTGTAATGTTGCTGTTTGAGCTTGAAAAAGCTCTGCAAAGTTACTCAGCACAAAGTTCTTCTCTATATCAGTGTCAGTGTTTCTGAACTCCCTGAAACGTCTCCATTGTAGTCTTGAGTTTCTTCCGGGAACGAACACGTCACAATATTCCTCATTTAAATAATTAATGCGCAGAATAAAGGGGCGGGGCCTGGTTGAGTTAGTTAGTAGTGTGTTAAACTGGCAGTTATGGTAAGGGGCGGGACATTTCCCAAACACACTCGAAGCGCTCGACCAATCACAACACACTGGTCCAGCCGACCAATCAGAGCACAGTGTGCTTTTCAGAAGGAGGGGCTTCATAGAGACAGGAACTAAACAGAGCGTTACTGACAGACTGTGAAGAGAGGAGCTGCAACAATGCAGAATATGAGGGAAAATAATGTGTTTTGATCATTCAAGCATGAAAACTTATTCTAGTAGACTTTGAAAAAGGGTATAGGTCCCCTTTTAAAGTCGACATGAAATCAAAATTGACCCTATTTACTTTATTAGTGCATATTACTAGTCTTGTGGTGAACAATTAATCCGTGCAAGTTAATACACAGAAAAAAAATTGTTTGCCGTGGTAATCTTTAATCAAAATCTGAAAAGTTACTTCCGGTCTGGAATGGCGTTCCTTCTCTGATGACGTCAGTTTGACGGCTTGGGTTGAAAACACTAAACCACTCCCCTCAAACCGCTCTGCTATGAGCAGAGATGGAGAGGAGGAGCGCTAGAGTAAAACCCTGCCCTCTGTTCAATATTCCATTTCACTTGGAAATACGTCACAACACTGGAGAGTCGTTTGCAACTTCCGGTTCACGGGGACTTTAAGGGTGCTTTCACACCTGCCTCATTTAGTTCGGTTGAATCGCACTAGAGTTCGTTTTCCCCATTGGTGCGGTTCGTTTGGGCAGGTGTGAATGCAGCAATCGCACTCGGGTGCGCACCAAAAGTGGACCAAACAAGCGTACCGAGACCTCCTCAAAGAGGTGGTCTCGGTACGCTTTCAAACGAACTCTAGAGCGGTTCATTTGTGGTGAGAACGTGATCCGACCTCGAACAGAACCAACTGCCAAAGAACTGCACATTTTTGGACTAAACCAGCTGCCGTAGTCATGAGTCACTGTTAAGCAACATCAGAGAATGTCTAATAAGGGGAGAAGTTCCACTCTCAGTAAACTTCCGGCTTCTGAACTGGTTGCAGCTCACAGGACGAGTGCAGAATGAATGGAGGTCTATGGACTATACCCCTCAAAATCCACTTTTCTCAGGATATATTTTTTTGTCTAGTAATTTGAATGTTGTATTCGAAAGGAGATGCAAAGAAATTACACATTGCTGGGTGTTAGATTTTTTAGAGTCACTTATTTGGTTTAAAAAGTCTTTTAAAATGTCAATGACGTCATACACATCGTACGACCAGAGATACTGCTTTACGGCAATCCTTCAGTCACTTTGGTGCTTTCGCGCTCTGCACTTTCTTTTCTCTCGAGGCATCGACAACACAGCTGACACAGGTAAACACACGTGCTAGAAGAGTTTTTGTTTTGTTTGTTTCTGGTCCCGCTTCGGATGCCACGATGCCATCAAGCGGTATCTCTGGTCGTAATCAGTCCTTCACTGACCAATCAGCGTTCATTAGCAGAATGCTAGCGTGTTATGGGCAACAACAACTCAACCTGTAAGAAATCGAAAGGACATAAGTACTCGTTCATTCAACTTTCGACCTATAACCCATGTTGAACTTGCAAAGCCTACAATCAAATCTGAGATTTCTCAACGGCAATCGGATGAAAGAGACAAATTTAGCCGTCTAGCCCCATAGACTCCCATTCATTTTGCACTCATGGGTGATCGCCCCCAGTGGAACTCTGGTGGAACTACAACCAAAATTCAGTACAATAGGACTTAATAGGGAGTGGCCAGGCTCTCCGTAGACGGGCTCTGGCAACATTAATGCACGCCTCCTGCTGAAGTGTCTTGCGATGCGCCTTCGACGCGTGCAGTGCATTAAATCATTATTTTCAAGCCGCATCCTCTCTTCATTCTCCAATGTTATTGTTTGCCTAAAGTGGTGTAGACAAACTATATAATAAACTATGACCAGGGATACAATCAGCACACGCAGTCGTCTCTCCATAGTAAAAAGTGTCGTTGTCACGTGCCTGCATTTTGGTTCGTTTCATCAACTCATCAACTGATCCGGACCAAAGCAATCAGTGTGGTGTGAAAAGGAACCAAAACGCCTGAACAACGCTACAAAGTATAATTTTTCGGCCTTGGTCCGGACCAAATGAACCGAACTACAGATGTGAAAGCACCCTAAGGCATAATTTACATGCCTATGTAATAAGTACTCAAAAACATTATGCTTCCTTTCAAAATACCTTCTTTTAGCCAAATCTAAGGCAGTATCACATATATCCTTCATCTTATCCTTAAAACAACTTCAATCCCAGAACGCCCTGCAATTAAGCTCAATGAAAACATTAATCTAGGATGTCAAACACTGTTGATGTTGATTCCAAATTTCGGTAACACTTTAGTTTAGTCCAATTCTCACTATTAACAGCTTATTATCATGCATATTACTTAGATATTGGCTGTTTATTAGTACTTATAAAGCACATATTAATGTCGTATTCTGCATGATCATATTCTACATCCCTTAATCCACCTAATACCTAAACTTAACTACTGCCTTACTAACTATAAGCATTAATTAGGAGTTTATTGAGGCAAAGTTAGTTAATAGAGAAATAAAGTTAAAGTTAGTTAGTTAATAGAGAGAATTGAACCCTAATCTAAAGTGTGACTCAAATTTCATTCAATACTGGAAAGTAATGATAAAAAATACTAATATATAACCCAATACTGTGTGTGCCGTGTATTTAAGTTTACTAGAATATAATGTTGTTAGCTTAGTAACACATTCACAACAAACTGGAATCAATTATGGGTCGAGTCAAGAGTTTCATGTGTGGCACACATTATGAAGTGAACTCTGATTTTCACCTGATGGACAAAAAAATGGATAGAAATAGCCTTACAATAAAACCAATACACCATATAAATGACCATAGCAGCGACTTTAACGCTGAAAAACAAATATATTATACACTGATGCAATTTTGAACCTGTGTGCCTTATTTTCTGGAAAATAGTGTATGTTTTATATATAATATACAGTATGTTTTATTGATATATAAATATAAAAAACATTATTGCTTTAAAATAGTCACACAATGACACCACTTTCAACTTTAAAGGGATATTTCACCGCTGGAAAGATGAATGTGTATTTAAATCGGGTCATTTATGTAGTAGAAATGTGAAATTATTTTAGAAGTTGGTGCCTTCTAGACTGAGAAAAGCCATTTTTGGCTCATGTGGATGAAAGACAACAACTCCCAGAATGCACTTGCTTCGCTGCCCTACGAGGACACTCCCAAGCCACGCCTACCGGTTACAGAGGGCAGTATCGGGAGAAATGATACAGCTAGGCTACTAATCGACTCGAAACTGAAAAGACGGCGTTTTATCGTGAGATCCCCCTATGGGCGGGTTGAAGACATGCGGGACGAGCTCCTCCTACTGGCTGGAGTCTCTCGCCTCTGGACTAAAAAGCCTCTGATGACGATAAATGACGATTTTTGCATCATCAGAGGTTTTTTTCCAGACACACAATACAGAAATCTCTCGTCTCAGGGGGACATGAGGGAGGGAAGCACGGTCACTCGAAAATACTACAGGGTTTCTACTGATACAAAGCTTAATGCTAATCAGTGATAAATGTTTTGCACTATGATTGTCATTTCTAACATTTAGTTCCCTGGTGTGGTTTGAACTTGCTTAATTGTTTTTAAGCTTCAGGAAAGTCTGTTAAAACCTACCTCCACCCCATCCAGGGCCAGACACAGATAACAGCGTAAGGCGTATTTATGTTGGCCGCTGTCTATATGGCAGATAATGACAGCCTTGGTGGAGGTCACTCTGAACAGACAAATGTGTCCGCACCAGCGCAGAGATGGAGCCGGTGGTCATCTTCATCTTCAGCTGAGACAACAGACCTCACAATGTTGATCAGCACCAGAACACGTAACATATGGAACACATGTTCAACTCCAACTTCATTCAACAGGCCAAAAATAACAGCTGTAAACTGACCACACACATAATAATGGAGTCATGCTCCAGTATTCAGTGATCTCCGGACACAGACTAATTCCATTAGTGTCTTGAACGACTTGATTGATTATCATTGAGTCTAAACGGCCAGAAAATATCAAGACGGCACCAAATCTGAGCTCATGTTGGTCACAACCCAAACCAGAACTGTCAAATAATAGCGATCTTGAATGTCCAATCCAAGCTGCAAAAATGTCTTATTTTAAACTTTCTGACATGAAACAAATATTAAACCACATGAACTCCCACATTTACACATCAGTGTAGCCGATTTGGTGTTCAGAAATAAATGGTATAGAAATGAAATCTATTTTTATTTACACTACTATTGAAAAGTTTGGGATTTTTTTAATGTTTTTGAAAGAAGTCTCTTCTGCTCAGCAAGGCTGCATTTATTTGATTAAAACAAACAGGAAAAAAAAACAGTAATATTGTAAAATGAACAGTTTTCTGTGTGAATACATTTTAAAAATTCAATTTATTCTTGTGATCAAAGCTGAATTTTCAGCATCATTACTCCAGTCACATGATCCTAATATGCTGATCTGCTGCTCAAGAAACATTTCCTATTATTATCAATGTTGAAAACAGTTTTGATGTTTCAGATTTCTAGTATAGTATTCATTTCTTTAAAAAAAACAATCAATGATTCTAAACTTTTGAATGGTATAAGAAAAGGTTCTAAACAGAACCTCATGTATAGAACCTTTTAGGTTTCCATCGTGGATTTAGGCTAGTTTTAATTAAATGTTATGAATTACACAGCTCGTAAACATACTTTATCACTAGAAAAAATTTAAATAACCTGTTAAACATGACAGTATTATGCAATCGTTTAAGACATTTGTCTTTTTATGGCATAAAGCGTTCTTTAAAGGAACACTCCACCGTTTTTTGAAATAGGGCTTATTCACCTTCTTTCATACATTTAGATAGGTGGGCAAATGCATTTTTGTCTCAGTGCATGCATTGTTTAAGTTTGACAGGGTCGGCGCTAGCTTAGCTTAGCATAATGAATGGAATCCTTTGTTGCCAGCTAGCATGTCCTGAGTAAAAGTGATATAAAAAAAAAAAAACCCCACCTAATTACTTCTTGTGGCCTGCGTATTCACAACGAGTACAAATAGCGATGCAGATTAACACTAGGCGATTTTCCTAGGCAGATTGAATCTGCCATTTAGAATACATACGAGCGAGTCGCTCGAATGGCGGCAGCCATGTTGCGCCTCCATCTTGAAAATACATTAGCCAAAGAGGGACATACCTGGAAATTCAAGCTTCGCCTTTCGTGTTTTTACACTCAGTGGCACCGTGACGAATGCGAGGGGGAGATTACTCGCGACTGCCGGCAGATTTGAAATAATACGGCCGCCGTAGGAGTTAAAACGCCCTCGGAATGGGAGGGGCTAGAAAGTAATATTCAGTTGGTAGTCATAAACAATTTCACCGCTAGATGGGAGAAAATCCTACACAGTGTAGCTTTAATAAATTTTGTTTTAATTTTAATTAAATGGTATGAATTACACAGCTTGTAAACAGACTTTATCACTAGAAAAAAATTGAAATAACCTGTTAAACATGACAGTATCATGCAATTGTTTAAGACATTTGTCTTTTTATGACATAAAGCGTTCTTTAAAACTGAGTCGAGAACCCTAGGGTTCTATATAGTGTAAGTCTATAGGTGTCATGCACGTTTTAGAAATGATTGTGAAGGCCAAGTTCTCCAGCTTTCTCCAGGTTTTATAGACCTCTTTGGAATAATCTATAGCAAAACAGGACATTAATGCAATGCAGCATCATTAACAATGATGTTCCGGCCCTAATGATCAATAATCTGACCACGGTTTGTGCACCATCATAAACACAGGTGCCAGAGACCCTATAGGGACAATGCTTTAAAAGCATGGTGATAACCCAGTGTGTGTTTGTTATTAACAGCACAGGGTCGGCCAGAGGTCGGCAGGACTCCAGATTGTCCAAGAGTGCTGTATAAATTGTTCTCCCCTCCTGCCGTACTGTTCTTCTGATCAGTGCTCACTTTAAACTGGCTTAAACTCAAACTACTAAACTAGAGGCTAACATCAGCATGCAGACAACAAGGCCTTTTACCCTGTCTGAAGCCAACATGTGACACACACACTCATACAAACACAGAGAAATCTAGTTGTGGCCCTCGAAACTAAGAGTGAATCTCATGAAATCTGTCACTAACCAGTGTTGTTCATGTTCATTATTTTAAAATTAAAAATGTAAATCATTAATTGAAACAAAGCTGAAATAAAATACATACAAAATAAATATTACATGAAAAAAAAGAAAAAAAAAAAGAAAAAGTAAAGTAAAAGTAAAGTCTTACCTAATGAGAATTATTTGGAGAGCATACATGTGCAAAAATATATAAATATATTTTTAAATAAAATAATTCATCTAAAAATGATTAAACTTAATAATTCAATATAAAAAAATATTTTGATTTTGGAGTAAAACGTGACCCGTTGTGGTGAGATTGGCCCAATAGTTTGACACACCAAACTAAGTTGATCCCTGCGTCCTGCTGTTTCCACGTCTGTCTGCCCGTTCCTGATCCCAGCCTCGTCTCGAGCAGGTCAGGGGGCTGAGGCGCATTCCTGGGAAAATGAAAACAAGCCTCTCCTCTGGCAGGCATCAGGCAGCGGCTGGAGAAGCTGATGCCCGCTCAGAAGAGCCCGCGGGGCGTCGAGTCGACACACTATCTGCCTGTCCAACAGCTGTCTCCAGCCTTCTCCTCTGCCCAAACCCTTTCCAAACATCTGAGCATCTCACGAACATCTAAAGACTCTGGTTATACAGTAAAACACAGTAGTGCCAAAAGCAGCAAACGCTGTGCTATAAACACCAGCTTATCTAGCTTAACCAGCCAGATTTACTTGTGCACCTAACACCAGCAAACCAGCCAGAACAGCTTTAAACCTCATGGGTTGCAGGTCTGTTCTGATTTAGTGAATGCAAATGATAAACCGCAACTAACGATTAGCGAACCAACTAGCGATTTGGCGCTGTCTGTTAAACCTTTGACAAGTATAGGATCTCAGTGAACATTCAGATATGTGTTGGCGCTGCCGCTGACCCATAGAAAGAAGATCTCATGTATATGAAACCGCTTCACACACAGTCTTTTCAAATAAATATTGTATAAATGACATGGTTACGGCAGTAGGTGGAGACCAGATTTATCATTAATTCAAGAGATTCATTCAAAAACACAGATTCATCGAATAATGAAACAAGTATTAATGAGTGAGTCATTGAATCCTTCATTCAAAACAATTATATATCAAAATTATTTAAAAAAAAAAATGTATAGACTGCAGCAATTAACATTTTGTCAAAACCTCTAGTACATTATATAGAGATAGAGATCATGATTCTCCCACAATTCTGAATAGACAACACAACAAAATAAAATATAGGCCCATTTTATTTTGTTGTGTTGTCTATTCAGAATTGTGGGAGAATCATGATCTCTATTTTAAACAAAAATCATGATATTTCAGGCATTGGTAAATTTTGAGATTTTGCTCTTAACTTGTCTTCTTTCAGACTAGTGGAAAGAAAATATTTAAAAAAATACACATTTAACTTTATTTTATTACACTTCATCTATTTTCATATAGATTTGGATTACAATACATATCTTCAAAGACTCCTGCACTTTGTACGAAATCTCCACTTCAGCAGCATTTACATACACCTGTTATGAAAAACAATTTTAATATTGCATTGGCTCATGTAACAGTCCTGAAGAAAAAAAAACATAGTTTGGCCAACAGATGCATATTCTCTAATAATGCATGATTTTTGCAATCAGGATGCATTAAACACTTCCTCTCGTTTATAATGCAAGGAAGGAATTTTATTTTGGGAAAAAGCGATGATTATATGATTGGAGACATGGGAGATGTTGATGACTGACAATTACTGCTACTAAATATTTCATTAGGATGATTTTTTACTCTAAGACTTCGTGACCATCTGCGGTCCCCTGAAACACCTCGACTGATTCACTTTTCTCCGCATTCTCCCAGTCTGGGTTCAAAGAAAACACAGGTGCATCCACCAACATCTGCTGGTGAGTCTGAAAACACCTAACATGTCATGGTCTGCTGGGAACGACCACGGTGGAGGTTGTCTGGATGACAACGTGATGTAACTTTCGTCAAAATCCTGTCTGGCTTTCAACACCTGCTATCTGAACATAGTGTATTGGTATATGGTATGGTATTAGAGTCGCTGACATAACAATGGACTTCCTTTATCTAGAAAAATATATATATTTGAGAAATTAAATAAATAAAAGGAACATTAAAGGATTAGTTCACTTCAGAATTAAAATGTCCTAATAATTTACTCACCCCCACGTCATCCAAGATGTTCATGTCTTTCTTTCTTCAGTCGAAAAGAAATTAAGGTTTTTGATTTTTGAAACTGAACTGAAACTGAAAATTGCAGTTTCAGTGCAGCTTCAAAGTCTCGACACGATCCCAGACGAGGAATAAGGGTCTTATCTAACCAAACCATCGGTCATTTTATAAAAAAATAAACATTTATATACTTTTTAACCACAAATGCTCGTCTTGCACTAACTCTGCCACTTATTACGTTATCGCGTTGGAAAAGTCACTCGAAAAATCCAAATTGGTCCTCTAACTTTAAAATCGTCCGACATCATTTTTTTTACATTTTTTTTGGTTGTTTGTTTTGTTTTTGTAAAGGGCGTTTGTCTTAGTCTTTGCACATTCGCTTTGTAAACACTAGGTCGGTACTTCCGCCTACGTCACTCGTGACCTTTCAGCGTGATTACGTAATGCATGAAGTCGTGGACGTGCATCGCAGAGCTAGTGCAAGACGAGCATTTGTGGTCAAAAAGTATATATTATATTTTTTTTGTGGAAAACGAGCGATGGTTTGACTAGATAAGACCCTTATTCCTCGTCTGGGATCGTATCGAGCCTTTAAAGCTGCACTGAAACTCACATTTGGACCTTCAAACCGTTGGACCCCATTGAAGTCCACTATATGGAGAAACTCCTGGAATGTTTTCCTCAAAAACATTAATTTCTTTTCAACTGAAGAAAGAAAGACATGAACATCTTGGATGAAATTGGGGTGAGTAAAATATTATAAATTTTTATTCTGAAGTGAACTAATCCTTTAAAGGCAGGCTTTTTTTCATAAACACTTTAATATTCTGGTTGAAACTCTCTTCACACCCTGATAGCAATAAATAATGGAAGTGGTCTAAATATTTAAACAAAAATGTATATATCTTCTAGGGAAGTCTCAGGACTAAAAAATGTTCGTCCAATCATTGCATTGGGTCCAAATGCAATAGTATTAAGGATGTCCTACCAGCCTGTCAGATTATGTATTTCCATACTTTTCTATATCAACATGATCAACGCCGAAATGAATCTACAGCAGTCAGGTGATACAACTAAGTTGTTTATGTTCATTATTATCGTAATGTTATGTGCTTTGAGACATGAGGTAGTTTAACGCCGTCTCTCGTGATGCTTTGCAGACTCTTCTGTAGGTGTTCATGTGTTTTGAAGGAGGAGTGGCTTTGGAGACGCTCTGATCTTACACTTTCAAAGCTAGCTTGGTATTGTTAGCGTCTCTGAAATTGCCTACCCTACCTTTAAGCTCTCACTTTTTTGAGGTGAGCCAATTTGAATTTGTTCACTTTGTTTCACTCTATAAATTCAAATAATTGACTATAAAGTATTGACAATGTATTTCTAGTACTGTAAAATATAATTAGAAGAACTAAAGAAATTAATTTGTGATAACTGAGGAAAACTGCAATATTTGTTTGTGAAGCACATCTTGCAAAAGCAAAATAGTATGTACACAATAGTTAGAAATAGTCACACACACCTTAAAGGAGAATATCGACAAACAAGTAAAATGATGAGCTCTCAAAAATCAACATATAACAAATAACCAGTGAAGACAAAAACAGCAGCAGAAGCACAAATAAAGCCAGCAAATCAATAATCCCATAACAGTAACTGCATAATTTACTCAAACTCCATTTGATTCACATTGCAATGCATGCTGGGAGCTCACAAACCATTTTTTTTGCAGTATTATTGTTTAATATGAAATTTTTTGTACAACTCTGTCAGAGTAGTTGAGACAAATAGGTGTCTATGATTCACATAAATTCATATTATTTTGTCTCTGTGGCTCAAAAAGGGCTGTACAGGATAAAAAGTAATGTTTTTTGACAGGAAATTGGTTGCAGATGTCAGGACTTGATTAATTTGCCATTAATCTGACACTTTTATCCAACTTACAGTAAACTTTAAACAACTTACAATAAACTTTAAGTAAATTCTTAGCATGAAAAGCACAAAATGACAGATGAACACATGCATGGCTTTAACCTACAACCTTTGGGTTACCAGCCCAGATATTTCACCATTCATCTGACTATGGCTCTTCACAAAGTGCCTGATGCCTGTAATGATTATTGACTGATTGTAACTTTTGATATCCTCTAGTCTGAGATGAAATGTCAGAACACCGGCATTATGAAAGTGTTAGTCTTTACAGTCAAGTTTAACAAAAAGAAAAAAAAAATACACTGACAATTTAGTCCATTTAACCTCTTCATGCAAACACACTGTAACTCTATTAGCAGCAGCAACAATGACATGTTACTCAACCACAATGTAAAGTTACATAATAACCCTGTAGAACTAAAAAGAGTGCTGGAAAGAATCTAACACACTGATTCGCATGTCAAATTTGACTGTTTTTAGTAGCCTGTATGTGGCTTTGCTATTGCACTCTGTGGCACGCCAACAGGAAAGCCTGTCTTAATGAAAATATACCGCAATAATAAATCCAGTTTTGCTTCACATTGTTACACAACACAATCAAGTCTCACATTTCACACTAGATGAGCGTTTATTTACCTTTTCGCGTCTTGCTCCTTGTTTCTCCATCCTGTCCTACTTTAATATCCAACTGTATCAAACTTTAATCCCATGATACTTCACACGAAACGAATCCATGAGAAAAAGCCTCGACTCAAAAGTTTTCAGATTCAGATTGTGAGTTGATGCACAAATCGGCTCGTGCACAGCGCTTGCAGAAACACTCAGTAGCTCTTCAGAAAACAGTTATTCCAGAGGAAAGTTCGCCATGTTTTTCTTCTCTCTCTCCTCCCGGTAGAGGCGGTTCAGATGGTTTCAGTAGTTCAGGGCTTCAGTTACTATTTATGACATCAGACGGGAGTTGAGTTACCTACTGCGACTAGTTAGGCCCAAATTACAGTGCATTTCACTTACTGGAGCATCTTTCATAACTTTTAAGTCTTATTGTGTGACAAAATATTTTCAAACTATGACCATATTTTCAAACTAGAAACATTGACTGACCAAGATAATTCATTTACTATAGCTCATCTATTGCTATCTACTCAAATGCCGTATAGATTGCGAATTATTATTATTATTATTATTATTTACAAAAAAATTATATTACCATCAATACCATGGTGCAGTGATGGTATCAGCTGTACCGTTATTTGACAGCCTACAGTGGTACTGAATTAATAGCCTACATGTAGGCTACCATACTTAACCAACAAACAATAAATAAATAGGCTAAATACAGTTAACATGATCAAAGTCCCTCTTGATTGAAAAAAATCTCAGACTCATATAAAGATGTTTTTTTATTAAAGTTCATTTACATGTTATTTACAAATGTACATGCATTTGCAACATTGGCTTGTTGCATTAATTCACATATAGTGCAAATATTCGGCGAAACATCGTAAATTCTCAAGAGTGAGGATATGTCGGCGCATGCGCAATTGCATGCTGCTCTGCCTGACGAGAAAGAGCGGGAATTGCACCTCAGGAGGAAAATATAACGGAAAACAGATTTTCAGGTATGTAAATAATTTTGGGATGTCCAATACTGCTGTATAAAGTTTGCCTGCGTTTGAATTTAAACTTATAAAAACTTATTTCTAGTTTAAATTTAAGTTTATCTCTGGATTGTGGAGTAAAGTTCAACTTGAGTGAAAGATCTATGCTAGCTCGTCAATTGTAAAAATAGTTATGAATGAAAACTGCATGACTTTTGAATTTTTAAGATGCATTACTTCATCAAAGTATGGGGCTGAATATCCATTTCAAATAATTACAATGAAGACAGATACCACAATTTTGCTTTAAATGCACATAATTCCTTGCTAGCAAAAATAATTTGTACCATATTACCCCATAACGACGTAACTCTAACACTCTGACCTATTATATTAGGCTAAACTTAATATTATAACCCTGTGTTTCTCAATAGGCTATACATATATTCACATTACTATTTTAGCACAATATACCAATAGTTTTTGCAGGTTGTGAGTTAAGAAGAAAAATGTTTTCCCCCAGTCACTCGTACAAAAGCTCTGTTTCATAAGAGCATTTATATTTATATTGTTTTCCCTTTGCAAGCCTTTATGACCGTTTTCGTTGAGGATCTCGAGGTCTCTGCAGTTTAGTGTGCATCCTGATGCATTTCTTATATAATCTGACTGGAGAGTCTTTTCTCTTCGAGCGGTTGAGGTTCACCCTCTTGAGTTTGCGTCTGAAGTCCACAAGATGTCGCCCACCTGCCATGTCTTTCCTCCAGTGTTGGATGAGCTGTGCTTCTGCTGGATGGGTTGAGCAGCTAAATAATAGAGACACCACAAAGATTGGTTTTTGTTTAATGGTTTCCACCTCAGAAGAACTCTTCTTCATTGCATTAACTGTCCATTCTTTGCATTATTATTTGCAGTATACATTATACTTTGTTTAGTAGACACATTCTCATTCACAGCACCGTGCACCACATGTTTACTGTGAATGGTAAGTTCATCCAAAAATGAAAATTCTGTCAAGTTGTTACCTGTATGCATTTCTTTCTTCGGCTGAACACAAAAGAAGATATTTTGAAGAATGTTTGTAACTAAATAGTTAATGGACCCCATAGACTTCCATATGTAAAAAAAATGCTATGGAAGTAATCTTTTTGGTTACCAACATTCTTAAAAATATCTTTCATTCATACAGGTTTGGGAAAACTTTCGGGTGAGTAAATGATGATGGAATTTTTATTATTTGGTGAACTATCCCTTTAAGAAAAAATTACCCTGCATCAACCAACTTTTGAGTTGCTAGCCCAGATATATTTAACCATAACGTCTGTACCAACCTTTTTCCATTGATACAGTTCTCAGACTGCGGTAGGGTGAAACAGGACTGTGACACGAAGTCCATCAACAGAGAATGCACAGGGTCAGTTTCATCCAGTTCTTTGGACAAGATCTTTTGGACAAACCTGTGAAAGAAAGCAACAGATTAGCCCAAAACCAGCCTAAATATTCTGCTGCTTAAAACCAATTAGTCAGCTAGTCATGCAACTAATAACCTGTATTTTTAAAATATGAGTTGTCAGGCATCCCTAGTGGAAAGATGGAGTTGGCATCAGTTGTATTTGGGTGGAGATATATGTGCATTCACCTGGCAGTGCAGTTACAGTGATAAAGGGTTCTCAGGTCAGGGTTTCGTAGACCGAACTTCTCTTGTAAAGCAGGGATCTGTAGATGGCAGGAATCCAGGTCCCTGTAGAGGTCGCACATCTCCAACTTGCCTATAAAGCCAAAAAAGAAAAAGAAAATGAAGCTTTTCCAAGATTCTCAACTTGGTTGATTCACAACAGATCTAATGTACTGTAAGTAATATTTAGCTCACCTTGATGTGGCCTGTCTGGTCTATTTTGGGGTAATGTTGTGGTTGGTGTGTGTGTTGAGACTACGGAAGCTTCAGATTTCCGGGACAGCAGTGTTGTAGCAGATGGCCGTGGTGATGTCGAAACTGAATCTTTGGATTGTATTATAGGAGATTCTTCCATGTTTTTGGTGACCTGGTTTTGTCCTAAAGTGATTGCTTGATTGAAACTCATTTCCAGAGTCTCCATGTCTTGTTCAGGGAGTGTGTCGGTGTAGTTTGCTGCATCTTTGACCACGGCGTATTGAGTAAGTTCAGAATTGACACACCTGCCAATGAAGAGGGGAAAAAATTGTTTCTGTAACTGTGTAACATTATGTGCACAGAGATTATGTACAAATTACAGTGAAGTGCCAAGATTTCCCAGAAAGCCGCTACCAAAGTTCGACAGGTTTTTGCTTGTTTTGTGTCTGCCAGTAAAAAATGTGCCTTTGTATTTTGACCTAAAATTGACATTCTTGCCAGTAAAATTACCATTACATAAGCTTGGCATTATTCCCTAAACCTCATTTAACTAAACACCCATATGATTTAAAATAAATCTAAAAAAATTAATTAATTAATGCTTCTATTTAGGGCTGTCATGATTCCTCGATTCAATTCATGTCCTCAGTTTAAAAAAAAAAAAAATCCTGGATTGCAATTTACCCGTGTTGATAAACCGGTAAAATATCAGAACGGATTACTGTCCACGTAGCGCATTATTAGACCCTTTTCTACGGCTGCTTTATGTATTAAAGTGTATTAAATTTACAAGTAGTCAGTAATTTTATCCCTTAAAACTAATCTTTAATCACCAAAATAAAGATTTTTTCCTTGGAAAAAAAATTCTTCATGCCTTAAAATAGCTTGAATGTAACTCGACACCCTTGCCTCATTTAGTATACGCGGTTCTATGAATATGCAAATGAGCCCCGCCTCCACTCACTCACTCAGCTCAGAGATCCACTCGTTGACGATCACACGTTGATCTGATTGGTCACAAGGTAGTTTGTGACGTCAGAAACACCAGCGATTTCAAACCATGTTTTTGAGACTGTCTTTGGTTCACTGCAGTTTTTAAAGGGATAATTCACCCAAAAATGAAAATTAGCCCATGATTTACTCACCCTGAAGCCATCCTAGGTGTATGTGACATTCTTCTTTCAGACGAATACAATCGGAGTTATATTAAAAAATGCCCTGGCACTTCCAAGCTTTATAATGGGAGTGAATGGGCACCATTTTTTTTAAGTCGATACAAGTGCATCATATCCATCATAAAAGTGCACCAAACAGCTCCGAGGAGTTAATAAAGGCCTTCTGAAAGCGAAGCGTTGGTGTAAGAAAAATATCCATTTTTAAAACTTTATCGACTAAAATAACTAGCTTCCGGCAGACAGACATTTTTTTAATATAACATTTATGTAGTAGAAATGTGAAATTATTGTAAGTTATTATAAGTTGGTGCCTTCTAGACTGAGAAAAGACAGAAAATGTATTTTTGGCTCATGTGGATGAAAGACAACAACTCCCAGAATGCACTTGCTTCTTTGCCCTACGAGGACACTCCCAAGCCACGCCTACCGGTTACAGAGGGCAGTATCGGGAGAAATGATACAGCTAGGCTACTAGTCGACTTGAAACTGAAAAGACGGTGTTTTATCGTGAGATCCCCCTATGGGCGGGTTGAAGACATGCGGGACGAGCTCCTCCTACTGGCTGGAGTCTCTCGCCTCTGGACTAAAAAGCCTCTGATGACGATAAATGATGATTTTTGCATCATCAGAGGTTTGTTTCCAGACACACAATACAGAAATCTCTCGTCTCAGGGGGACATGAGGGAGGGAAGCGCGGTCACTTGAAAATACTAGAGGGTTTCTACTGATACAAAGCTTAATGCTAATCGGTGAAGTATCCCTTTAAGGATAAAATACTCAGCAATGGTGTTGACTTATGAATTTGCACATGGTTTGTCTTAAAGCTTATTAAAAACACCACATATACATATAAACAACATTAAAAGCTTGATTTTCACCACAGGGGGACTTTAAAATATATTCGTACCGACCCCAAACGTTTATGTTATCAATGGTAGTGTACAAACAAGTCACTCTGATGTGCCAAATCACTTTTTGTTTTACCTTTCTCATTGCTTTTGTTTTCTGAAAAGTGAGAATGTTGTGCAACAGAAAAGAGCTGAATCCAATGAAACCAAATACATACATGCCCCACCACGTCCTCTTGGCACACTGCATCCGATGGGCGAACTCAAAGCAGCGCATCTTGAGCACGTTGAAGTATCCGTATCCCACAAGGTTGGACATGGTATCGTTAACTCCCAGGAGACAGCGGCGGAACCTGAATGGATATCACAAGACCTGATTACAGTGTTATGAGATACAGTCATTCAAGACGCTTGCTCAGTGAAATAACTCTCTGGTTGTGTTGGACATGTCTCATGTTACACAACAGAACACTATAGGATGAATGTTCAATGCTGACAGGTAGGACGCTCACTTTTCCCGCTCTAATGAATAACGTAAGACATACCTGTTGTCACAATCGCAGTGTGATAAAGTGAAGATATTTGTGTTGAAGACACCATGGTTGTATGAAAAAGAGCCGATGGTGTCTTTACAGTGGTCATGTTCTCTGCAGCATTTATCTGTATTTTGAAAGACACCTGCAAAGACAAGAGAACAGGTAAAGATGTTTCTTTTCTCTTCTTTTTTTCTTTGTTGTACAGTGGGGTCCACATGTCTGAGAATGCTAGTGAAAAGCTTCTATTTTTCATTTTATCTAATTTAATACAAAACTTTCATAAACTTAAAGGGTAACTCTCGCCAAAATTAAACCTGGGCTCTTTTTGTTAATCTACCCGAGTCAAACTTTCGTGTAAAAGCATAATTAGAATGGAAACGCCAGTTTTAAGATTGACCGTATTTTCGTTTTAGGTCAAAATGCCTTTTGAATGGGAGTGCTTGGGGCACGACTATGATAGCATCAAAATTGCTGTTTTTAAAACACTAAGAAGGCTCGACACAACATGAAACTTTGTTCGAAGTATCACCAGAGGCTCCATGAACTTGAGCATTGACTACATTGTGTACACAAAGTTTACTAAAAAGAAAGGTTTTGTACGAATCACTTTATGAGTTTGTGTTTGCAGTGGCTGGAATTGTGTCAGTCAAAAGTAGTCGATCTCCGAATGCAACGTGACATGAGGAGAGTAAAGATGGAAAGATTTTTTTAGTTATCATGCTTTTCATTGAAATTACAAGTTCATGACATTTCCTCATATGGAGTCAGTTCATTACGTTGCATTCGGAGATCGACTACTTTTGACTGACAAAATTCCAGCCACCGGAAACACTAACTGATAAAATGAGTCGTACAAAATTATTTTTAGTAAACTCTGTGTACACAAACAATGTTCTCAATGCTGGAGTTCATGTGTAGAGCCCCTGGTGATACTTCAAGCACAGTTTCATGTTGTGTCGAGCCTTCTTAGTGTTTTAAAAACAGCGATTTTTGATGCTATCATAGTCGTGCCCCATTCACTCCCATTCAAAAGGCATTTTGACCTAAAACGAAAATACGGTCAATCTTAAAAGTGGCGTTTCCATCCTAATTATGCTTTTACACGAAAGTTTGACTCGGGAAGATTAACAAAAAGAGCCTAGGTTCAATTTTGGCGAGAGTTACCCTTTAAATAAAAGTAATATGATTAAATGGACATGAATTTGATCTCTTAAAAAAAAATATTCCTCAATTTATTGTATTTAGTGATGGGTCATTCATGAACATGGTCGTTCATTGCGTCTGTCACGTGACAAATGAACGAAAGACTCTGAAGTTGAAGTAATTATTTATGTTCCAATACTCAAGTCAATTAGTAACCATAGTGACAAACAGGGAGAGAACGGAGAACTGGCCTAATTAACAGACAAGAGGATGAACAAAGAAACTGAACAGATAGAGAGATCAAAACACAAACTGAAAACATGACAAAAATGTTGTGTGCTTCAATGACACATGACATTTTCAATATCATCTCAGACCTTTGGATCCCACTGTATATTTATATACACATTATTATTAGTATTTATCATTTTAATTTAACTTTTTCATTTAAATGTATATAAATATCCTTCTTACCCAGCTCAGTAAAGCCAGCAGCCTCATTTCCCGAGCCACACCACAGGGTCCCTGGAATCATCCATGCTCTCTTTGAGCGGCGCAGCGTCTGTGTGTCCCGGTACACAGATCCGTCATCAGCTTCAACACTCATCAGGTCTCTGGCCCTCCGGACGGATGCTGTAAACTCCTCCGTAATCCCAGCAGCCTCGCAGGAGCCGTCAGGTTCAGTCAGCTCACTGATGTCGAAGCGTGCATCGAGACTCTCTGAGAAAGAGCCGTCTTCCCGACACCTGGACAGGTAACTCTCAATAACAGACTGGTCATCACTTGTGATGCAGCTAAAAAGGCTGTTGTTTTTGTTCCAGATGCTGTTATACAAGAGAAGAGATGTCTGAGTCCTCCGCAGAAATGCATACTGTGTTCTTCCAGCTGAAGTGGATCTGCTCCAAACACAGTAAGTGCTCCTTTTAAAGCTGTCAGCACTGAAACAACCATGAGACAGCATGAAGAGGCACACCACTGCCTGGAAAAGGTAGTTGCTTTGCATTTTTTATGGCAAACAGAATAATTGTACCACAATTCTGTGTATTTTTAAGTCAAATTTGTACATGAATGAATGAATAGCCAGAGGTGCTGCTGGGTAACTGGGTTTTTAAGCATCTCAACTCCTCCTTATTTATACTCCCATCCGCATGTGAGATTATCCCTGTATTGTGGCCACATCAGAACAGACGGGGTGGGATGACACAAGGGGGTGTGTCTTTGGTAAACACAGACTTGGAAGCACAGATGTCTACACACACATATACATATAAGATGTAAATTAGATCGTAAACCCTCCCCACTTGAAAGTATAATTATCTATCCGGGATGATCACTATCATTTTTTATTAGTGTCAACAATGCCCTCAGCAGTAAACATTTAATATCTTATTAGTCATAATATACGATTCTTTACAACGTGACAAAAAGATTCAAACTCCACGTAGGAGGAGAAAGAAACATCCGATCCAAAACTATTACATTTGTGTGTTCAGATTACATTAGGTCAGCATTTCTATTCTGTGCATTACTATATTAAATTTTGTGCTAAAGTGCTTATTTATTCATTGTGCACAATAAATTTGATGAATATTTATTACCAGACACAAACCATATTTCGAATGTATTTATTTTCTTATTTATGTATGCAAAAATATTGTCCCTAAAACAGACCTTTTTTTTTAATGCATATTAGCACATATTTGCAACTTGCATATTTTTATGCATATTAACAGACAAACAGCACCGGACGTAGTGTCTCTTACAGTCAGTGTCTTTCTCTCTGTGAAACTTTACCTGTCAAAACAAAGAAAATTTGTGTTTCAAATTTTTCCTTCTGGTGACTTAAAGTCCAGAATATTTCATGTGTCGCAACACATAAAACATTTTTTTTTTCGCTGATTACCTACATTGATAAGTAATTTTTTTCTCACTGATTACCCACATTGATAAAAGTAATTTTTTCCCCGCTGATTACCCACATTGATAAAAGTTGTTATAAAGTTATGCCCAATATTCTCTTCAGTTGATGGTCTGCATGCCTTTGATTTAAAATGCTCATGTCAGAAAGGTTCAGATTATCATTGCATTTTAAATCATATATTATCTTTCAGTTTCTAACAAAGTTACCAGCCAACTGGCCAATTTATATGCCTGCCAAAGTCAATTTGGGGCATTTTGCGCTTGGTGAGTGTTCATTTTGAACCCATTTACACAACTTCAGGAGGCTGCAGTGTTTACATGAGGATGCAAAGGTCATGCGGGTTTGTTGTACGTGTCCACCGGCACTGATTGGCGCAGACCTCGCCTGATTCGCACAAAGTTTCTGCCCAGTCACCATTGGATGCGGTCCTAATCAGTTAACCATTACAGCTCTTTTATTGGTGGCATTTCCACCGGCAAATGCAATTCTAACATCCGTCAAATGAGGAAAAACTTGAGGAAACTAAAGAAAATTACAAGATTGCAATCAAATGAGAGGCTAACAAACGTTTTCTTTGAACTATTACTTTCCTAAAAGGTAGAATGCTCTCAGAGGAATACTTAAACTGACTGTTAGCTCAATTTGGAATAATTGCAATTACGCCATTACAGTCAAAACCCCGGTGAGCGCTTTTTTCCTTTCTTTGGTACAGGGTAATGGATATTCATTCAAAACAGCCTTAAGAAAGACACATGGAAAATAGACTCATTCTGGATTCGGGAAATTAGTTAGCATAATATGTTGAGTGGGGTTAAGCCAATTTTCCTACATTTTAATGTTATTGAAAGTGATGTGTGGTATTTCTGCACCACTAGCACCACAAACAAGAACTGGAAAAAAAAAAAGTTTACCAACAGGTTTCACAAATACTCCCCTTGTCGATTTTTCGATACTGAAATATCTGAAACGCTTACAACACTCATTTTCTACAGAATAGAGACACGATGCCAGCAGCTCTTTCTCTCTCTCTCTCATCTCTCCAATTTCAGCGTGGGATTGCACGTATTGCACATAATTTTACTCAATCCCGCAGATTTTGTCCTCACAACCAAAGTATGTTCACATAAAGCCGCCTCTCAGTGCTAATTTGAGTGCTTTTTCGCTGCTTATTGCACTTAAACAGTCAAACACATACAAAATAATGTAAAAATGCCGGTCTTGGCGAGTATTCACATAAACAGTTGAGAAAGAAAACGCATGTGTAACAGTATAATGGATCTGTGTGTCAGGTCTTAAAGTGACAGCAGCCTAATATTCCTGCTGCCAAATTATGAGATAATATTAAAAATATCGATATGGCAGGTTTTTCTCATGTTATCTCATGGCCAGTGAAAAGTGGGCTAGTAACTTTGGAAAACCACTAGCAACAGTGGCTGCTGAGCAAAAAAGTTAGTCAAGCCCTGGTGGTCAGTGGGAAAATCAACCAACTTAATAAAAAAAAGCTCTTTGTCTCAGAAAACACCTTTAAATAAAGCACTGCAGTGATGGCATATTTTTGTCAGCCAATTTGAAAGTTAGCATCACCCTGGTTTCCTCTAAAAACAACAACAACAACAACAGGATTTTTCCTTTGGCGTTTGGATTATTGCAGAAAATAAGCTCTGTGACCAAAAAATTAACATGACTTTTATGATTTGTGAAGCCTGAATACAATAGCCAGAGGTAAAAAAAACAAAAAAAACTTGTTACCCACTTGTTAGCAACCATCTTTAACAAGACAAGTAAATGACAAGGCTGTATTACTGATATATTTTATGTCATAGAATAAAATTGAACTTGTTCACTGCAGACCTTATTTCAGACATTTAACCAAAAACCCATTGCCTTCAGGACAATGAAACCGACAATGAAACAAAAATACATCACCCATGCAGAACTCTAATTAGTCTAATAAGAAAAATATAACACCACCACCCATCCAACTTTGGACTTCCATAAGTCATTATTTTTGCAATTCCTTTTGGTGCAACTATGAAATCAACAAACAAACTATTCTAAATTAGTATCTAAATGAAGATGCATTTAGGGTCTAATAAAAAAGAGGGGTTTTTTTATGAAAGAGATTTTCTTTGTCACGCATGCATGCAGATTTACGGGAACATTGGGTTAATCTATTACATAATGATGTAAGTAAACACGACGGCAATAGATTAAAGACCCAGGGACCTTTAAGTCCTCGTCACTGTTCGAAGGTCAAAGCTTTGGAAATTATTTAAAAGAATATGACCTTGACTTTTAGCCTACAAACATCAGACACAATACCAAAACCCCCAGACGTCACATGGCACCTCGTACCAGAGACTTCTAGAGTTCACCTGACAGCTGTAGAAATATACAGTTCACATCACCGATCCATAGGCAATAACTGAGAACTTTATTGTGCACTGTGAACTAACAACAGCTGTTATCATACCTGTACACATGTTACATAAATGAATTCAACTTAATGACATTAACATATATTTGGAGAACACGTCCATGAAGTCCATGCACATAACAAGACATTTTCAATATGTAGCTGATGCAATATTTAAATTAGACAACCTGTCATTTACTCTACACAACTCTAATATTACTTTTCTAAACTTCATATTCACAATTTGTCTAATGCACAGTGTTCCTCGTCAGTGACACACTGAATTAAACAAATGAACAAAAGGACGGTGTATATTTCTAATGCCAAACAATAGCAACATTTCACATGCTATTTTAACTGGAAGAGTAAAGTCCTTTTTTTGCCCAGTGTCCTTGAGTATATTTGGTTGCAGGGTTTGATGACTAAGATATTTGCGTCACATTTGTATTCATGAGGTTTTGTTCTTTAAGGCATTTACTGAAAGAGAAATATACAGAAGTAACTGGGGTTTTTAGGTTTTTCTCAGTTGGATCACTAAAGCTCAGCACAGGGTTTCAGGAGAAGCGAAGGCGAACGCTGTTCTTTCATTCTGATTGAAAAGAAAACATTATGCAGTTTGAGTTTGGAAGTGAGATTACTTTGTTTGGAAGATAGAATTGTGTGTTGTCAGGAGATCTCTGGAGATATGACGCCTCAGTCGTCGGCCTCAACGTTGTTTTGATTCAACAGAACATGCCAGCGTTCGATCTTCTTGTCCTTGTTCTTCAGACATTCATACCAGTGCTTCAGACATTCGCCTTTAGCGGTGATACCAAGCTGGCATCCACCTGTGTGGAGAAGACACATGAGAAGTTTATGTTGATATTTTGGCCAACATATCGTCGCTGTCAGGCAGAAATCTCATATCTACTGTATATGAAGAGTTCAGATGCAAAAGCCTCTTAAGTGTCATCTGAAAATTTCTTCTAGAATGGTCATTTTTATCAAGCTTGTATATTTAAGTTCAGTACTTTCACTTAAATGACAATTAATAGGTAATTTTCATTGCCATTTAAGTGAAATTACTGAACTTAAATATACAAGCTTGATAAAAATGATCATTCTAGAAGAACATTTCAGATGGCACTTAAAGGCTTTTGCATCTGAACTCTTCAAATATTCCGTCATTTTAAACATTTTTTTTTTCATAAATCATTACTATTGGTCACCCTTGACGTCTTTCTGTGGGTTTTGCAAAAATGTAACCAATGAAAAGTATTAAAAAGAGCTTGTGACTAAACCTCGTAACTCCATTGGCTCCTCAAACTGTCAGTCAAACCTCAAAACTCAATCGTGAATGAAGTGCCGCACACAGTTTGGAGCGTCTCTGCTTGTTTGCAATGCAAGGGTTAATGAAGAACTGATTGTTTGAATAAGTACAGCGTTCTCTTTACTCTACAAACACTAAAGGCGAATGTTAAATGTATCTGAGGAGCAAAGAAGTATGTTTTAGTCTAGAATTTGTCGTCAAGTCACAGCCAGTACTGTCTCGAACAGCCTGTGCAAAGCACTTTATCTTTAAAAACATGAGATTTTTTTTGCCAAATGACAGAAAAAAACTGATTGACCACATCGCTACTGTAAATTTTATAACCTGCAAGCTGATGAAAACGTTATAACCTCAATGTGAGTTTTTGAAATAAATGTTAACAAATTTTATAACCTGCAAGCTGATGAAAACGTAATGTGATGAACTTGCTGCCTCAGATTCTGGTCTAATGACGGACAAAACACACGTCCAAAATCCGCTGGTAATATGTTAATAATATAATGACACATCCAAGTGTCTGACTATATATAAAGCCACTATATCAATTTTGACAACAGGGTGTTTAATTATTTAAAAAAATGTTTTTTGGATATACAAGCTTTCCGCCTAATAGTGACTATATGATGGTGGATCTTGGGCTTAATATGAATCACAAAAATAATACTATTCTGAAAATGTATATTCGCAGTCAGCCATGATTTATTTATTCAGTTAGAAAAAGTGTCCAAGGGTTTAAAACGGCAAAGTATGTAGTAGTTAGCCGGTCATATGATCTTAAAAGACACCATGAAATCAAAATAATGTGTAATATTGCAGTATTTATTATAAATTATGTGTTTTTTGGGGTTTTTTTTTTAAAAGCGCCCTCATAATCTTGAATCAGAATAACTCCCCCTCCCTCTTGCAGCATCTCTTCTCTTCTCTGATGACAAGGGCGGGGCAACCTGTCACGCACATGAGATCCACCAATAGCAAACCACAATCATTCATTCAATTCCCCACGGACAAAAGTAAGCCCTGCCCTAGTTTTTGCTAGTTGGAGAATAAGTTTAACTTGGGTATACATCACAATAGGGAATAAAAAACCATCACAACTTCTGTTTCATGCTGACTTAAATCTTAAATATGTCAGCACCCATGAGGCAACTTCTCCATGTCAAATAAAACAGCTTTTATAATGACTAAATTCTTCTCACATGAATGTACATGATTTCATACTGTCAGTCTATTTCAGATAAAAATACTAATGCACCTTAAACTCTTTGATTGTATATAATCAATATGAACATAACCCCTTAAGTGTCACCCATACAAAAAAGTATTTTTGAATAGACATGAAAATGCACATTCCGATCTTAAATGGTTGTAATTAAAGAATGCTTTGGAGTATAGACGTACAATTGGTCTTGTTTTAAAGACATTTGGCAGATATGCAGAAGTGAAATAAATTAAGAAAGTGAAACAGAAAAAAAGTTATAGAAGTTTGAGTTTATGAAAATGTACAATGTAAAAAATTTAATTATTCATATTTTATATAAAATATATATTTTCAAAACATGTTGGACTCTAAAACTGCGGGGAAAAAAATAAAAAACGAAAAATCTGAACAAGTTGTGTTTCAAATTTTAGGTTGATATCTCAAAAAATGAGCTTTCAGTGAGATTTTGTTTGGGCGCAGTACCGAACTTTTTCACTAGGTGACAACCAGACTCCATTACTGCCCATATAAGGGCGCCGCCATTTCCATATGTGGCTTGAGTGATCTGAACCATTATTTCCACAATTTTCATATCATTTATGAAGTAGACATCCTATTCAGAAGTAGTATTGGAAGTTTGGCAGATTTTGATATGAATTCAACCTCTAAGAAACACATAAAAAGAACACGTATGTGCATTATAGCTTGCTGCCACATCACAAATGGTGAATCTATTATTTTTTTCTTTATATTTAAAACATTTTCATTAGTTAAAGACCAATACACGTCAGCCTTAATATTGTGCAAAATGTTAAAATATCATCCAAGTGCTAATTCGATTATTTATTTATTTATTTTGGCCTGATCAAGCAACAATTTGAAAAATATTTCTCACCAATGAAATCATTAGATGTTCCCATGTCATAATCCCAGACAGTGATATCCAAACTCTTCTTCGCCAGTTCACCGTGCTTGACCTCATAGCTAAACTCCTGCAATTCCAAAAAAATAATAATCTGAATATATTTTCAACAACATAAAGAAAACCATGACAGGTCCATTTCACATGATATATGGCTAAAAAAAACGTCCTTTTATAATAGTGTCAGAGTGTGTTAAAGCACTGTCATGGTGGCATGTCAATGTCGAGCGTGTCAAGAGGCTCACTGCAGGTCATATCGCCAGAGACGGATAGAAAGAAAGAGTACCTCATTAAACTCCGGGTTAAGCGTCTTCTTCTTGATCTGAGTTTTAAACTTCGCTTTCTTTCCCATGTCTGGCTTCAGGAAACTTCAGAGACACAAAAACACAGCGCATTTGTGATCGTTCAATAAGACAAGTGAGTGTTGCAAAACAATTCCGACAAGCAAATGACTCTTCTTACAGAGAACATTTAAATTACACTATTTTTAATTATATTGTTATATACTTACATCTTTACAAATGGGTCAGAATAGCCATTGGAGTCCATTGCTGCCAGATGAGCACACCGAACTACACCCACAATCAGACGACTCTGTTGGCTGTTGTAGGTGAGAGAAACCAGGATACGTCCCCTCTCCTCTGCCTCTTCACTGTCCTTACACTAAAAAAGCCACAGAAAAGATGAGTAAACACATAAATGTCCTGTGGGTAGATGAACCATTTAACCGAACCTTTAGTGACTTATAATGCACGCAGTTTTGCAGTTCAACTAGGAGAAACAGAGGTTACATGCCTTACTTGACTGGACAATGGTGATACCAGTCACCAGCGAGAATCTCAAAGGACAATAATGCTTTCTTGGAAACGCTTCTATGTTGTTGTCGTAGAAATTTGAAACTGTATATTAAACTAACCATGTTTCTAACATCTAACCTTATTTAACATCTAACATTTGAACAGGATGTACTGTACGAAACCGATGGAAAACTTGGTTTTGAGTGTGTGCGTGTGTGTGTATAAATAACATAGTTTGGGAAATGAAACTAGACAGTCTGTTAGAATCTTGTGATTACCAAATGAAGTCATCATTAAAACAAAGTTTGCTTTACCTAGTAACAGAGGGGTTTGCATATGAAGAACCAATCAAATAGTGGGGAAATTATGTAATGCAGCCTGACATTTATGCCATACCTCTATACCCGTGATGTCCAATCCTGCTCCTGGAGGGCCACTGTCCTGCAGAGTTTAGCTCCAACCCCAATTAAACACACCTGAACCAGATAATCAAGGTCTCACTAGGCATTCTAGAAACTTCCAGGAAGGTGTGTTGAGGCAGGCTAGAGCTAAACTCTGCTGGACAGTGGCCCTCCAGGACTGAGTTTGGACACCCCTGCTCTATACTATAAAAACTGTTGTATTCTTGTGTACTGTGGGATTTCTCAATGGAATTTGTCTGAGATCCTCCGGCCTTGATTCTTCTTGGGAGAGTTTCTCTGAGAACTGCTCGAACACTCTCCCGGCCGTTAATAAAAGCATTTAGAGGATATTTGCTGATGTCTGTGTGTTAATTTCTGCTGCGCAGCAGGTCAGTTTAGGGAAGCAAGTAAGTTAGGGTAAGAGACTCGGCCAGTTGTCGACAGAAGACGCAAAGAGCTAGAGTATAAAGGTTATTAAGTGTCGATTTGTGGACGCTCGGTGTCGATCAGTAGACGCGACAGATTTTATTTATTAGTGTCGATTTGCAGACGCTAGATAGTCAAGTTTAGGGAAAAATCCACTACAGTTGTACACTACATTGTAGTGAAATTTGAAATAATTGAGATCTTGTTTTTTAAATAAGTCTCTTCTACTCACCAAGGCTGCATTTATTTGATCAAAAACCGTAATATTGTGAAATATTATTACAATCTAAAATAGCTGTTTTCTATGTGAATATTTTAAAATGCAATTTATTCCTGTGATCAAAGCTGAATTTTCAGCATCATTACTCCAGTCTTCAGTGTCACATGATCCTTCAGAAATCATTCTAATGTGCTATTTGATGCTCAAGAAACATTTATTATTATCAATGTTGAAAAGACTTTCATAATTTTGTGGAAACTGTGATACACTACTATTTATAAGTTTGGGGGTAAATAAGAATAAAAATTAAATAAAAACAATGAATACTTTTATTCAGCAAGAATGCATTAAATTGATCAAAAGTATCAGTAAAGAATTTTTTACAAAAGATTTCTGTTTCAAATAAATGCATAAATACTACTTTATTAAATCAAAGAATCCTAAAACAAAATGCATAATGCTTTCCACAAATATAAGAAGCAGAACAAGTGTTTGATGCTGCAGTAATGATGCAGAAAATTCATTAATGCATCACAGGAATAAATTATATTTTAAAATACATTTAAATAAAATGTTTCACAATATTACTGGTTTTATGGTATTTTTGATCAAATAAATTCAGCCTTGGTGAGCATAAGAGACTTTTTTTTCTTTTTTTTTCTCTTGACCAATATTGTAAGTATTTTCTTTTCATGTGTACTTCTCAAAATGTCTGATGCCGTTACCTCCTCCTCATAGAGCGCCATGCCACGAGAACCACCTGCGCCAGCAGAGCGTCTCACCTGCGTACGAGATGTTAAACAATTCACTACAGTGCCATAATCACAGTAAACTTTCCCCAAAACACTTTACTGTTCCCCTCCAGCTCACCGGAATCACTCTCTCAAGACACACATTGAAGGTTTTCTTCTGGTTCATCTTCAGTTTTTTCAAGACCACCCGTGTCTCGCCGATAAACTCATTATGGCCGAACTTGTCCTCATCACTGACTGAAAGCCTGCCAGGGAACAATGCGGATGCTGAACCTTTCAACTCTGGGAAATGTCACGGCTTAATTAAGTCCGCTGCAAACTATTCTAACTGAATACATCAGTGAGGCTCTCCAAGAATCTCTAAGTTGAAAATGCAAGGCAATAAAACACAACGATCATGCAAACGACTTCATCCATTGAGGAAGGAGAATTGTAAACAATTAGCATTATGTTGGCCATTCACATTTACCTCGGAAAGCTTCAGTGCATTGCATATAGTAGAGCTGTTTTTACCTGAGAGTCTTTTTCTGCATGTCTTCATTAGTGATGCCATGATAAACAAGGGTCTCGTTCCACACAGGGTTCAAGGTGGTGCGAAGCGTCTTCGTTCTTAGCTTGTTAGACTAAGAGATTGACAAAACACCTTTGTGCATCTATTGCATTCTGTGAGTAGTCAATTTCAACAGCAACATCTTCATAATACATAAATCCAATTGCTAATGGATATTTTGGTTGCATGTAAACAAAGCTAGTGATATTAGCAGGATCAGTACCTTACTGGCTCCTGGAAGCAAGTGCAATTTCACATAAGGATCAGCCAGACCATTGGAGTCCATTGGCTTCAGACCCTTCACCAAGGACGGAATAATTGCATGGTTAGCAGTTATACACATGGTGACATGATACTTCAGAAACATGTTTTCAGTGCAAAAATAGACTGCATCGAAACTGCTCGTTCTAGGGAAGAAAGACAATACCTTTGCTTTGATTATATTGCAATGCAGTTCGTTTTTCTCCTCTTCGTAGAGCAGACTGAACTCCAGCATGCCCAGAGTGGCTGGAAAGTGGACAACATCGTGTCAGAGAAGACAAAAAAAAGGCTGACACCAAAGAATTACAGTCTTACATAAACGGCTTTCTCAAATACACGTCTGCTGATTTTATGCAATCTGTGATGCAAGACTTCCACGGTAAATCATTTTGTTCTGTGTGGTTCCCATGGGGTACAAACATGTCCATATGTCAGTGCAAATTAGCATCTTACTGGCATCGTCAGAGTCATAGCTGTTGGCATCCTCTTCATCCTCTGCGGTGGGGGGTGGTGGCTGGCGTGAAGCAGGAACGCTGTTGGCAGCTGGCAAACGTGCGTCGGGCTGCGTAGCAGGTGGTGCCCTGGCCTCCGGTCGACTCGCAGGATCTACAATTCATAACAAGAGACATGCACTTCTTGTGCAGATTCTTTTGAAGCAGAATCTTTGATTGCTACAGTGTTGTACTACAACAGTCAAGGACGGAACCAGTAATCGCCAAGTTGAGCATCCAGATCAATACCTCCAGATGCATCTAACTCTTTAGCCATTTTTATCAAAAGTTTATAGGTTCAGTCCCTCCGGAGCAAATCGGAGGTTAATCACCTTGATCAATGGCGACAAATCAAAACCTTGAAGGATCCAAACCTACAACTTTTTGGTTACCCAACCTATGGGCCACATTTATAAAGATGTGCGTGGAATGAACCGAAATGTTCCTACAAACGATTGATAAAACATCCATACACGCAAAAAATTTCCCAAATGCATCCCATTTTATAAATCCGAGAGATGTGCACTTATTGAACAGATTCTGTTTACGTAAAATCTGTGAGATTGCTACAGTGTTACACAAAAAAAACAATTAAGGAATGAAACCGTAATCGCAGAGTTAAGCATCCAGATCGATACCTCCAGATGCATCAGGCAACTGTAAGAAGCCATTTGGCTGATGCTTTTATCTAAAGCAATCTGCAGTTCGCTTATTATAGGTTCAGTCCCTCTGGAGCAATCTGGGGTTAAGCATCTTGATCAAGGGCACAATGGCGACAAATGCAATGCAGGATTTAAACGTACAAGCTTTTGGTTACCAGCCCAGGGGCCTCATTTATAAAGACACATGTAGAATAATCCTGAATATAAACATACAATTATTTGCGAAATGTTGCTGATAAAATGTCCATACGCACAACATTTTTTCCTAAATGCATCCCACTTTATAAATCAGAGTTGATCTTAAATTCAAGTGCAATGTGAGCTCATCAACTCCAACTACAGAATGCCCAAAATATACGTAATATAATAGATGTTTAAACATTATATATACACTATAAATGTTTAAATATTATTATTTTCAGGAAATCATACATAATGAATTGAGTTGCTTTTTTGCACCTAGAATAATATCGATGCATATTGCGATTTTTAATAAACGATGGATTATTTTAATTACTAGCATGTATGAGCTCACATAAAATTTTCACATCCTTTTTATTATCCCAATTTGCTCCTCACTTTTGTCCTAGGATGAAATGCATGGAATTTAGAATCAAATCAAGTTGTGTGTGTTTTATAATTGAGGCCCCTGATCCTTAACCTCTGCACAATCAAAGGGCAATCCAAGTTTTATAATTTCCCCATCTTGTGGATAATACATGAGTTGGATATTACGCTCACCTTTTTGTATGGAAGTCGTGGAAAAGGTCGACACCGGAGGTTTGGAGCTCGGAGCCGGTGCTTCTCTCGTCGCCACAGCTGGGTAAGTTTGTCCTTCCATGGCGATGTTGGACTGAATTGTGTTCCTGCTCAAAGACTGTCTACCTCGGTCCTCTTCTAGGGCTCTTTGGGATATGACAGAATGCTCCTCTCGTTTAGGGGGCATCGTTTCTGCTGAGCATGGAGAAAACGGGAAAATGATACTGCATGATCGTAAGCCTCATTTCCTCCTAGTGATATTACGAGTTAATGAAATGCAGGACACTCACCAGATATCTTCTGCTGCTCTCTGCCGGTGACCAGCATGCTCTCTGAAATGCAATGCAATATTCCAGAATGAAAAAATATATCAGTTTCTTTGAACCGTGAATTATGAAAACATTGCAATAAATTACTCTGCACAGTATTCAGAATTTGTAATTAGGACTTTTAGTGTTTACCTCCATTTTTTTGACGTGGCGGTATTGAGGACTCTTGATTGGTTGATGGATTGGTAGAAGTCGGTGCACTGGTTGTACTGGGCGCTCTCTGATTGGAGATCGGTAAAGGAGCGGGTAAAACCTGCTGTGGTAAACCTTTGAAAAACCAGGCACCGGACCGCTTCAGCATCTTAGGGAAAGAATAAATAGTCATTTGGCAACTTCAATGTAATTTTAGTGCACTGATTTATTCTAATTCACCACTAATAACATACATTTGTGCTCAGTTCAGCAAACTCTTGCTTGTGTGAGTGAATTGTAAGAGTCTGCTAAAGTCATTTTGTCCTAAAACAGACTTCAGCCCAAGGGGGAAAATGTAAATTTAATTTTAAAAAAAATCAGCCTTGTTTCTGCATCTTTGCTGTTCCACTTTCCAAGCTCCAAGTAATTTGATACGCTGTGAAGTTGCAAAAAAAAAGCTTAATTTGAATCTTAACAGATAACACATACATAACAACATTAGCTAGGATTCATAGACTCGGAAAAATAGGATGGATTGTTTGCGGTAGCAAGGTAATTGCAAAAACAATGCTGAATTGTATTAGTTTGTGTGGGTTTTTTTTTTTTTTTACAGCACCTGTGAATCTCATTTCAGCCAATTACTATACAAATAAGCATCAGCTGGGAGCTTGAATGACTGGATTCTGAAAATGCAGGAACTCTGAATGTCAGCGACTCAATGGATTAAACATAAAAGGGATTCAGGCTTAACGATCGAGTTGCATTAAAGAGAGTCACATCTCCTGCTGCTACTGACCCCGTCTGACAACGAGACTAACCGTGACTTACATCGACTGTGATAAGATGATTCATCCTTTTGACGAAGTGTCTTCGAAAGTCAGAGGTGCTGATCTACCCTATCCATTTATATCTCTGAGTAACAGAGTAATTATTCTGTGCAGCCACTGAAATATTATTCATAACAGATTTGTTGAATCAGACATGCACATATCTGCGTAAGCATTGCACATAGATTTACATTAACAAGCACTTAAATTGAATGAAAACCCTTTTGTAAGTATAAACCTTTAAACAGATTCAAAATATAAAAAATAATTCACCCAAACAGGAGAATTTTGTCATCATTTAATCATTCTCATGTTGTTCCAAACCAACATTAAGTCTTTTTTTTTTTTTTTTCATATAACATTTAAGGGAAAGTTTGTTTTTTAATCTTCATGCTGCTCAAAGCGATCTCTGTGATCAAATGTAGTCCATAAAGCAAGGAGTGCAAAAAAAGTGCTGCGTAGGGTGTAAAATCCGTATCCCGGTGCTCTTTGGGTGTAGGGATAGTTTAACTCATACAAATGTATCAAGCCAAGGCACTTGACAATTTTAGTAAATATTTAAAATTATATTTATTTAGTCATGGCTTAGGCAATTAAAATCAGTTCACGAATAACCGCACACCGACGCGTTGTGGCTAATGAGCCTGGGTAACAACAAATACACTCAGAGTCCTTTTAAACAACAATTAATTAGTCATGTGACAGTCACCTGATTACTTAATGTGGAAGTCACAAGAGAGAAGACATTTTCCAGATAATTAATGATAGAGAGGAAATCTCTCACTAGAACATAACCAAACAATATATTAAAATAAACAAAATATTCCATAACATCAACATTACAATTTTTTGCAGATATAATGTGGATTTTGTTACATAATGTGGAATTTAATAAAATGTGGTCTATATGACTTTTTTTTCTGATTTTGCATTTTCAAATCAGTGCACCACTTTTTGGTTACGACAAACCAGGGTTATTAACGTTAACTAAAAAACATGAATTTAGTTGCTAAAGCAACATGTCTAATTTTAGTTAAGTTTGGGTTGAAGTACTAACTAAATCGTAATAATGTAAAAAATAATAATAAATCATATCCTATCTAGACATTAAAAAAACTAATAAAATAACAAAAACATAAAATTGCAACAACAAAAAATAACTTTAATAAAAATTCAATCTAGTACAAAATATTACCAAAAACTATAATAGTATATCAATGATACTAAATAAACAGTGCAACACAAACAAAGGCCAATAGTGTTTGTCAACGTCATCAAACTTTCTAAAGTAAAACTGTATAAAAGGCGATTTGAGAGCTAAAGAAGTTAACAACTTAAATTTGTGTCTGTTCCTAATACAAAGCGATCATCATATGACTTCACAATACAAGTGCACAAGTCGCATGGACTACTTTAATGACACTTTTATAGCACTTTTTGTTTTGTTTTTTTGTAAGCTTGACAGTCATGGCCACAATGACCTGTCATTGTTGGCTCAGAAATGTGTGGAAAAAACTGCGAATAATGACAATTTTAGGTTTGCATCTCACCTCTTTTTGCTCACAGCAGATTTTGCACAGCCATTTTGGACTGGAACGACTGATGCTTTGAACGCCACACTTCGTGCACATGTTCTGTGGGGGGGAAACACAAACAAGCCTCAGGAGGCTGCGCAGGTGTAAACGCACTCAGATGGCATTAACCTCCTCTGGAGTTCCATCACTACTGGAAAACAGCCCGCACACTAAATATCCCCTGCGGGATCAATAAAGAGTCTATTGATCTTTGTGTCATGCACCAAAAAAAAGGCCTGTGCACGGCGACTGCGTCTTTATTTTCCATCATGTCGACTGATTGGCATCCCTCTTAAATGTGCACGTGGCTCAGTATTGGGCAGGGCATAATAAAGATAAGTGCATATTGCTCGTTCATTTCTGCTTGGTTATTTTTGGACAATCATTATTGGAAGACGTACATTAGATAATTAAATGAGGTCGAATGTTTAGCTGTGTCCCAATTCAGAGGCTGCATTCTTCAATGGCTGCATTTGAAGGTGTAGCAGTGTGGCGAAGGCTGTCCCAATTCGAAGGTTTGAAAGCGACCTACATATGCGTCCTTTGTTTCCCAGGCCTTGAAGGATAGAACAGAGTGGACCCTTCATGGCCCAGACTATCCCAAAATTCATTGTCTGCTGGTGAACTGGAATTGTTTTAGAGAAAATGCCAGATTACACTTTTATATGCAAGTATTTGGTTTCAACTTGCTCGAGTGTCTAATGATGCAAATGTAAAAATCTTAAAGTGGTTCAAATTGGCATATCTTCTAAGATGTGATTTTATAGATGGTTTACACTCTTTATTTTGCTCATAAATGGACCAAGGTGATCATATTTAAACAGGTTGTGAACCGTGTTTTGTTTTCAGACTGATGAATACAACTCAAAGTCCAGTACAAGCGTTACTGTCGCTCTTCAACGGCAGCCGTCACAAGCTATGTTTCCATCCAAAGTTGCGAATTTAACTTATGCGCAAAATTAGAATATTACATAAAATATAAAGCACCGAACAAAATCACCAAACTGCCGCTAAATATCACTAAGAAAAATGGAAGTAGCTGCATTAGGAGAAGCCACTGTATATAATAATTTTGTATATAATAAATTGCTTGCATCTCAGAGCACGCAGACGAAACACAATAAAGCAAAATCTTGTTTTCTGAGACGGATGCTGCTGTTTGGGAGACAGTTCTGGAAGGTAATTCTGACCAAAACAGCATTTCAGATGCTCTGCAACGAGATCGGTCCGCTGGTTTGTCTAGTTAAGCCGTACCACCGCAAAAGTCTTTTTTGATTGAGGAATTTCTTCTGTAAATGTGTTTCCGTTGTAATTTATGCGCATGTTTTCTTACCGAAAAATAATAATAATCCGACTCAATTGAGCGCATGCATTTTTTCTGTTCATTTTTAGAATTTATGGTCATCTTGGCGCAATTTAAGCGATATTCCAAAATGCAGGTGGATGGAAACATAGCTACAGTTATTAGGCAACAAAAGCAATCCTCCTTAGGCTAGACCGTCCCATTTAAAGGATTAGTTCACTTTCATCGCTTATAATTTACTCTCCCCGATGGCATCCAAGATATCCATGTCTTTCTTTCTTCAGTCGAAAAGAAATTAAGGTTTTTGAGGATTTTTCTCCATATAATGGACTTCAATGGCAACCAACGGTTTGAAGGTTCAAATGTCCGTCTCAATGCGGCTTCAAAGTCTCGACACGATCCCAGACGAGAAATAAGGGTCTTATCTAGCCAATCGACCGGTCATTTTCAAAAAAAAAAAATTATATATATATATAAAATATATATATACTTTTTAACCACAAATGCTCGTCGTGTACCATCTCTGATATGTGCCACATTGCGTCATTACGTTGGAAAGGTCACGCGTCACGTCATCTAAGTTATTTGTCTGTGTACTCCGGTTCAAAAAGGTAGGCAAGGATGAAAAATTCCATCTAATTTTCTCCTCCGACTTCAAAATCGTCCAACATCTTTGTTTTAATTTAGTATTTATTTATTTTTTTCGTGACCTTTCCAACGTGATGACGCATCTCAGAGATGGTACAAGATGGGCATTTGTGGTTAAAAAATAGTGTGTGTATATATATATATATATATATATTTATTTTTATTTATTTTATTTTTTTTATAGAAAATGATCGATCATTTCGCGAGATAAGACCCTTATTTCTCGACTGGGATCGTGTCGAGACTTTGAAGCTGCATTGAGACTCACATTTGAACCTTCTTTGAACATTGGAATAGTTGGTTGTCCATTCTGTGTAGAAAAATCCTGAAATGTTTTCCTCAAAAACCTTAATTTATTTTTGACTGAAGAGAGAAAGATATGGACATCTTGGATGACATCGGGGTGAATTATCAGCAATATTTTTTTTGAAAGAGAACTACTCCTTTAACAACGCTCGGTGCGGACTTCGAAGGATGCAGCCTCTGAATTGGGACACAGCTCACGTGTACCTTTTTACACTCGGCACACACGACCGCACTGACGCCCGCGAGGCCGAACTGCTGACCGCAGAGTAAGCAACGGGAGTATCCGTCACCACAGGCCGTCTGCTTCATGCTGTCCAGGCGATTTACCAGACGCCTGCGGGACGAAAAACAACAAAGTATAACATCAGCAACACACTCTCCTTTAAGTGATTAAATACCTCTACAAATGCATTGATGAAAAGAACTGAGAGTAAAGGCGTTTTGCAAGCAAAGTGCTGAGAGAGAGAGAAAAAGAGAGTGAGAAAGAAGGCAGTGCCGTTCTTGTTTAGTTAGCACTATTAATTTCTTCCAGCACATTCCTCGGCTGACTCTTGGCTCGTAAAAAAAGCTTAAACACACTCGTCTTCTCAATCACTTGGACAGATGTGCTTGGGCTGAATTGCACTGCAGAATGAGAGGAAACTATTAGGCAATGTCCCTCTGTCACGGGGTCTCAGGTGTTGGTCAATATTGCTTTTGTCCAGTCCAGTTCTGTGTGCGCTAATGTGATAGCATTCATAGGATGGAGGGAACTGACCCTGCGGTTCTTATGAAAACAGGTTTGGTCAACCAATGGAAGAACTTTGTGAAAAGTCATATGTCCTGTTAGCAGTGCAGAAATTACACACTGTATCAAGAAAAGTCACATTTATTTATGCAGCGCTTTATGCAATACAGATTGTTTCAAAGCAGCTTAACAGTGTTAATGTTATAAAATTAATCAGTTATGCAAATAATTTAATTTCAGCTGTAAGGACAAGTGTCATTATTCAGCTAAAGTCAGTTCAATGTTGATTCAATAAGTGTCAAAGTCAGTGTCATTCAGCTCAATTCAGTTAAAATTTAGTTTTCATCTGATAAAATCGATAATATTAATGAATATCAATTGTCTTTTAAACCCTAACTTTTGCTACTTCGTTTCAGATGTTTCTCCTAAAAATGCCATATGAGGAATACAAATGGAAACATGACACAATTGTTGATATAAAACTGAACCTCAGAGCTAAAAAAATAAATCATGCTGATACAATAAAACAAAATCGATCAAGCAAGAAGCTTCAGCAAAGTCTATTTGTCTCCATTTAATTGTATAGCTTTCTGGAACAGACATTTGGGATAATTGTTTTAGGCAGAGGAAAATTTCCTTGCACAGACATTGTTTGTCCATATCTCAAGAGACATGGAGTTCATTATGACTGACTTCACCTAAAATATCAAAGTTGTCTCAGTTGTTACTCCTCATATTTCTTGAAATAAATAAAATAGACACAAATGCATTTTGTCGGCTTATTGAAGTGTGCATGTGTGATATGTAGTAGTATTTGAGTTTATATTGCCATATCAGCATCCATGCGTGATATATGTAACAGGAAAGCCTACAGTACTGCTGATTTAAGCCCATCTAGACAAACTAAACTAAATATAAATCGCAAACTTCAGCTCTTTCTTGACCCAAGAAATGATAAAAATGTGTTCTCATCGAGCAGCCGAAGTACAAATTGTACAGTAAAAACACTGCTTATTATTTAAAATCACACCTCACATAACAAATGAAATATTACCTGACATATACCCCATTTTTGTAATGTTTTTGAAAGAAGTCTCTTCTGTTCATCAAGTCTGTGAAATATTATTATAATTTAAAATACTGTAGCTGTTTTCTATGTGAATATATTTAAACATGTAATTTATTCCTGTGATCAAAGCTGAGTTTTCAGCATCATTACTCCAGTCTTCAGTGTCACATGATCCTTCAGAAATCACTCTAATATGATGATTTGATGCTCAAGGAACATTTATGATTATTATCAATGTTGAAAACGGTTGTGCTGCTTCATATTTTTGGGGAAATTGCAATCCTTTTTTTCAGGATTCTTTGATGAATGCAAAGTTCAAGGTAACACTTTATTTTACAGTGCCCTTGTGACATATGTTACATGTACTTACCATAGTAATAACAGTAAATTATGCATAATTACATGCAACTAACCCTAATCCTACCCTAACCCTATAGTAAGTACATGTAGTTGCTTAATATTACTCAGTACTTAAATATATAATTACACTGTAACAATGACACCTTAAAATAAAGTGTAACCAAGTTCAAAAGAATAGAATTTATTTGAAATTGTTACTTTTGATCAGTTTAATGCTTCCTTGCTGAATAAAAGTATTCACTCCTTTTAAAAAAATGGCAATAAAAAAAGTTTTTTCCAGGTCTATCTTTACAAAACAGTTCCCATTGGTGTCTAGGAGAGACAACTAACCAGTTAAAGAGATCTCAATCGGGAACAGAACAAAAAGACGACTTTAAAGCAACGTCTCACCCAATCCTCTCTTGCTCCATGACCTCCATCATCTTGGCTCTCGCCAGTACGTTGTTGATAATTTCCTTCTCCTCATCCGTCAGCTCCTCGGTTCCGATAGCGGACTCCATCTGCCTGCCGTACATCTCACAGCCCGTCCTGAACACACAAGCATAAAAATCAAACACACAAACACATCTGCAGCGCCGAATGCTTAAACACACGAGCGAAAACTCCCATCTGTCCATATTATTACCCAATCACAATCAACAACAGAGGGGATTTTAGAGGAGCACCATACGGAAACGCATCAGTCGGGAAACAAATGTTTAAAGGTAAAGCAATTACGACAGCTGTTTTGTGCTTTATCTCCAGTGAAAGTGAAATCTGCTCGGTGCCTTTTGACATTACAGCATGTCATATCATTAATGAGTCAATGCACCGCTCTTTCCGGCGTGTTGGGCAAATGCTATTTCGTCCCCACAGAGATGCTCGAACCGCTGATTGAAAATGTCAAGGTGACGGAGGACATGACTGATTGCCACCTGAGGGTGAAATAAAGAGGAGGAGGACACAGAGACTGAATAAAGGGGAAATAGAGGGAGAGTGATGATCAGAAATTACATCACACTCTCACACCAGTGCTGTCACTGTTCATCTCATCAGCTGTTTCTATACGTTCGAAAGCATATTCCTGGCGTCTCTAAGGGCCTGCTGGGTTCACCGAAACATCAACAACAAAAAATCAAACGTGTTTGCATTAGCTAACCCTGCTGAGATTAATGCCAAATGCTGACGACGACAAAAACATCAGCCTTGCACTTAAATGTAAATGCTTGCAACTCTAATCTGAGCTTCATACAAATACATCCAATGCAGACGGAGACACATTTATGGAGCGATAAACAAATAAAAGGAAGGAACCGGGAGACGTTTCGCTCTACAGCTTAACCAGATTTATTACAAAGCAACACAATTTGTCTTGGTTCTGAGCACATCTTTTTGGCTTCGATATAAAAGCAATTAGTAAGAAATCTTCTACAATTATGTGTGCGAGCTTCTCTTGTTTGACTTGGTTATCATTTTTATATAAAGTATTTTCCATTTATTTGGTGTGGACGTTTCACAGCTTTTCTCAGTCTTTTATTAAGCAACGTCTGAAAAACCATTTGTCACAGACTATAATAGGATAGGAGCCGGTCCATGTCTTTCTGGTTGGGTCAGTTGTTGGGTGCAGTGCATCAATGTGCCCTAAATGTCATTTTCTATGCTGGGACGTTCAGGACATTGATTGCATTATTGTACTAATGGCTAAATCAAAATCAATATCGCTGAGCCATGAAATATAGACCGTCTCATGAAAAGCGAGCACAGCTGTGGAAATCTTTGGCTGAGTTTGATACGAACACACTAAACCTTCAACTTAACAATCTTAAAAATACATTTTCTAATTAAGAACCAATAAAGTTCTATTATGATGCCAAAAGTTAAACATCTAATTTTGGTGCCTTAACCCTATAAAGCCTACTGTATCATATTTGATACACAAATATATTAGGCCTCTAAATTATCAACATGATCAGAACTTTTGCTGTTGCACAAAATCTGCTCCATGCCTTCTGTCGTCTGATTGATAGTTTATACTTTTTTTTTTTTTTTAGCAAGTATAAAAGCCTTTTAGTTTAATTACAAAATCGTCCTGAAGCTGAAATATGATCATCAGGTTTATTTGTGCATCTCTCAATCATCATTGTATAGCAATGCATTAAAAACTACAGAGCTTTTATCATAAAACCAAGCATTTCAATAAACCAAACTGCATATTTCAGCTCAGTTTGTGCCTCTGAAAAATAGAGTTTTTTTCCCCTCGATATTTGAGCCACAAAAGCTTGATTTTTCAAATATGATACAAAACAAAATGAAATACAAAAACAAAACAAAAACTCACATGCAAAAGGCTCAATAAACAGTTCCATTTTCTTTTTTTTTATTTCTTTTTTTTTTACTATTATTTAAAGCTGCAGTCTGCAGCTTTTCCTCTTTGTCGCCATCTCTGTTCGAAATCAGCAATTGCAGTTATTCACAGAATTATGAACTTTACGTGGGTTGTGCCTCGGCACGGCACAGCGCGGATGAATCCAGTGTTTTGAGGAGAACGTGTGGCTGTCAATCACAGTGTGGATCCTGGCATTCGCAATCACAGATTCTACTTTTGGGAAGTATGACCAACATAAGAATTTTCACCGGAAAATGTCGTCTGAACAAGTAACATCCACTTTTGTTCTGACCAACTAAGGGGAAAAAAGCATTGCAGTAAATCGCGCCGATTAAATCTAACGATCGCTTATCATATCACGTCAAACCGTGCAAATTATACTTTGTTCTCAAATTGCTAATGTTAACAACATCAGCATTGCGTGACTACATTTAATGCCCTTCCGATATTTGTCCTTGTTTTCGCATGAGCCGGTTACAGTCTCTTATTTAATCCAAAGTCTTTCGCGTTTTACAACGGGTGAATCTCTAGTTGTCACTGGTGATTGTCGTTTGAACCTTTCTGGATCCGCCATCAAATTGATAAGTTTAATTATATCAAGTGCTGTGAGAAAAGGCTATAAATCTCCACCTCCAGCATCCTCACACTCATAGCCGACTAGCCGAGACTCTTCTTTATGTGGACAGATGTGACGTAAAGACATGCTCGAATTTCCCGCGGAAATCCACCAGTACCACTGGAATTAAAAACATTATTACAAGCTTACCGTTTTGAATCGAGCTACGGCAAGCAGAGAGTTTTGAACACTGGCTGGTGATGTACTTGCTCAAAAAATTATTTTGGATAATTTTTAACCCAAAAAAGCTACGGACTGCAGCTTTAAGGAACCCAGAAACCAAAACAGATCTGAAGAACCTATAATGAAACATCAAGAGCATTTATAATCTTCAAGGAACCATATAGCATAAGAATAATTAGTTATTTGTAGCAGAGATTGAGGCCAACAGACCTTCATTGTCCATCTGATTTCACATATTAAACCTAAATGCCACATCATTGCGCTCTGGAACCAGATTAGACATTTGGCACATGATCAGCACACCTGGATTTGGCAAACGCCACTTCTTTTCCACACCTGCCCACGGTTGCCAACATCCCTGCACACATCCACAATCTATATCCTCAGCTGCTTCAGCGTGGCTGATATTACTGCCTGTAATACACTCCAGTGAGCTCTTGTGCTGTGATTTATATACGCCTTGGGCTTGTAGACCCCCAACAACCCAGACACTTCTAGCAAAAACACCTGCTCCATTCGTTCACATGCCCTTTTTCCAAACCAGTCCTGAGTTTCCAGAATACAGTAGGCCTATTTAACCACATCAAGGTAAGTAATCTTACAGGTTAACGAGATGTGGGATAATGATGCTTGGATTAATTGGGGCATCGAGTGGGTGGTAATCGGAGAGATGTGCTGGTTTAAACACACAAGGTGGTCTGTAATCATATCAAAGAAGAATTAATGGACCAAAAGTAGTTTTAAACATGATGATTAAGATGCATAATCATGTAAAGTGCTGTTGTTTGCATCTTTTTGTAATTTGGATACATTGTGTTGCATGGTACATCATATTTGCTCACCCTCATGTTGTTCCAACCCTTTTTTGTTCTTGTAAAACATGCAAATAAACTCATTTGAAATCATCTTAACATAGACTTTTTTCCTTAGAGGCAGCGCTTTTCACAACACACACCTTTACCTAAAATCAAGATGTTAATGATTATATTATCTTCATGTCTTCTAGTCACATTTAGCATATTAGAGCTGGGTGATAATATAGCTTGAATTTTGCGATGATGCAACCAATTTTGCTAGTTTATGTCGCCCTTTTTAAGTAAACCGTATGTATGTGGTTAAAGTTGGACACACTTGTACATCTAACTTTATATAAAGATCTGGGTGATAATATAGTTACATTTTTTGATGAAATAAAAAAACAGGAAGATGAAATTTGCTATATAGTATTACAACTCAGGACCTTTAACGTATGTACCTAAGTGGGCCTGCAAACAATGCACATGTATTAATGTCATACTAACCAAACAATCACTGCTCGATTATGCAAAATATATGTTTAGCACATAATGCGAAGTGCACAGTAGTAAAGCTCATCAACTTAACTTAAAAGGCTAATTTTATGGTGTGTTAGTGTGCACTTTACACTTCTAGTAGCTTTACTAGTTAAGCCACAGGACAGGGTTATTATCATTACCTAAAACCATTAAAACAAACATTAAGCCTAATGTGGGTGATGAGGATTCAAATCCAGCTTGCCGTTTCCACCATATTATCCACATCATTTCTCATTTGTCATCTCTCTACTTTCAATAAAATGGCCCAAAAAGTTATTTACAAAATGTACATTGATTCTTCTGCGGACATGACCAATAAATCAGGTGTTAGGAAGCTTTCATAACAGGAAAGAAAAGGCGCGCTCCGGAACACAGCGATGCCAGGTTTGCCTTGCTGCGCTGCCAAGAGGAAAAACCCATGTCACTTAGAATTCATCAGCAGCTGCCGAGCAGGAGAAGCGTCACTAGCCCACGGAAACGCTCTACAAATTAACGTGAAGTAAAAAGAAACAGAGGCGTTTTAGCTCCACAATACAATGTGGTCCTCGAAGGGATTTTACAGTGCGCTTCCTATGCACTTGCGAGTGTCTGTGTGCATGTCCATTGCAAAAGGCCCAACGAGCTGGAAAATGGATTTGAACAAAGCCACACAAAAAAATAATCTCTTTTGCAAGAAATAGAGGTGAAAAGATCAATCTAACTTAAGGAAAGCAGAAAAGAAAGGCTGTATACATCATCTCACTTAAGAAGCATTTAATGCAACAAGGAAAAGTTGCATGTGACATTTCTTATAATTCACCACCACGATGCTGTCAACCGAAAGTGCATGTATAAAATTTTAAAGCGCCTTGATACACCGTATCTGACCTACTTAACTTATTCCCGTAACACACACTCTTCTCCCAGAATGCACACTAACACACCATCAGCATCAGCACGCACGAGATCATCCACCTACTCTAGACGTTGAGAGCTTCACTGGTAAGAAGCGGCTTACCAGATTACTGAGAACCCCAACAAGTTTATCCCTTTACCACCATTTTGATGAGTCTCCCTTTGAGTAAACGGATGCAGAACAGTGATAAATCCACAGCTATGTGGCATGGTGGAGATGCAGAGCTGACAGTGGACTGTCAAAGAGGGTTACCGTTATTTTTACACGCCTTTGAGCAGTGAACGCATTCAATGGGGGAGATATTTTCTACGCAGCCCTCAGCAAAGAGAGAGGAGTACCTCAAGGCTCTGTTTCGGGTCCTCTGTAGCTCTGATTAGACAGTAAAAGGAGAATGTTAAAGTCAACATTAAATAAAAATAGACTATGTACCTTCCTAATTCATGTTTCTGGTCTTAATGTAATGATTTAGTGGTGCACAATCTTTCATCACAATGTAATACTTCTTGTTTCCCCTTTGATGGCTGACATCACCAATCCCTCCCCCCACATTTCACAATTCAAACTATTTCTGACAGATAAAATAATGCATGTTCTTACAGTGAATGATTCATTAATGCACATTATTGCAAAGAAAGAAATATTTTCATGTCCTCATAAGTTTTCCTCAAATCTGTCGGAACTTGCTCGGCTCGACAAACGTACATTTTCTGACTATATGTCAGACTTTACAGGGTTAATACACAGCAGTAGTGATCAGATTAGCTGTGGAGTATCTAACATTGCCTACATTTAATTTTCAGCACTGACTCGAGCAAGTAGACACTGCCATTAAGTGTTAACAGCCATGTTCTGGATGGTTTGTACTTTCAGTTCTGATAGCTGAGAGCCACTAATCCTACACATATAGCCAGTCAAGCGTTCAGGAATTAGAGAAAGATCTGAGCTGAAAGAATGCTGGAGTTTAGACTATGACTTTAAGAAACCTGGATGGGATGCAATCATGACCTATTCTTCATCCTGTGGAGCCCGGGGCCAAGCGACCTGCATGCACCATAACTGCACGTTTTCTGAGATTGCCTTTCCTTTTCAATGATCAGAATATGCAAAATGTTGCACTGCTTTTTTATTGCAAAGGAAAAGGGTGTTTTTAAGCTGAAACTTTCTCCTCTTTAAGAACAAAAAACTGTTTTCCATTGTAGATGTGTCTGTCAAGCAACATTTATTATCTTTGAATGCCGTCAGATCTCGGTCTCGCACACAAAAGCACGTCCCAGAGAGAAAAGACTCAACTTCCCATTACATAACGCACACTCATCATGAGCCTTTTGAGGATGTTGTTTCAAAAGCCCTATGAGCTGTTCACAACTATTTGATGTGCTGTCTCATTCGATGCTAAGCAACTCAGAGCCAATTTGAATCTATGCACTAAAAACTGAGTGCAAACAACCTGCCGAGAATGATGTAAAATTTAACATGACGCCTAGAAACCTTTTGCATTACAGCATTTAAATCCCATTTGCCCGCCAGCACACCAAACTCCACCAAACTCATGCATGCAAAAGAAGAGTGGCACAAAGTCAGAATCAATTCCAAACACATCACGTCATTAATTGCACACCATGCATGAACGTCTCAGCCATCTGTGTTGCTTTGCAATGTTGAAGCATCTATGCATACAGTACTCTACAGTGATGTCTAATAATAGAGCTCGCTGCCACCACGACAGGTCCAAGATTTACAAACATTTGTTTTAATGCAAGCTTTAATAGGCATGCATATCATTCATTACGCTCCTCCTGAACGGATGCATTTGGCAAATTCAGCTACAACTTCACCTAAATGGATTAAATGCAATTAAATGCAAGGCCTCTGTGCACACACATAATTCAATTCTATATTACAGCAATACACATTCTGGACTATGTGGATATTTGTGTTGAATTATGAGAGCCCTGTAAGTTGATGCAAGCTGTCAGTGATGTGAAGTCACTCACCGCCACTGATGGTGAGATGCTCTCCTCGGCTCAGCAGCAGTACAGATGAAGATGTGTGTCTCTCTCCTCCACACTGGTGCAGGAATGATGCTTTAATACTGTCTTTAGGGAGAAGAAAAGCCAAACCCCCACCCCCTCCTATCTGACCGAGCTGCGCTGTGATCCAATGAGAAAGAAAGAGCAGAAATCATTTACACGGCACATACCTGATGAAGATGATGATGATGATGGTAGTCAACAATTTTTCAAATCCACCTCCTCCGCCTGCCTTCCTTCCTATAGGCCTGTAACTCATTGTGTTATTACTATTATTTGTACACACACATAGCAACATTCTATTTTATATACTCTTATCCAGTTTTGTTTTCCAGTGAGAACGCTTTTCTCTTTTTCTTTTCAATCACTGTCTTTTACCTCGGCTCATTAGTTTTAAAAGGTCACGTTCGCCTCTGTGCGAGCGAAATGACCAATTATGCTATAATTTGTTATAATTAGAAATTATAACAGTCATCAGTGAACGAGTGACATCATGAGATTCTACTGCCCCCTTGTGATTACATTTGTAGTGAATTATCCTTACAAAACATTTACCATGGTAACCACAATTTGTCAAAACACTAGTTACAGCAGAAAAAAATAATGACAAAAATGCAGGTTAGTGGACACATGATTAAATCACCACAACACATTAGTTTTGCTATTGTTAAATAAAGCTAATAAAAATTGTTTCTGTTAATTGAAATAACACATTTTAATGAAAATTAATAGAAATGTCGCCTGAAATAAGTTTAAGTATGAAAATTTGAAACACTGAAATTTAAATAATGCTAAATGGAAACATTTAACACAAAACTAATAAAAATGACTAAAGCACAAAACAAAATTATTAATACATAAATAACAGATGAACTTAAACTTTGACAAACTTAAATTAAAATTGTTGCCTGAAATTAAATAAGTTTAAGTAGTACAATTACTAGAACTGAAATAAATATAATTTCAAGCTAAACGGAAACAAAAAAATAATAAAAATCCACTTAATTTAAAAGAAAACAATGTATAAAAATAAAAGCTAATCGAAAATATTACTAAAACTGAAATAAATGTCAATTAAAGCTAAAAGGAAATATTTCAAACAAAAACTAAAAAATATATATGCATGTATTGTGTATAAATACATATATTTAGAAAACTAAAAAAATGACTACAATAGTAGTAAATAACACTGAAATAAGAGTGCATCTCATAAACTGAAAGTGTGATCATTGGTGACTGCTGTTGCCCACAGTGGTTCGGTTCGCCTCAGCATGACCATCGATCTGTAATACTTTGGGGACGGGATTCATTCAGACGCTGGAAACAAGCTTCCATAGGTCAGAGATCCTGCTGGACAGGGTCAAATGAAATGAAAGTGGAGGATGAGAGTGAGCAGAATGAGAAAAAGAGCATCTCAAGAGGCACGCGAGACAGTGACAGCAGGAGAATAGAGAGACACAGATTGAAAAATGACAGTGACAGAGTGATCTGACCCTTTACAACTGCTATTCTTATTTTCTATTTTTATTTAAATACATATGCGCAGTACTACTTTTATATATAGCTATTTTTTAAAATGGTCCCCCAATAACTTTGCAAATTCTGTCTTATTTCAACTAACAATGAATTTTTTTATTTTTTATTAAAGGGGTGGTTGATCATGATTTCACTTTTCTAACTTTAGTTAGTGTGTAATGTTGCTGTTTGAGCATAAACAACATCTGCAAAGTTACAACGCTCAAAGTTCAAAGCAAAGGGAGATATTTGCTTTTAAAGAAATCGCTTTTTAAGGACTACAACAAACGGCTGGTAGAGACTACACCACATTCCTCCCGGGTTAGTGACATCACCAACCCTAAAATTTACATAAACCCCACCCCCGGAACACGATTTATAGATTATCAAGACAGAATATGCTAATCAATGACTAGAAGATAACTACACATAAGCTGCATAAATTCATCAACTAACCATTCAGAAATGTGCTGTTGCTTCTACATGTTGTCACTTCTTCTTGAGTCTCTCCATCATTGTCTGACTCCGGTTTGAACATAAAAGGCTAAAAGCTTTTGAAATTTCCAGTGCATGTGTGTGTGAGGTAAAAGGACACAAGCTGTTGAAGCTCCGCCCCCTGTGCCGGGAGCAGCAGCTTATTTGCATTTAAAGGGACAGACACAAAACTGTGCGTTTTTGCTCACCCTCAAAAAGTGACAATTTTAACATGCTATATAACAATATCTGTGGGGTATTTTGAGCTAAAACTTCACACACACACTCTGGGGACATCAGAGACTTATTTTACATCTTGTGAAAAGGGCATTATACCACCCCTTTAACTAACGATAACAAAGATGGATAAACACTATAACACAAATATATTGTTTATTGTTAATTAACTCTTTAACTAACATCAACTATTGGAACCATATCGTAAAGTGTTACCAGAATATGTCTAGCAGTAACTCATCTGGTCCTGAATCTCCTCCTGCTCTTTAAACAGAGCCGCTCTTCATTATCAAACACTGCATCAGGTTAACCTTTTCCCGTTTTATCAGGACGCCAGTCAATAACGTCTCGCGGCTGTGTCCTCGACTGCTCTGTCCGGACATCTCATGTGTTCTGTCCAAACAAGGCCATAATTAAACCTCAAACACAACTAGCAGATGATTATTCTCAAGTTACATTATTTCTACAGATGCCTAAAAACATCAAAGGTTGATTCTTATTTCTATTATCAATTTAGTGTAATAATACATAAAAGCAACTGTTTCTAAATCTGTATCTTGTGATTTAAACTAAAAACCTTGGATGTGCACATCACTGCATTATTTATTAACATTCATGTTGTTTTAATTACAACCCAGATTTTGCTCTCAAATCTCATGAGATTTAATGCAGTTCTTATGTTGATAAAAATAGACACAAATGAGTCAATAGTTATAATCATACAGTTTCATAGTTATAAACGAACATAGATTTAGTGAAATATTTGAGATCTTTTATTGCAGAATATGGTATATATTGGTAAATCTGAGCACAGTTTGAGATGTTGAGCTTTTTTCTGAAACTGTGAGATTCATCTTTTTATCAGGAGAAACTTCAGGCTTCAACAACAACAACAAAAAGTCTTGACCGTACATTTTTGCATTTACATTACGTTACATTTATGCATTTAGCATAGATGCTTTCATCCAAAGCGACTTACAAAAGAAGAACTAATGCAATTAGTCAGTGCAAACTGTCATGATTCTGCCATCTAGTCCTTGTCATTCTTTAATTCTTGTGGCAGGATCATGACAGACCCATGTTTTGTGTGCAAGCACATGGCCTTTTGTTTGGGCCATGTGCTTGTGTTGTCTCCTTCTCTTGCCCCGCCCCCTTGTTTTGTTATTATTGCTTTACCTGTGTCACCTGTTGTGTTATCATTAGTCTCCCTATTTAATCCCCTTGTGTTTGCTGTCCTGTGCCGGTTCATTGTTACATGTTATCATTCATTGTGAGACTTTGTCCATCACTGTGAGTACCCTGTCAAGAGTGTCATCAAGAGAAAGTTCTGTTTCTGTATTAGCTGTTTGTTTGTAGTCTAGTTATGTCAAGTCATAGTCTAGTCACTCATTGTCCAGTCTGTGTTTTGCCCCCTCGTGGGTTTTGTTTTCCCCATTCTTTGTCATCAATAAACCTTGTATGTAGTGCATTCTGTCTGCGCTTGGGTTCATCTCCACATCCACATAACAGCAAACAATAACTGTAACATACAATGCCAAGATTATTAATAGTTTGCTGTTATGTGACAGTCACAGAGACCTGGAGGGCAAAACATAGGCCTGTCAATTTTCCATCTCAAAAGAAAAATAAATAAATATGTATGTGAACAAAATGTGAGTTTTGGGACCTGCTGCAGTAAAAACAATAGGACATTTAAAGTGCCTTAAAGGGTTAGTTGGACATTATCCTATGATTGACTCGCCCTCAGGCCATTCTAGGTGTATATGACTTTCGGTAACACTTTATTTTACAGTGTCTTTGTGTTACATGCACTTACCATAGTAATAACAGTAAATTATGCATAATTACATGCAATTAACCCTCAACCAAACCCTAATCCTACCCTAACCCTATAGTAAGTACATGTAGTTGCTTAATATTACTCAGTACTTAAATCTATAATTACACTGTAACAATGACACCTTAAAATAAAGTGCATTAAAATAAACTGTCCGAACACAATCAGAGTTATATTAAATAATATCCTGGCTCTTCCAAGCTTTATAATGGGAGTGAATGGTACCCTAGATTTTGAAGCCCAAAAAGATAGATAGATTTTATTTGTTTCCACCGTAGATGCGTACATAATACAAACATAAATAACATATTAAGAACATAAACATATACAAAAACAAAAAACAAGAGAGCATACATACAGCTCGTATAGATACAGGAACAAAACTCTTACTAAACTTGGCCTTTCTCTACACATCTGTAACCTATACCTACGGCCAGAAGGATAAAATACTTGTAAAGTGGATGTTCCGAGTCATTTAAGATTTTTTGTGCCTTTCGCAACGTGAATGTCGAGACACTATCCGATAAATTAGGGGTAGGGATACCAATAATTTGACTTGCTAACTGAGTTATCTTTAAGAATTTGTTCTTGTTGGTAACTGTAAGCATATGAAAAAAACAAATGGCACCATAAGTAAGGACTGGCTCAATAATACTGTGATACAGAAGCAAAAGAAGACGTGGCTGAACAGACAAGTGCCTAAGTTTACGAATAGCTGTCAGTCTTTGTTAAGTGTGCTGGTTTAAATTGAGATTTTGATCCAAAATAATGCCAAGATATTTGAAATGCTCTACTCTCTCAACTATCTCTACTAAAAGCACATCCATCCATCATAAAAGTAAGAAGGTCAAATAAGAAAGTACACCTAGAATGGCTTGAGGGAGAGTAAATTATGAGATAATTTTCATTTTTGGGTGAACTAATCCTTTAAATGTACTAAAACAGTGATATTAACAGATCAAATTTAGTACTTATTGATGATTCATACTACATTCGGGAGAGCAGATGCGCACAGAATATGATGGATGGGTAAGCGTTTTCTTCATAATGGTTTTCTATGGAAAAACGCTTAATGAGAAACTGTGTTGCGTTCATCTGCTTCCCTGTACATAGCATTCATCATTAATAAGGTGTATATTGAATTTGGTCTTTCAACATCACCGTCTTCATACACTAACACTACTGTTCAAAAGTTTGGGGTCAGTAAGATTTTTTTATGTTTTTAAAAGAAGTATCTTCTGCTCACCAAGGCTGCATTTATTAGATAAAAAAAACAATAAATAAAAAAAACAGTAATATTGTGAAATATCATGACAATTTAAAATAACTATTTTCTATTTTAATATATTTTAAACTGTAATTTATTCCTGTGATCAAAGCTGAATTTTCAGCATCATTACTCCAGTCTTCAGTGTCACATGATCCTTCAGAAATCATTCTAATATGATGATTTGATACTCAAGAAACATTCATTATTATTATCAATGTTGAAAACAGTTTTGTACAATTTTTTTTTTCAAAATTCTTTGATGAATAGAAAGTTCAAAAGAACAGCATTTATTTAAAATAAAATATTTTCTAACATTATAAATGTCTTTACTGTAACTTTTGATCAGTTTAACTCATCCTTGATGAATAAAAGTATTGATTTATTTTATTTTCCCCAAAAATAAAAATAAAATTCTTACTGACCCCAAACTTTTGAAGGGTAGTGTTTAATGTTACAAAAGCTTTAGATTTCAGATAAATGCTGTTCTTATGAACTTTCTATTCATCAAAGCATCATGAAATAAAAATTTGTACACAACTGTTTTCAACATTGATAATAATCATAAATGTTTCTTGAGCATCAAATCATCATATTAGAATGATTTCTGAAGGATCATGTGACACTGAAGACTGGAGTAATGATGCTGAAAATTCAGCTTTGATCACAGGAATAAATTACACTTTACTGTATATTCACAGAAAACAGCTGTTTTAAATTGTAATAATATTTCACAATATTACTGTTTTTGTTTGTATTTTTAATCAAATAAATGCAGCCTTGGTGAGCAGAAAAGACTTCTTTTAAAAACATTAAAAATCGTACTTTTGAACGGTAGTGTACATTAGTGCTTAATACAAACCTTGTAAAAAATAACTGGCGGGCCTCGTTTTTTTCCCTTCCAGATGTGCGTTCGTGTAAGGTTGTGATGAACAAGATTTTATATGAGAAACATCTCATGTAATTTTTCATCTCCAACATGGAGTCTTTACTCTTGGTTATTGTGAGCAGATTCACCTTGAGTCCGTGTGGCTTGCCCGTAAAATCCAGATCTGCTGTCATGAGTTTGGTTCACAGCCCTGCAGTGAAACAGCTGCACAATCTCCACAGCGCTCCGCCAGCTGCGCAACATAAAAATAGAGTCCAGCACAACAAAACCTATTAGCTTCAGTCCATCGCATTTGACCATCTTATTACATTTAATGTGAGAATTGTCAGAAAGTGTCCATGCAACATCTACACCGTTACCTGTTAGTCACGCTCATTCAAGTCTCGAAGGAAGAGAAAATATCATAAAAAAATATCATCCGTGCATCCAACATTAAATTCATCAACTGCACAGGACTCAACCATGAAGATGTGAGCTTCTTGTTTATTGTTATCAAGGAGTTCATGTTGGTTAATTGCATTGATAGCCGAACAACACGATCAACCCTATTAGCTTCTGTAAGGCTCACCGTCTGGCACGAGAAGAGATGCTGCTGGGTTAAACATACAGTATATCTTAATGGCAATTAAATGTTTAGTAAGTACATTCTCCTCTACAAGATATTCATGTACAATATACAAGTTTAAAAAATATAGTTTGCATTGAGTTCCACAACCGTTTCGTTCTCGTCACGATGACAAAAAATTCACATTAGTTGCTTTGGACCGTAATGCTTTCCGTGGAGCGACTTTGTTTGTTTGTTTCAAAAGAAAAGATAGGAAAAAGATGTTGGTCACTGACACACACACACACTCATACACACACATAAACAGATGTTGGGAAACTTTACATCATTGAGACAAAGCGAGAAAAGAAAAAACAGAAGACCGGACTTCAAAAAGCAAACAAACAGCAGTATTTTTGAAGATACAAACACACTCACACACTTCAGGACAATAAACACACTACAGGACGGCAGATACATACATGATGGGCTGAGAAAACCAACTCAAAGAGCACCTACTTTTTGTATTTTAAATGTGTAAGGAATCATCACTCGAGGTGAAGAAAGCGAGAAAGTCAAGGCCAAATAATATGAACGTAACGGAGCACAAGACACTGAAGGCCGTGAACGAAGACATGTTGCTGAGGAAAAGAAGCACTTGCGAAAATGTTAAAATACTGCTGACGTTGAACACAACAAGCAACGTTAGATGGACGAGAGTTAAGAGTTAGTGAGGCAAGCAAAGATTAAAGTGTTAAAACTAGGAAAGACGAAAAATTAGAAGAGAAAATGAAGGCATGTGACCTGGCAAAAACAACTCATCCAAAAGTCAAGTTTGTCCATCATAGAGGGCCCAAATAACACTTTAAAACCCTTAATTAGATCCACAAGCTGGAAATCATCAGGGTTACAAATGTGCAGTCACTTTTAAAACAGTGATTTGGAAATTAAGTTCATACGGTGAATTGACGTAAATAAGCGATTTCTCTTTTTTTTTTTTTTGCTTTTTTTTTTTTTTTTTTTTTAAACAGCAAAATATCATAAAAAAATAATAAGAAACAGGTTTCGCAGCTGCTGGGTGGCCTGATGCAGCAGAACAATTCAGTAACACAAACAAGCCAGTGACACGGACGTTTTGTCCCACGGAAAAGTCCTCAGAATCAGGATGTCTCTCTCCAGGGGGACAAAAAAGGCAAACCGAGGGTTTTCCGACACATCTGGGATGAAGTTCTCCTGCTGTTCGGAGCAAAGTCTTAAGGACACTGGGCTTAAAACTGAAGGCAGAGGACATGAACATGGACTAGAATGATTCGGATCCTCCAATCTGAATTGAGAACTATATTAGGTATTGGGCCTTTTTCACTGCATGTAAAATGAATGAACTGTGTTGTGAAGATGAAGAGCATCCCTTTGCTTTGCTGAGAATGGCTTCTCTTCTGTTCCCAATTGCTTTAGTAAAGTGGTGATAGTGTCCTTTTTCTGTTAGAATATCATGCTTAATGCTTTCCGGAAAGAGTTCTCGCTTTCTTTACAAAAAAAGAGACAGAAAAACAAAAAAAATGAATGAGGCAAGACGTTAAGAGATGAACGTAATAGCAAAAGCTTTTCCCACAAGCGCTAAATGTAGCCTGAATTGATTTCAGAAAAGTCCACACCCAAAAAAAAACATGATTTTGCAGGGGCTGTTTTGGGTTTATTCAGTATAAGGCTTCATGATCGTCACAGTGGTTTCTTAGTGTGGGGTTAAAAGGCTACGTAGCTGGAAGGAGAAATTAAATTCACTCCATCCGCATGTCTCTGAGCTCGTGTGGACCGGTCTCTGGATTTTTTTTTCTTTTTTTTCTTTTTTTTTTGTCGTCTCTCCGTTTAGTCGTGATCACTTCTCAGGTTTTCATGAGCGTCTGGCAACAACAAAAGCAGTTCCTGTCAGGGAATACAAAAAGACATCACATTATTTCACTGTATTGGGCCACACCAAACACTAAAAGCTTATTCAAAGACAGCACAAGATTAAAAAATAAATAAAAAATGCTCTTTGGAAATCAACATTGCAGAGCGGTTAATATTGTTGGTCTTTAGCCCTATATGGACGGGAGTAGTTTTTCAAACAATGTTTGAGTACAGTTCTTTTCACCCAACCACTTTTACTAAAACAAAATCGTGGACTTGATTGGAAAAAGCTAAATAGTAGTAAAGAAAAGTCACACTTGTGTTGTTCGTGGTCAGAAATTAAATTACTACCATAGAAAATATGAAAAATATGAAAAAAAGTCATCAATTTTTGGGGGGTACAATCTACAAATCAGCCACGATGCAGGAAAAAAGCACACATCAGTGAAGGGTGACAGTCTAAAATACACACACTCCACACAATACACCAAAACTGAGTCAGAGGATGAAATCAGATCAGACACAGATTTATTTAGCTTAGCTTAGCTTTTGATGTATTTAACAAAATGTCTTTCTCTCTGTTCAGGTTTGACTGTGGTAAAATTAATGGAAAAACTGACACTTCAAATCAAATTACAAACAAAAAATATCTAAACCTTGACAAAAAGTAGTCTTTAAAAATGTCTAAATGTACATCCAAATCCACAACCGGCTTATCCTCATCTGTAAGTCGCTTTGGATAAAAGCGTCTGCTAAATTATTAAATGTAAATGTACTTTTAATTGATTTCATGTACAAATTCGGATGAGACTATCCTCTATGTGTTTATTACTGAGTTGGGAGTGTGTGTTTTCTAGAAGTCAGTGTTACAGAAGGTCATATGCTGTGCTTGCGTCCATCACGTATGATGCATATCTTTTAATTAATTATTTATTGATAACAAATGTATTATACGAACCCCATTTAAAATGCCCCTATTATGCCATTTTCTTTTTGGAGTCTCCTACAACAGGTTTACATGCATTCAAGGTCAAAAAACACATTATTTCTCTCATAATATACATTGCAGCATCAGCTCTTTTCTCTGTGTCTCGAAACGCCTCCTTTCCACGAGCCTCCATTGCTCTGATTGGTCAGATGGCCCAGTCTGTTGTGATTGGTCTACTCTGCTCTGATTGGTCAGATGCCCAGTCTGTTCTGATTGGTCTACTCTGCTCTGATTGGTCAGATTGCCCAGTCTGTTTTGATTGGTCTACTCTGCTCTGATTGGTCAGATGCCCAGTCTGTTGTGATTGGTCTACTCTGCTCTGATTGGTCAGATTGCCCAGTCTGTTGTAATTGTCTACTCTGCTCTGATTGGTCAGACACCCAGTCTGTTGTGATTGGTCTACTCTGCTCTGATTGGTCAGATGCCCAGTCTGTTGTGATTGGTCTACTCTGCTCTGATTGGTCAGATGCCCAGTCTGTTGTGATTGGTCTACTCTGATTGGTCAGATGCCCAGTCTGTTGTGATTGGTCTACTCTGTTCTGATTGGTCAGATGCCCAGTCTGTTGTGATTGGTCTACTCTGATTGGTCAGATGCCCAGTCTGTTGTGATTGGTCTACTCTGCTCTGATTGGTCAGATGCCCAGTCTGTTGTGATTGGTCTACTCTGCTCTGATTGGTCAGATGCCCAGTCTGTTTTGATTGGTCTACTCTGCTCTGATTGGTCAGATGCCCAGTCTGTTGTGATTGGTCTACTCTGCTCTGATTGGTCAGATGCCCAGTCTGTTTTGATTGGTCTACTCTGCTCTGATTGGTCAGATGCCCAGTCTGTTGTGATTGGTCTACTCTGCTCTGATTGGTCAGATGACCCAGTCTGTTGTAATTGTCTACTCTGCTCTGATTGTTCAGACACCCAGTCGGTTGTGATTGGTCTACTCTGCTCTGATTGGTCAGACGCCCAGTCTGTTGTGATTGGTCTACTCTGCTCTGATTGGTCAGATGCCCAGTCTGTTGTGATTGGTCTACTCTGATTGGTCAGATGCCCAGTCTGTTGTGATTGGTCTACTCTGTTCTGATTGGTCAGATGCCCAGTCTGTTGTGATTGGTCTACTCTGATTGGTCAGATGCCCAGTCTGTTGTGATTGGTCTACTCTGATTGGTCAGATGCCCAGTCTGTTGTGATTGGTCTACTCTGCTCTGATTGGTCAGATGCCCAGTCTGTTGTGATTGGTCTACTCTGCTCTGATTGGTCAGATGCCCAGTCTGTTGTGATTGGTCTACTCTGCTCTGATTGGTCAGATGGCCCAGTCTGTTGTAATTGTCTACTCTGTTCTGATTAATCAGATGAGTCTGTTTTGATTAGTCTACCACTTACATGTCGCATGTTGGAAACCAGATGTATATTTGAATTCAAGCTCCAGATCTTCTTCAGCTCTTAATACACAATGATACGAACGGTAACAATGGCGTAAGTTTCGAGGTCCACTCTCCTGCAGAGTTCAGCTCAAACCTTGATCAAACTCACCTGCCTGTAGCTTTCTAGTAACTCTGAAGACCTTGATTAGCTTGTTCAGGTGTGTTTGATTAGGGTTGGAGCAAAACTCGATGGATAAAAGTGGATCTTACAGGCCAGAGCTGAGAACCCCTTGCTCTAAACCAGGGTTCACCAATCTCGGTCCTGGAGGGCCGCTGTCCTGCAGAGTTTAGCTCCAACCCCAATTAAACACACCTGAACCAGCTAATCAAGGTCTCACTAGGCATACTAGAAACTTTCAAATAGGTGTGTTGGAGCTGGTTGGAGCTAAACTCTGCAGGGACAGCGGCCCTCCAGGACCGAGATTGGTGAACCCTGCTCTAAACTATGAAAAACAAATGTAAATGTTTGAAATACCCAGAAACAGCAGCTAAAGCAACTGTTGATTCTGGGACTGAACATACTGTGACGTGTTGTGGTGAAGAATGAGCCGTCATACCTGTTATTCAGACAGTGCTGGAGTCGTAGTCTCATCTGTGACTCTTCTGCTGTTGCATCAGACCCACATTCTCGTAGACTCGAGAGCTGTCGTCCCTCAAACTGTACATATAAACATAAATAATTGATATTATACATAATATTATACATGATAAACATAAACATATAAACAACAAATACCTCTATCTTTCCCAGGCATAATGGGACAAGTTTATAGCTTACAGTTGGCATGAAATCAATGCTGGCACTATGTATTGTCTAACTGCATGTTGCTAGTCTTATTATAAACAATTAATTTGTAAATGTTTATTTATTTATTTTTTTAGATTTGATTTCATAATCATTTGACCATTTTTTATGCACAGGTCAATTTTGAGATTTTGGGCTATTTTGCTTCCATTTCCAGATTTCTGTTCTGTTCTGATAATGTATAATCTGCGTATTTAAGGATAACATTTTGGAAAACTTGTAATACACAACATTTATATTAATGTACCTCGATTAAGCAACTGGGGAAATATGGTGATATTAGTTAATTTTTTCCCCCTTATTACCTGTGGTGTCTTGCCTTAATCACAACATAATAACTTGTTCTTCCTGTGATATACCCATGTGACGATTATGTGCTACGCTCACTTTTCACGATCCAATCAAAAACTGATGAAGTCTCTTCTTATTTGATATCAGTTTCACTCATAAATAGGTCACAATATAAACTCAGCAAAAAAAAGAAAATAAATAATTGTCTGTAATGTAAGATGCCTATGACAGTGCCACAGGGAAACACAAAGGACAGCTGATCCTCCTTCAGTGCCTAACCATTTGTAACCATATGTCCCCCTAGATGTGTTTAAGAGCTTGTAAGTGCCTTGGTGGAAGAGTGGAGTAACATCTCACAGCAAGAGCTGGCAAATCTGTCTCAGTCCATGAACATGAGATGCACGATAGCAATAATGACTGCTACTTTTGATATTGAGCCCCGCTCTGTTCAGGGACTCATTATTCTATTTCTGTTCGTCAAATGTCTGTGAAATTTGTTCCGTTTACGTCTCAGTTGTTGAATCTTTTTATGTTCAAACAAATATTTACACATAAGAAATTGGCTGGGAAAAGTCATTTGAAAGTAGGATGACGTTTCTTTTTTTTGCTGAGTATTTAGTAAAGTCAACTGCAAGTAATATGTAGTAGTAATAATATTAATAATAATAATTCTGTATTATACTGTTATACTACATATCAGATATATTTTGATTTCCTGTGGTTTTCTCATTTTAAGCTGCAGAAAATAAAACTTCAGTTTCTAAATTCAAAGTTTTATTTTCTGCAGCTTAAAATGAGAAAACCACAGGAAATCAAAATATATCTGATATGTAGTATAACAGTATATATATAATATAGAATTATTATTATTAATATTATTACTACTACTACTACTACTAATAATAATAATAATGAGAAATTCTTCCAAATCAGAACTTAGAGTTGGAACTATCACTTATATTATTCAAACAAAACATAAAAAGCAAGGAAATTCTAATATGTCCTATTGCTTCATTTGTCATTTTCTCTGAAGTGGTAAACATACTTCTCTATAAAACTGTCTATATCGTGAGGTTTTGTGTGAAATGCATGCGTGTTCTCACTCGGCACAGGTTGGCGTCGGTGTGCACGGTGGCAGAGGGCTCTGATCTCCTCCAGTCAGGTCAGAGAGAGAATATTTGATGTTGGTGTACTCGCGTCCTTTAATTTTACTTTTCTGAAAGAGACAAAAGAATCAGGCTATTTTGAACACCACTAATCCAGCTCAATATCTGTGATGTACACACCTGCTCCTCCTCTATGCGGCGCTGTAGAGTCTCAATATAATGCTGGACGGCCATGTATATGAACCGATACTGGGCCTCTGTCTGTACCATTCCTGAACGCTGAGATCGCACCAACTGGATAGTCTTGGGCACGTCAATATCACAGTCCACTCCTGCGCAACACACTTCTGGTTAGAGCTAACTTTAAAAAGGTGCAACCTTTCCAATTTAGGTTGTAGGGCCTAATAATTAACATAAAGAGAATCAATAGTAGTGGTCGACCGTTACGCACAGAGAACACGTGTTTTTTTTTTATGCAGTCTTCAAGTGCACACTTCAGCTGGAAGCTTGCAACATTTGCGAAATTAAATATTTATTGGACATTCAAAGATTTGTTTAAATTATTAAAAAGCATATTTGCTGAATGCTGATGGTATATGAGGAAGAATTATAGCATTTTCCTTTCTATTACTAATAATAGAAAAGCAAATACTGAAATACTTTGTACATACCTTTACTTTGTTATATACCGTTGTTCTGTCTAATAAGTAAATTTAATAAATTAAGTAAAAGGAGAATGTCAAAATATAAGCCCAGCTTCAAACACATTGGACAAACATATTCATAGAACCGTCTATACTAAATGAGGCGAGGGTGTAGAGTTACATTTAAGTTTTTTAAATGAATTTATTTTTAAATATGTCATTTTGGAGTTTTAAGGGATAAAATTATTGACAACAAGGGGGACTTTAAGAAATAGCAAATATCGGCCAATATATATATATATATATATATATACAGGCCGTAGCGATATAACGGTCAGCCACTAATTAACAGATGATCAATCTAGATGTAAACTTTACCCTTTTCTCTGATGATGTCTATTAAAATATCAATAACGATAAACGTTCCTGTCCGTCCAATCCCAGCACTGTAGGAGAAACAGAAATGTTTATAACCAACAAACAGACTTGCTTGATGAAGAAAATATCTGGACTGACATTTGTAACTTAAAGCCTTAAATATTTTGATTGAATGAGGTCAGTTTGAAGTGTTATTGCTGGTGTTGTCATAACCTGCAGTGCACCACGATGGGTCCAGCCCCGTTTATGCCCTCCTGCTTCATTTTGACCTCTTCCAGAAAGTCCAGCACGCCGCCAGGGTCTCCGGGTACACCGTGGTCTGGCCATGCACGGAAATGGTACTGCCACACTGTACGCTCAGTGTTACCCTACCATATCAGACAGAACGCAGGTGTTGGAGACAAACTCTTGCGTTTATGGGTCATTTAACCATCTCAGTTTTAGCTTACCTGTCCAACTTTTGACAGCTTCAGCTCTCGCAGGATGTAATCATGTGCTGAGGTTTCCTTAACGTTACGCACACGCATGGCTCCGTACTCCTTCAACGCGGACACGTCAGGCCAATACTTCACACACTTACTCTGTGAAGGAAAACACAAAGCATCTCAGAACAATTCAGCTTTGGCTGAACATTTAATAAGAAATAAAACCGAAATTGTAAAAAGGTTTTGAGCAATTATCAAATTGCAATGGCTGAAATTTCCCAAATGAGAATTGTTTATTAAAGGTGCTCTAAGCGATGCTGGGTGACGTCACTTCTTGTTGACGTTCGAAGTATTGTCAAACAAAACAGAGGCTAGCTCGACCCTCCCTCCTCCTCAACCCGTCCCCTCCCTTCCGTGCTTTTCCGATGTAAATTCGGGACTTTGCGCATTCCTTCTCCTTTTTCCCTCTTCTTTGCTATTTGTTCATCGGAACGTCGTCTCTTTGGTCGTGTGTCAGCCATATCAAAATTCAAGAGAATATAATTCAAACGTTAGTCGTTGTCATTGCTAGGACATCTCTCCTCTAGCTAACTTCCCTCTTCATGCTTCTCTCTCCTCCACTCCCCACCCCCCCCTTCATGTGCACGCGCACTAACCCCCACCCCCAAATCATTCTTGTCAGTTATTGGCTGGAACACTGTTTGTTGTTATGTTTCGTGGTCCAGGCTGGGCCAGTTTGTTTTTGTTGCCGTTTGTGGAGCCTGGGCTGTCTACAGAGACCGCGTTTTTTTACAGTGTGTTCAGGGGACAGGCAGCTAGCGGATAGTGAGGAGATGTTTGCTGTGTGTGACAAAAAATGTTTCAGCCTAAAAAACACCTGACATCACTTAGAGCACCTTTAAGGGCCAAATTTCCAAAAAAACACAGATGGGAGAGGAAAGTTCAGCACGTGATCTACTGACGACACGCACATTAAAGACAGACAGACACAGCCGAATCACTTTCATAATGACCAACGCAATCTTCCAGGAGCAAGCATTAAGACATGCTTTTTTGGGGCGTTAAATAATGGCGCAAATACCAGTAAATTGACGAGTGCAAACCTTAGTACATCACCTTGTGTGAATTCTCTCCTCCCATAAAATTTGCGTCTGAAAGGGAAACTCCTATAAATTCATATGCAATAATATCAGCCGCAAAAATAACCCTGTCCACGCCTTTTCACTGCATGTCTTTAGTGAATCCTGACAAAAAGAGGGTTTGCACTACGACAAGCTGTTAGTAAATCTGGCCCTAAATCTGTAATAGTATCATTACAATAGTAATATTTTCTTTTATGCTTTGCTTATATTTTTATTTAGTAATAATAATAATAATAAAAATATACATTATCATCATTATTTTGATATTTAATCAAATTGTGCAGCCCTACAGACAGGAACAGTAAACCTGGAGCTCTTTTAAAAATGTATTTTAAATCACAATAGCAATTTTTATCAAAAAAACAAACATATATATATATATATATATATATATATATATATATATATATATATATATATATATATATATATATATATATATATATATATATAACCCTCCCAATTTTAGCAACTAACTTCAAGTTTCGAAAGTGTACATGTATTTAAATGCTGTTCACATATGTAAATATTTCTTTTAGCAAGCCAAAAATCACTTCATGAACCACAATGAAAATGTACTGATGGGTGAATCCCTTGGGAAACGGCTCACCTTTCCCCGTTCCACTTCCTTCGTGGTCATGACGATGACTCGAGAGTTCTCCTGAAACACCATCCTCCAGAAGTCACTGATGGTGTTTTGCAGGCAGCCCTGCGTGGCGATGTAGCTCCTCTTCAACTTTGAATTGTTTGATTTAGTCTCATTATCAGGCTGGCAAACCACAAAAACCATTGATACACAAATATTTAATAATTCTGACAAGATTTGAAGGCACCTTTATTACCATGATGATGTTGGCGTTGATGTAATCAGAGCCTGGCTCATTTGCATCACCATCGGTCAGCACGACTCGCGTGTGGTCGACTGTGGAAGAGGCACAGAGATAAGAATATTAAAGGGGTCATGAACTGGCTTTTTACATTTTTTTATATTGTTGTCTGAGGTCAACTTATGACGTTCACTTGGTTTTTACATTCAAAAACATCAAAATGAATAAGTAATAGGCTATTTTCTACCCTGGTTTTGAGCCTAGCTCCTGAAACGCTCTGTTTTTATGGGCGTGCCGCATTGAAGACTTGGAAGTAAACGCCCACTGCTATGATTGGATAACAGTTTTGCATATTATAATGAGTTTCATGTAATGCGCGAATCGGTGGGCGGGGCTAAACCGGAAGTGTTGAAGTAGGCGTTGATCTTCTTCTGCGGAGGCGGGGTTTGATACCCTTTGACCTCATAGATCCCCACTTTGAAAAACCTGTCGTTCGCTGTGCCTGGTGTCAATAAAAGCTTTTATTGGACTAACAAGGAAGTTTTCAGTTCTGAAACTTACAGGATATTCTTATAGTATGAAGACCTCTTATATGTCAAAAGCTCCAAAAAAATTTGATTTCTCAGTTCATCACCCCTTTAATATTACTGACCCATCAGCATCATTCTGAGAGTTTTCTGGGATTTGCATGATGATGATGTTCACTTACAGGGAAGAATGTTCTTATATCTGTTCTTGTTTTTGTTTTCTGCCCGTTGACCCTCCTTGCGACTGTAGAGTAGTTTACACTCCTGCTGCTGAAGCGTCTGTGGACACAGAATTGAAAATGATTCCCAGAACTCGACCCTTTATAATAAAGGTGTGGGAAACTGTACATTGATTTATCAGTGTATCAGATCATTGGTTAATCTGGCACTATGCTGGGTGCTGATTGGCTCTCACCTCAAACTCTTCCCAGAATCCCTGCTTGACCTTATCCGTGGCCTCTGCCAGCTTGCTGAGCTCTCGTACCCGGCTCTCGATCTCTGCTGCATTGATGCGGGTCGTGTTCAGAGGCTGCAAGAAACACAACATTGCTTTACTTGTATTATTTGGTATTAGGAATGTTAAATGTACATTTACACAATTGTTCAGAAGTTTGGGGTTGGTAATTTTTGTAAGAAGTTTCTTATGCTCACAAAGGCTGCATTTATTTGATAAAAAATACAGTAAAAACAGTAATATTGTGAAATATTATTACAATTGAAAATAACTGTTTTCAATGTGAATATATTTTAAACTGTAATTTATTCCTGTGATCAAAGCTGAATTTTCAGCATCATTACTCCAGTAATGATTCGCTGCTCAAGAAACATTTCTGATTATTATCAATGCAGAAATTGTTGTTGCTGTCTTTTTTCAGGATTCTTTAATAAATAGACATTTCAATAGAACAGCATTTATTTGAAATAGTAATTTTTTATAGCATTATTAATGTCTTTGCTGTCACTTTTGATCAATTTAATGTGTCCTCTCTATATAAAAGTGTTAATTTCTTTTAAAAACAAAATATTGCTGACCCCAAATTTCATTTAGCAGACTCTTTTGTCTAAAGTGATTTACAAATAAGGAACATCACAAGCAATTTGACAGTTCTCAATGGATCTTTCCTAAAAGTGGTCAATCAAACACCTGTTTGAGCTGCAGGACTGTCCCCAGTGTTTCCACCATAGGGTTTTTCTTGTAGTGCTCCACCAGGTCTGTGAGCGAGTCGAATTTCTCCCCACCGCCAACATCATACTTCAGATCATGCTGACAAAAGGATAATAGAAATAATAGCCAACTTACATTACACAACACAGGAAAATATCCTTTTAATGACAGCGTTTTGGAACTAATTAAACTGTTAAGATTAAATAAAGCGTGTCATTTCTGCACTGCTAGTTGCACCAAAAATTGACTATTCAAACAGATTTCCAATTTAGACCAACAATTAAACATTAAAGGGATAGTTCACCCAAAAATGAAAAGTCTGTCAGTAATTACTCTCCCTCATGTTGTTCCAACCCCGTAAGACTTTCGTTCATCTTCAGAACACAAATGAAGATATTTTTGATTAAATCTGAGAGCTGTCTCACTCCTCCATAGGCTTCTAGGTAATCGAGATCTGCCATCCCAGAAAAGTTAGTAAAGACATTGTTAAAATAGTCCAAGTGACTTTAGTTGAATAAAGTCGTTATTTTAGTTTGTTTTTTGCGCACAAAAAGTATTCTCGTCGCTTGATAAACTTAAGGTTGAGCCACTGTAGTCACTTGGACTATTTTAACAATGTCTTTACTAACTTTTCTGGGATGGCAGATCTCGATTACCTAGAAGCCTATGGAGGAGTGAGACAGCTCTCAGATTTAATCAAAAATATCTTAATTTGTGTTCTGAAGATGAACGAAAGTCTTATGGGGTTGGAACAACATGAGGGAGAGTAATTACTGACAGAATTTACATTTTTGGGTGAACTAACCCTTTAATGTATACTAAATGCAATAACACATTTCAGCCTAAATATATGTTTTTATCAGCAAAAAATATTTGTTTAAATCTACACTATTTGAGCTCACTAATCGACTAGTTGGATGTTGAACAACTAGTTGATCATACTAATCCATCTCTGATTTTTTTTTTAAAACACAGTTTTAAAAGTCATGCATCTGAAGTTTACCTGGCAGCGTATCATGACGTGGGTGACTTTGGGTTTGCCATCGCTGGTGTCCGTCTTGTCGTCTCCGGTCCGTACGGAGAGCACAAAATCTCCCGGGTGACTCTGACTTTCTCTCACCAGGAAACTTCCGTTCTTGCCCTTCTCTGTCAACAACTTTTCTGCCTCACGACCAGATAGATGTCCATGAAACCACCTTGCAAAAAAAACAACAAGATAACCTAAGAGGAGGGTATTCGGGTTCAGACGCCAATAAAAAAAAGACTATAAAATACAATTATCGGCCCACATTGTCATGGAAGGGCAGACAGATAATGAGCAATGCATGTGCTGACCTCTCAGAAGTGGGATCGGCACAGTTGAGCGGGTATTTCAGCTCAATGACGTCTCCATTTTTCTCTTTCAGCTGTCCGTGATGTTCCATGTAATACTGCACCAGCTCAGCCAGGGTGGCAAACTTCTCTCCGCCGTACAGGTCATAATAGTCTCCCGTGTTTTGGATCTTAATGTGGGTGACGGCGCCATTTCGCCTAGTGAAGAGAAGAGCTTCAATTCAGTTTATACTAATACACTGTACAAAATGTTTTGTAATTTTAACAGAAAAATGCTAGAGTTAGAGCTGCACAATTCTGGTTAAATTGACAATCACGATTTTTTGTTGTTGTTTCAAACAGAGATCATGATTCTCTCACGAACAGACAACTAAACAAAATACTAAATGTTAATTGCTGCAGTCTATTTAAAATGTTTAATCAATCTGAATTCATTATTTTTGAAAACTGTTTTATGAATGATTCAATGACTCGCTCATAAATACTTCAAAAATGCTGATTCATCCGGTAATGAAACAAGTGAAAGCATCAATGAATGAACGATTCAATGACAAATATATTTTTAACAGTCACTTGTCGCCACCTACTGGCGTAACGACATAACTGATACAATCGTTATTTGAAGCGTCAAGTAACTTTCAAAAGGTAATTTGCTCTATTTTCAGACATCAGTGTTTATATCTGAACTATAAACTTTTATCCCAGTAACACAAAAATAACAAAACCATGTGGTTGCAAAGACTGTTTGTGAAGCAGTTTCATACCTAAACTGTACATGCTAACTTCTCTCTGTATGAGCGGCATGTCTGAATGTCCCAATGTCAAAGGTTTAAAAGACGCAGCTGAATCGTTGTCATTTAGGAATGAGATCGAGTGGGTGTTTGAATCAAGATCGCAACCTTTTAACGATTAATTGTGCAGCTCTAGCTACAGTAAAAACCTGTTAACTGATTAACTGCAAGTTACCTTGCCATATGGTTAAAAAGTGTATATGGTTTAACAATGCATAATGTGCAATTTTATTAAAAATTGTATGTTTCCTTAAAAGTATAAAGTATGATTAGCATATGAAATAAGTGGTAAAAGCAGATTTTAGAAGTTCAATATTGACATATATCACTTAAAGGCAGAGGTGGACAGTAACAAAGTACATTTACTTGAGTACTGTACTTAAGTACACTTTTTGAGTATCTGTACTTTACTTGAGTATTATCTTTTGTGGAAACTTTTTACTTTAACTTCACTACATTTGAAAGACAAATATCATACTTTTTACTCCACTACATTTCTGTCAAGGTCCTTGAGTAGAAAGTAGTAACGTCAGTCAGGGGATGATTTTGGTTTGGAAATGAAAGTCGGGTTGACACCAGAACCCGACGTCAGATTTACGCCAGAACCCGACGTTGGACAGATGTTGGATTTTGGTTGGAAATGAAGGTCGGGTTGACGTCAAAGCCAAAAAACTAAGCCAAGGGCACTATTTGAGGGAACAGCCATTTGTGTGACCTAAACCATTGTAGACGTTATTGAGTGACTTATTCAATCTCACATTCAATCCCACGACTGGAACTGTGCTCTAGAAATACATGTGATATTGATATGAGGGCAGGCATAGATTCAGAGGCATAAGGTACTGTAAGTATTACATTCAACAATGCAACAATAATAAAACAATGCACTGACATTTACTTTTTACTTTTGATACTGAAGTACTTTTAAAAACGAGTACTTCTGTACTTTTACTTAAGTAAGAATCGGTCTTTACAACTTTTACTTGTAACGGAGTAATATTTGACCAGTAGTATCTGTACTTTCACTCAAGTAAGGAAGTTGTGTACTTTGTCCACCTCTGCTTAAAGGGATGGTTCGGAGTAAAATCAACCTAGGGTCCTTTGCACCATGACCTCGAGCCAAACACCCCCCAGAAGCCAAGGGAAAAAGGATATTCATCCCTTTAATGAAATACAGTGTACAGGCAACAATATGCCATCCTGCAGGGATACCGGTATGGTCAGTATTTTTTACGGTGATTTTCTGACAAGCACAGCTGCCGTTTTTAACTTTAAATTTACATTTTTTACCTTTTAAAATTTGCAGGATATTTTTTACAGTGTAGTCAAGTGCATAATATATTTTCCAATTAGCACTTGTTATTCCCAGCCTAAATGCTGGTTTGTGCGTCACCTCTCACCTGACGGAGAGCGTAAAGTCTCCAGGGTTGCTTTTGCTGGGACGGGCCAAGAAACTGCCGTCCACGCCACGAGTGAGTAGAAGGTTCTCCGCCTCCACTCCAGTGATGTTGGGGTGGAACCACCTAATGACAGAAACACAACACAGTCCGTCACGACATGAAAGTGTGATTTTGGCCGATAACTACTAGAAAGTAGAAAGAAGAAAGTTGATTCGCGTGTGCATGTGTAAATATTAGCTGTATCATCCACGATAATAATTTTTAATTATGTGCGAGGCTGCGAGCTCAGGCTATGTCACTCACTTTGCAAAAAACAAACATAAACACTATTTTAATGCAGTCATAATGCCCTTAAAACTCCAAATATAGGGGCAATGCCCTTGCATGAGCTTTTGTCTTATATAATATGGCATCCTATAGTTAAGCACACAAGCAAGAGTGCTGTTTTTTCCAATTTTATACAGATCAATAAACAATAAGTTAATATTGAATTAATGATTGAATTATTGAATTAACATTTGTCACTCGAGGGAGACTCGAACTCATGTCGTTCGCGTCAAAAGCTAAATCTGCTGTTCTTGTTACATGCCACTCTCCCACTTCACCAGATCGAGTTCTTTTATAATTCTGTCTGACCAAAGGAAGATTTTAATATGAAGGTTTTTTTCTCCAGGTTAAATAGACTAACTCTAATATTTACACATGCACACGCGAAACGACTTTCTTCTGATGCAGTCTGCTGTACTTTCTGCATGTCTTGATTGACAGATGTCTCGTCCAATCAGCAGTCAGTATTGCATTTGCCACATATACCTACCTTTTCCGTTTTGTCTGACTTGTCGTTGTGTTTTCTGACTTATTTTGTTTTCGGAAATGTTATCGTGTTTTTTGACTTGTTAATTTGTTTTTAGTCTTTCCATTGTGTTTAAAAATGTGTTGTTTTGTTTTCAGAATTGTGGTTGGTTTTGCACTTCTCGGCCACTGTAATTAACACTTCTGACAACAAGCGGTTAATGTTGCTCAGGAAACATGAAAGTACCAGCAGAAATGCTAGTGTATGAAATGTCATATGAAAAAGATAATTCACAATCAGAATCCAGTCCACAGATGCACAAAGAAGCATGCAGCTCAACCATAAAACCATTTTAACATTAAATATTCAGAATATCGGATCAGAATAGTGAAATATATTCTGCAGGATCTTTTGCCGTCTTCTCACTTCAAACTATATAAACTTTGTGTCACATATATTGTTGAAATGTGTGCTTGCCTTGCACTATGTTTTGCAATATGTAATACTTGCTTTCGTTTTTTGTTCCTAATACAATGAGTTTCAGATTCGCCTTGACTGCACTAATAAGGTCACAAGTGCAGATATACTCACTTTTGCTTATAGGCTGAATTAGACAGGGATCTATTATGTTATTTTGGTCACATTTTAGATTAGGGTCCAATTCTCACTGTTAATTAACTACTAACTGCAAATTTTGCCTCAATAAACTCCTAATTACTGCTTATTAATAGTTAGTAAGGTAGTTATTATAAGTGCTTTATAAGTACTAATAAACATACATTACCCAAATAATATGCATGATAAAAACCAACTAGTTAATAGTGAGAATTGTACAATAAACTAAAGTGTTATCGTTCTCTCTATCTGTGATATTACATGAAAACAGTATTAATACAAGGAGGGCAAATACATTAATTATAATAAGCAAAATAAAGGCAAATTACGTTATTCACATCACACTACTGTCAAGCCATCCTTCAAAACAGTGTCACGTGACGTCCCTATTGGTCATCCCTGTCTGTGGACAAATCTACACTATGACCTGTCAATCATCATCGACAGATATGAAATATGATGATCGAGCAAACTTTTATCGTCCTAAAACCAGTTAATTCAAAGTAATTCCTCACTAGAGTGACTCTTTCACACTCAAAACATGTCCAGTCTCGCCCTGTTGGGTTTAAATCATTAAACTGTCTGACATTTAAACGCGTTCATTTCGCACTTCAGACATTTGAAACTCTTTAAACAAACATTAATTTGATTTATCGTAAAGATAAGATGCCCGACAGTGACGAGAAATGCGAAATAAACGAGATTATTAGGTTTGTTTTTGCTTGTTTCTCACCTTCGGGATGTCATCTCTCCCTCACTCTGTTTACTGTATTTTCACTCAGTTTCCGGGTAAAAACTCAGCTTAAATCGACAGTCCCGTGTTCAGCGCCTCATACGGCAGCAGGTCCCGCTCGGTTTGGGTTCGGACAGACGGACATGAGTGAATAAAATGCCGAGAAAGAGGGACCAGGAGCGCTAGGCCGCGGCGGCGGAGAGAGTTTTCTGGAGTCGATGGAAAAACGTCACCAAAGCTGCGACACACACACAGCGCGCGACGCGCCGCACTGACGCGCCCTCTAGAGGCGGAACACTAGAACAACAGCTCAACAAATGCATAATATTGATGATTTTAGGTTAAAAATTCCCTATATGAATGTATATATGAAGTGTATTTTGGATTCTCTAACTGGCCATCATAAAAAGTTCAAATGTTTTGAACAATGAACACGCAATCATTAAAAACAAATACTGAGACTGTAAAATATTACTTATGAATCAGAATCAGAAAGAGCTTTATTGCCAAGTGTGCTTGCACACACAAAGAATTATTCTTGGTACTGAAGCTTCCAGTGCACATATACATATACAAATACAAACACAACAAGAAACATAGTGATACAAATTCTAGGAATATAAATATAAAAATATGGAGAAAAAAAGTATAAGGTCACAGTTGGGTTTAGTCAGAATAAAAATGTACAGATTATGAACATATTTACAGTATTTTGAATAGTATGAATAAATATAAATATCACCTGAGTTTAGAAGATATTGCACTAAACAATGGGAGTATTGCACGTACAGGCATAAGCTTGGGAGCTAGCTAGAGAATAATTAATAAGATAATTAATATAGAGAATAATTAATAACTTAATTATTATAATTAAAAAAAATATTCTCTGAGTTGCATTATAGTGATTATTTATAGTCAATATTGTATTAATACAATTATAAAAGAATGGACAATGCTCCTGTTCCTGTTTCTCTTTTTTCCAAACGCGAACTGCGTCCGGTGTCTAAACCATTTTGTCCCATCGGACGGCCCGTCTAAAGCTTGACGTGGCATCATCAGTAGCGCAGCTAGCGCTTGTCAGTCTCCGCCTTTATCGTTCCCGTGCGGCGTAAAGTCTCTTTTATGGGTTTTATCCTCCATTAATACACCGCACCAAACATGTTTACGTTCTCGGAACTTGTCGTGCTCCTCTGCGCGCTTTCTTACACGGCGAGCGGCTATTTTGTGAGCATAGACGCGCACGCGGAGGAGTGTTTCTATGAGCGCGTGAACTCGGGCACGAAGATGGGCCTGATGTTTGAGGTCGCCGAGGGAGGATTTCTGGACATCGACGTGGAGGTGGGCATTAAAATACACTTATAATATCATTAAATGTCATTACAAAGATATGTTCGACCATAAACAGCCTCTATAGGTCAGTGTCTGCTCACACCAGATGGTGGATGAAGCCGGAAGTTAATTGCTGGTTGAGAGTGATTATTAGTGCTTAGATACTGGATAATGTATTTTCTAGACAAGTCGAAGTGAAAGTAACCTGGTTTTGTTTTTAGTAAAAGAAATATTTTGGTATTACCGTAGTGTTTTGGTTCTGGTGTCATGGTAGTTTGTTAGATATTCTCTGAGTACTATATAAATACCATAGCACTGTAATTTCTTTTTAGTGATACACGATATATATCGGCCGATATATGTTAATTTTTAATGTTATCGTTATCAGTCCAATAAGAAAATTTGGTAGATATATCAAAGCCATTAAATATTGTTTTATTACCATCAGCTGAGACACTTCAGATGCAACATGATGGTTTTGAATGGCTTGAAATATGATTGGATAATATATCGGTTATCGGCTTTCAAATGTAAAGAATTATCGGTATTGTCCATAATTTTCATATCGGTAACTTGCATCCCTAATTTTTTTTTATGCAGAAGCTGATGTAATGACAGTGACTGTGCTTCTTGAATGCTCAACACATCTCTGATGTTTAACAGATAACCGGTCCGGACGGGAAGCAGATCTATAAAGGAGACCGCGAGTCCAGTGGGAAGTATTCTGTAGCCGCCCATATGGACGGCACCTACAAGTTCTGCTTCAGCAACAAGATGTCCACCATGACCCCTAAGATTGTGATGTTCACCATCGACATCGGCGAGGCGCCCAAAGGACAGGACATGGAGACAGAGGGTGAGCGGAGAAACTGACACGGGCTTTTCTGGGAAGTTTGTCTTTTGCAACATATGGCAGGGTTTCCACGGTCACGGAAAACCTAGGAATATCGGGGGAGCTTTCAGGGAACGGGGAAAAATCGTGGAAATGATCATTTCTGTAATGTATATAACATTTTCTGTGTAGTTCTAAAATATTGAATTGGCTTAAAATGATAAAATTTCATTCAGTAGTGGCCAAAAGTGATTAACATTTTCACATTTTATAATATTATTTAAACAAATATATATTTTGTAAGGATATTGTGTATTGCGTAGTTAAAGTCGATTGTTTTATTTATGATAACGCAATGAAACATGACAAATTGTGCCGACATAATTTTTAGCCAGGCTGTCATACAAAGAATTATGAACCAACAAAATATTAATAACTGATTATGTTCCAGTCAATGTATGCAATGTATGTTTTTCTTTGCTCCACAGTAAATAAAACCTACTTTGCCTCTTTTGCCAAATAATTTTGTCAGAAAAATACCTTAACCAGGTTTATTGTTTCGTTCTTCTCTCATATTTAAAATATTAAAAAAATATATAAAATACTTGGATTGTTTAATTGAACTTGTATCGTAATTAAAAAACGATATCTCCTCTTCACATCACTCTTGGCCACTACTGTATGTTAGAAAAATATTTAATTGTAATTATTTGACATAAAAAATAATGGTAACACTTTACAATGAGGTCCCATTAATGTTTAGTTAATGCATTCGCTAATAATGACCAAAACATTTGTTCCAGTGTTTATTAATCTTTGTTGGTTAATACAATTATAGGAGGAGATCATAGGGAATATGTTTGTTTCATTCAACATTCATGCTTTTCTGTTGTTCAATAAAAGAACAATTTTCACAAATAAATCACCAAACAAAATGTTGATATTTATATATTTATATGTGAGAGAGTTTGTATACATTACCTCAAATGTCCAATTAATTCCCGTTAAGTTTCCAACTAAGAATATTTCCAAAAAATTCTCCAGCTTAACATCCCATGGAAAGTTTCCGGAAATGTTCCGCCCCTTTGCGACCCTAGCAACAGATACAACTTTTGATTTTAGTTATGTATTAGAAAATGTGTTCAAATTAACTAATATAATGTTTTAGAAGTAGTTTTCATTGTTATTCATACTAACTAATGTATTTATTTAAAGTGTTATCAAAAATATTTTAAAACAACAATTGTTTAATAATAAAGAAGAAAATCTACAGCACTGTTAAAAAAAAAAAATATATATATATATATATATATATATATATATATATATATATATACAGTGCATTGCATAAGTTAATACACCCATGCTAAAGTTGACTAAAAAGAGGAATAAAAAATCATATTTTGGAAATTGAACTTAATGCCTTAATTTAAAAAATTAGGAAAAATCCAACCTTTTAGGACACCAATTTTCTTTGTGAATGAATAATCTATCGTAAATAAATAAATGTTCTTCCTTAAAATACATGGTGCGTAAGTGAGTACACCCCTATGTTAAATTCCCATAGAGGCAGGCAGATTTTTATTTTTAAGTATTTTTTTTATATTAATTTTTAGGATACTATGCATCCTGATAAAGTTCCCTTGGCCTTTGGAATTAAAATAGCCGCACATCATCACATAGCCTTCACCATACCTAGAGATTGGCATGGTTTTATTTCAGTTAGCCTAAAAGCTAGTTTGATTTGCATTGAGAGATGATCTTATGGAAAGTACCCCATGCCAATCTCTAGGTATGGTGAAGGCTATGTGATGATGTGGGGCTATTTTAATTCCAAAGGCCAAGGGAACTTTATCAGGATGCATAGTATCCTAAAAATTAATCCAAAAAAAAAAACTTAAAAATAAAAATCTGCCTGCCTCTATGGGAATTTAACATAGGGGTGTACTCACTTATGCACCCTGTATTTTAAGGAAGGACATTTATTTATTTACGATACATTATTCATTCACAAAGAAAATTGGTGTCCTTAAAGGTTGGGTTTTTCCTAATTTTTTAAATTAAGGCATTAAGTTCAATTTCCAAAAGATGATTTTTTATTCCTCTTTTTAGTCAACTTTAGCATGGGTGTATTAACTTATGCATTGCACTGTATATATATATAATATATATATATATTTTTTTTTTTACCTCTAACATGACTTTGTTCCCTCTCCAGGAGGTGGTGACAGCTGGGATGGTAGGAATAGACTGTATAATAGATTGTTTTAACATCGGTTGAGCTTTAAACTTCAATCTAACACTTGCACCTGTGAATATAAAGACGTGTGAGCAATGATCTGAACATTTACTGACTTAAAGATGCTGTATAACAGCGAAGAGTGAGCTGTGGCTTTTGTGTTGAAGATATAACATGAGTGTTTTATCAGAGAAGAGGTTTATTTGAAGTTCCCATTGCCTGATTTGAATTATTAATTGTAGGCCGTTCTGGTTTAATGCTGTATATATGAGGAGTGTGTTTTTTATTAATGCACCAAAAACTAAAACTGTTTATGACCTTGTCGACTCTTGCATGAGTAATATGAGGTTATGTGATTACAAACTTGAATATTGCTGTGTGTATAAATTGGGTGTGCTGTATTGTGTTGCACGATGCATACGCCGCAATTTGTTTGTGTTGATACAATCACCGTGAGTAAAATCCTATTCATTTATTTCCAGCTCACCAGAATAAGCTGGAGGAGATGATCAACGAGCTGGCGGTTGCCATGACAGCGGTCAAACACGAGCAGGAATACATGGAGGTCCGAGAGAGAATACACCGTGCAAGTAAGACATCCTCACTGATCGTGTGTGTGTGTGTGTGTGTTACATATTAACATAATTAGGAGAATTGTTTGTCCGTCTGTTTTAAACGATGGAATGGAATGTTTTTTGAAAGTCAGGTCAAAAGATCATTCTATCATCATCCCGGAAGTTTAAATGGCTGTTCTATTATTATTATTATTATTATTATTATTATCATCTTTTGAAATATGCATGTTTAAATGGCCTTTAAATTATTATTAATATTATTATTCCATTTTCAAATATGAAAACAGCAGAAATATGCATGTTTAAATGGCCTTTAAATTATTATTAATATTATTATTCCATTTTCAAATATGAAAACAGCAGAAATATGCATGTTTAAATGGGCTTTAAATTATTATTATTATTTTTCCATTTTCAAATATGAAAACAGCAGAAATATGCATGTTTAAATGGCCTTTAAATTATTATTAATATTATTTTTACATTTTGAAATATGAAAACAGCAGAAATATGCATGTTTAAATGGGCTTTAAATTATTATTATTAATATTATTACATTTTGAAATATGAAAGTAGCAGAAATATGCATGTTTAAATGGCCTTTGAATTTTTTTTTACCCCCAAAAAATGCATGTTTAAATGGCCTTTATTATTTATATTTTGAACTATGAAATCAGAAGAAATATGCATGTTTATATGGCATTGATTTAAATTAATATTATTATTACATTTTGAAGTATGAAAGTAGCAAAAATATGCATGTTTAAATGACCTTTGAAAGATTTTTTTGTGACTCCAGAAAAAAAATATGCATGTTTAAATGTCCTTTAAATCATTATTATTATTATTATTTAAATTTTGAAAAATGAAAGTAGCAGAAATATGCATGTTAAAACGGGCTTTGAATTATAATTTTTTACATTGCCCTGACATGAACCCAGCCAAATTAAGCATCTTTAATTGGCCTTTGAATTATTTAATTTGACCTTTTCACCTTGAAATGTTAAGCTTGCCTCTGACTGTGTATTTTTGTCTGTGTCCTCCAGTCAATGACAACACGAACAGCCGGGTGGTGCTCTGGTCCTTCTTCGAGGCCCTGGTGCTGGTGGCCATGACCCTCGGACAGATTTACTACCTGAAGAGATTCTTTGAAGTGCGGAGAGTCGTATAAAAACCCTCAACATAAACACACTGAGTCCGTGATTTACCAGTTTCTCGAATTGGACGTCCAATTCAACAGAGATCAGAAGAACTTGGTTGTTCGCTAGTCCATCAGTCATTTTGTTTTTATTTGCCCCAGTTGTAGATCTCTCCATTGTTTGTTTTGGTAAAGGGTGCAAGTTCGGTTAAGAATTGTTAATTATTTGATTTTGTTTTAGCCCAACTTGTGTAATTTTATTTGGAACAGGCATCTTTTTATTTTTATTTTGCTTGGTGTTTTTTCTCCAGTACTGTTACAACTGCACATTACTACAAGAATGAAGTAAAGGTGATGTTATGGCGTTCCCCCAATGAAAGAACATGCTTTAGGATTGTATGAAATAGCATGATTAATAATTACGCTATAACAAAGCCATTGTTGTGAAATGGGAAGTCAGTAGTCACTGACGTGAATCAAGACAAATGTCAGGAACTGTCCCGACAAACACATTTCATGCCACATTCACTGCTCATTATCATATTTAGTTATGCCAACAACCTCCATGGCACATATTTAAAGCTGATGCTGGTAAAGTGGTAAAAATGACTTTCTGGTGTGTTTTTAAATGTTTAGGCAGGGTAGGCCCAGTTTCTTTTTCTGCTCTCTCTCTATCTTCAGTTTCTTCATATGGGGAGTACTTTATGTAGTTTTGTACTGTTTTTGTTGTCTAAACCAACTCTTATAAATAAAATGCAAGATTATTTGGCTAAGACTACTGGGAAACTGATGATAAAACTGTAAACTTCTGAAGTTCAATGAATATGTATGTCAAATATGAATTTGATTTAATAAACCTGAAACATGTTCTTAAAATGTCTCCTTTTTTTAATCATATGCCATGTTTTTGTTCCACGTGACCCATGCCTCAAACTCAGACTCTAATCTGTACACTTGCCATTTCATGCGTTATTTTTATTTATATGTTATAACATTAAATGCTGCTCTTCCAAAAATATCGCTGCTATTTTTATTTTTATTTATTTTTTATTCATAAGTTATTGTCACAGACCATGGTGTTGTCACGTGGTACATGTTATCTTTCTAAGCGCTGCTGATGAGTACGGACCAATCGTATATTCAGTGACCTAAACTTTGAAATTTTAGGTCATTTACCCCCAAAAAATACATTTATTTAAACGATTATGCTTATTATATAAAGGCAAATAAGAGGAACATCATTCCCCGGAGGAAGACTGGTGTCCTACAGAGGCGATGCGGAACGTTTGTAACAGCCTCATGTTTCCCACACGGAGCATATTGCGTGTAGCACACATCTTCTCCTCATGTGTTTACTTTCATGGACCAGACTCATCTAAACTCTTAAACTATGGAAAACATTAACGACGGAAAATGGGAGTGTTTACCCGTGAAATTACATGAAAGCATATTACAGACTCTTACAGAGCTGAAATTTACACATATGACTCCTGTTCAGGTAACAACGTTATTCATTTGATTAGTACTCTATCTGTACTCGCATGTTTCTCATCAGATTATTTACAGTTCAGTTTTTTCTCAACTTCAGGCTGCCTGCATCCCTCTTTTTATGAGTAATAAAGATGTTGCTGCTGAAGCGGTGAGTGTTTAAATATGTATTTTCTATTATAATATGACATCTGTCTGAGGATATGTCTCAGATATGTTTCATAATCAATGTAATTTCAGGTGACTGGCAGTGGGAAGACTCTGGCATTTGTGATTCCTGCATTAGAAATTCTCCTAAAGCGAGAAGAGAAGTTAAAAAAGATGCAGGTGTGCATTAAGTTGATAATTTTAACATATAGTTTATGCTTTCTCCTTGTTCTTCACATGTTTGCTGAAAGAAGTCGGTGTAGTTCATGTTCATTTCTATTGTACTTGTGTGTTCAGGTTGGTGCGTTGATCGTAACTCCCACCCGTGAGCTGGCACTGCAGATCAGTGAGGTGATGGGCCGCTTTCTGCAGGGATTTCCTCAGTTTAGGTGAGTTTAAAGCATCTACGGTATCTACTGTACTGTACTAAATCTGACAACATGTGTGTCTGTTTTTAGCCAGATCCTCTTGATTGGTGGAAGCAACCCTATCGAGGATGTAGAGAAGTTAAAGACTCAGGGGTGAGTATTTTAGACTGCTATTTTCTACCATCTAAAACTAAATCCGGAATAATATAAGCAAATACAATGTCCTGTGCACTTTGTAGAGCCAATATCATAATTGCGACCCCTGGCCGATTAGAGGACATGTTTAGGAGGAAGGCTGATGGACTTGATTTGGCCACCGCTGTGAAGTCTCTGGATGTTCTAGTCCTGGATGAGGCTGACAGATTGCTGGACATGGGTTTTGAAGCCAGGTAATGTTCTTCTATCATCAGTCAGAAGAAAAAAAAAATCCAAAATAATAGGCAATACAATTCATACGCATTTAATTTTAATTTGCATCACTTTTGTTGTAATATGCATTGGGTGTATTTAAATTAATAGTTCACTTAAAGGGATACTTCACCGATTAGCATTAAGCTTTGTACCAGTAGAAACCCGGTAGTATTTTCGAGTGACCGCGCTTCCCTCCCTCATGTCACCCTGAGACGAGAGATTTCTGTATTGTGTGTCTGGAAAAAAACCTCCGATGACGCAAAAATCGTCATTTATCGTCATCAGAGGCTCTTTTGTCCAGAGGCGAGAGACTCCAGCCAGTAAGAGGAGCTCGTCCCGCATGTCTTCAACCCGCCCATAGGGGGATCTCACGATAAAACACCGTCTTTTCAGTTTCGAGTCGACTAGTAGCCTAGCTGTATCATTTCTCCCGATACTGCCCTCTGTAACCGGTAGGCGTGGCTTGGGAGTGTCCTCGTAGGGCAGCGAAGCAAGTGCATTCTGGGAGTTGTTGTCTTTCATCCACATGAGCCAAAAATACATTTTCTGGCTTTTCTCAGTCTAGAAGGCACCAACTTCTAAAATAATTTCACATTTCTACTACATAAATGACCCAATTTAAATACACATTCATCTTTCCAGCGGTGAAATATCCCTTTAAAGTGAAAATTCTGTTATCGTTTACTCACCCTCATGTCATTCCAAACTTCTATGACTTTTTTTCTTCTGTGGACAATGGAAGTCAATGGGAACCAAAACTGTTTGATTACCAACATTCTTCAAAATATCTTCCTTTGTGTTCATGAGGTTTTGAACGACATGAGGGAGTGTAAGTGATGACATAGATTTCATATTTGGGTGGACTGTCCCTTTAAAAAGATGATGCCTAATTTGCATATTCTGATGTTATTTAAAGGGGTGGTATAATACCCTTTTCACAAGATGTAAAATAAGTCTCTGATGTCCCCAGAGTGTGTATGTGAAGTTTTAGCTCAAAACACCCCACAGATATTTTTATATAGCATGTTAAAATTGTCACTTTTTGAGAGCGAGCAAAAACGCACCGTTTTGTGTCTGTTCCTTCAAATGCAAATGAGCTGCTGCTCCCGGCACAGGGGGCGGAGCTTCAACAGCTCGTGTCATTTTACCTCACACAGACGCAAAATTTCAAAAACTTTTAGCCTTTTATGTTCAAACCGGAGTCAGACAATGATGGAGAGACTCAAGAAGAAGTGACAACATGTAGAAGCAACAGCACATTTCTGAATGGTTAGTTGATGAGTTTATGTAGCTGATGTGTAGTTATCTTCTAGTCATTAATTAGCATATTCTGTCATGATAATCTATAAATCATGTTCCGGGGGCGGGGTTTATGTAAATTTTAGGGTTGGTGATGTCACTAACCCTGGAGGAATGTGGTGTAGTCTCTACCAGCCGTTTGTTGTAGTCCTTAAAAAGCGATTTCTGTAAAAGCAAATATCTCCCTTTGCTTTGAACTTTGAGCGTCGTAACTTTGCAGATGTTGTTTATGCTCAAACAGCAACATTACACACTAACTAAAGTTAGAAAAGTGAAATCATAATCAACCACCCCTTTAAGGAACAATGAAAGTCTATTAACTAATGCAGTTTTTTCTTTGCCTCTGCAGTTTAAACACTATTCTGGGGTATTTACCCAAGCAGCGACGCACGGGTCTGTTCTCCGCCACGCAGACGCAGGAGCTGGAGAAGTTGGTGAGGGCAGGTCTGCGCAACCCTGTGCGGATCACAGTCAAGGAGAAAGGAGTGGCAGCTTCCAACGTTCAGAAAACACCAGCCAGACTCAGCAATTATTACACAGTGAGTCATCGGGAACCTTCTGGAACAAGCAGGGACTGGTTCACACATTCATGCCTGTTCATGGGGCGTTTCAGTTAATTATGACATGAAATCAGTATTGATTGACTTTAAGGGATATTTCACCGCTGGAAAGATGAATGTGTATTTAAATTGGGTCATTTATGTAGTAGAAATGTGAAATTATTTTAGAAGTTGGTGCCTTCTAGACTGAGAAAAGACAGAAAATGTATTTTTGGCTCATGTGGATGAAAGACAACAACTCCCAGAATGCACTTGCTTCGCTGCCCTACGAGGCCACTCCCAAGCCACGCCTACCGGTTACAGAGGGCAGTATCGGGAGAAATGATTCAGCTAGGCTCAAGGGGGCAGCATTTCATATTATGTTGAAGTTTCCCTGGGCGCCGCCATTGGCTAGCAGACCATCACCTGCTGTTAGCATCCCATTGACTCCCATTCATTTTGGCGTCACTTTGACAGCGAATAACTTTACATCTGAGGCGTTTAAAGACTCCATTTGTCCATTATTTATTTCTAAAGAAACACGAAAATGTATAAAAGGCTCCATTACCTTGTATCTTACGTTATGGCCCCGTAGAAGCAGTTTTTGTAAAAATAGGCTAATGATTGCGTCATACCCACGCGACTCTCTATTGCACAGTAGAGAGATTACCGTATGGACGGGAGGAGAAGCTCGCGCGCAATCGGGGGGACGTGGAGGCAAAATGGCAAAGTAATTAATCAGAATACATAGCAAAAGTTCCTCCTGCTCCTAGCTCATGGACAGCTCCTACTCACACTCTCCGTCTCTGCAAGTTTCGGAAGGGAATGATTCAGATTTCTCTCGGCACAGCTACTAGAAGACAGACGGGTTGCTCACGTCACATCTCCGTCGTCAAGCTCAGTTTGAGTCTGTGCAGTACGCTCAGCCATCAGGAAGTTAGTGCTTCTAATTGACTTTACTTTCCTCCGTTGAATCCAATGGGGTCGCTGTGTCCAGTTTATATACTGTCTATGGCTAGGCTACTAGTCGACTCGAAACTGAAAAGACGGCGTTTTATCGTGAGATCCCCCTATGGGCGGGTTGAAGACATGCGGGACGAGCTCCTCCTACTGGCTGGAGTCTCTCGCCTCTGGACAGAAAAGCCTCTGATGACGACAAATGATGATTTTTGCGTCATCAGAGGTTTTCTTCCAGACACACAATACAGAAATCTCTCGTCTCAGGGGGACATGAGGGAGGGAAGCACGGTCACTCGAAAATACTACCGGGTTTCTACTGATACAAAGCTTAATGCTAATCGGTGAAGTATCCCTTTAATAATACAAGTTCTTTGTCTCATTATGAACAATGTGACTTGGGTATATAAGCTTGTTTGCACTAATTTTCAATTTTTCTGTTGTTTATCTGAACATGTAGATGTGTCGAGCAGAAGAGAAGTTCAACACTCTGGTGGCGTTTCTCAGGCAGCACAAACATGAGAAGCAGCTTGTGTTCTTCAGGTTTGTTTGACTGATTTTGCCACATATTACTAATAAAAATTTTGGCATAATTAAGATTTCTTTTCATGTTTTTTTCTCTTCTGCTCACCAAGGCTTTCAAATAGAGAGTTTTCTATTTCTGTTTTTAAATGAGATTTTTTTTGATGAATAGAAAGTTTAAAAGGACAGCATTGATTTGAAATGAAAATCTTTTGTAACATTATAAATGTCTTTACTGTTACTGTTTTGATTGATTTTAATGTGTTCTTGCTGGAAAAAAAAAAAAACTTTTTAACTTGAAATTCAGATTTCCATCACAGGAATAAATTTTAAAATAATAAAGTTATAAAATTTACTGTAAAATGACTGTATATTTACTGGTCAAACAATAAATTCAGCATTGGTGAGCAGAGGAGACTTCTTTCAAAAACATTTAAAAAAATCTTAATTATTCCTAACTTTTGGCGGTAGAGTAAATCTGAATAATATTGTCCAACCATCCTAACGTTATATCCTTCTCCTTTGTACCCACAGCACCTGCGCCTGTGTGGAGTATTTCGGTAAAGCCCTGGAAGTCTTGATCAAGAACGTCAGCATCCACTGCATCCACGGGAAGATGAAACATAAACGAAACAAGATCTTTGCAGATTTCCGCGCGCTGAAGAGGTAATGGACTGCATCATGTCTTTCTACATATTCACCGAGAGGAAGTTATAGAGGAAGAATAAGTGCATTATGCTTGTATGCAGTGGGATTCTCGTGTGCACAGACGTCATGGCGAGAGGCATCGACATACCGGAAATGAACTGGGTGATTCAGTATGATCCACCAAGCAGTGCGAGGTAACCAGGACATGCATGAACATACTTGAGCTCAAAAGTGTGTACTTGGAATCGTTTATTACATAATTTATTTCATGCTTTGATTAGTGCTCATAAAGTCAGCTGACGTGAGGTTAGTGGCGTTACAGCATCTAAGGCACTGTTTACACCTGGTATAATGCCCTTTTCACAAGATGTAAAATAAGTCTCTGATGTCCCCAGAGTGTGTATGTGAAGTTTTAGCTCAAAATACCCCACAGATATTTTTATATAGCATGTTAAAATTGTCACTTTTTGAGTGTGAGCAAAAACGCACAGTTTTTGTGCCTGTCCCTTTAAATGCAAATGAGCTGCTGCTCCCGGCACAGGGGGCGGAGATTCAACAGCTTTCACTCACACAGACATGCACTGAAAATTTCAAAACTTTTAGCCTTTTATGTTCAAACGGGATTCAGACAATGATGGAGAGACTCAAGAAGAAGTGACAACATGTAGAAGCAACAGGACATTTCTGAATGGTTAGTTGATGAATTTATGAAGCTGATGTGTAGTTATCTTCTAGTCACTAATTAGCATATTCTGTCTTGATAATCTATAAATCGTGTTCAGGAGGCGGGGTTTATGTAAATTCTAGGGTTGGTGATGTCACTAACCCGGGAGGAATGTGGTGTAGTCTCTACCAGCCGTTTGTTGTAGTCCTTAAAAAGCGATTTCTTTAAGTAAGGGTTAATGCCCGACGAGGTGTCCATTATCAGGTTTTAATGGACGACGGCGAGGCGTGAACCGTCCGACGCGCAGCGGAGGTTGCCTCCGCCGAAGTCCATTAATACCTGACAATGGACACCTCGAAGGGCATTAACCCGCTTATACCATGGTCACTTACGAAAGAAAGAAATATTTAATCAATTAATAATACTTTAATGTGTTTTAGAGTAAAAATCGTGAGGGTTTTTATTTATTAAGTCGAGCGCACTATTTAATATCTCCCGTATACAGGCGTTGCTAAGCAACGTGGCCACAGCGACCCGACCGCAGCAGTTGATCAGTGAGTTTGAGCCAGCGCAATCATTTAGAACTGTCATCAGGCAAATTGACGGGACGCCTTTCCTAGGTGTACATTATCACTTTTTAATGGACACCCTGCAGCCAATCAGAATCGAGTATTCACCCAGACCATGGTATAAAAGCAAATATCTCCCTTTGCTTTGAACTTTAAGCGTTGTAACTTTGCAGATGTTGTTTATGCTCAAACAGCAACATTACACACTAACTAAAGTTAGAAAAGTGAAATCATAATCAACCACCCCTTTAAGATATGTTTTGGTAGTGGACGACACTAAAGTAAATACAGGTGTAAACAGGGTCTAAAACATTTTGAGCTTGTCCACTTTCGACCACTTCCAGAGGCAGTTGAAAACACATTAGACTGGATTGCTTTCCTAGTGTAGACGCTCATGAGGTCAAATGTGTTCAAACAGCCACTAAAGACCATCTACTCTCCGTCTACTGACCTCATGAGTGAACATTATGGGAAGTACGCTAGTTAGACGGGATTTAAACTTTGTCAGCCATACATTTACTCGCCCATAGACCCTACCCTTGAAGAAATCAGGACAGAAGTGGTTGAAAGTGGATAAAAAGTGGACAGTATAAATATAACTTTTGAGTTCTTTGCGAGCGAATGCAAAGTTTTGAAATATAATTTACCGCGTCCCTTTAGGGGCTCTGTATCAAACAAAATGAGCAATTCTTAAAATAAAATTAAAAGGAAAACTGAAAATAAAAGTTAATTCAAAATATGAATTAATAGTATTTATAAAAGAATACTGTTTTAAATGTGACTACTATTTGAATGTTTTGTGCATGCACTGGTAATTTTTGTCATCATATTTCCATTAGTTCCTTTGTGCATCGGTGTGGAAGAACTGCACGTATCGGAAACCAAGGCAGCGCTCTCGTCTTTCTTCTGCCGATGGAAGAGTCGTATGTACATTTCCTGTCCATTAATCAAAAGGTAAGTCAGAGAGAAACTTCATCTCACATACAAACTATCAGTGAGAATCACGGCACTTAGAAATAGGGCAAAAAAATAAGACTTTAAACACTGAAAATTGCATTTGGCTGAAGCTTTTATCTAGAGCAACTTGCATTGATGTGCATCTTCTCAGCTCATGCATTCCCTGGGAATTGAACCCATAACCTTGGTGTTCAGATATTAGTGCACATTCTATTATTGTTATTCTATATTATGGAGTTTAAGTTTATAAAATAGTGTTTTTTCCCCACAGTGTCCCCTTCAGTTGTTTCCTCCAGTGAAAGACGTGGTTGATGTTCTGCCTAAAGTGAAGCTGTTGGCTTTACGTGACAGAGCGATGTTTGAGAAGGGCATGAAAGCCTTTGTGTCGTGTGTGCAGGCGTACGCCAAACATGAGTGTAGTTTGATATTTCGCATTAAAGGTGAGTGACTTTGTGTCACACATTTCATAAGAGGCATAATCAAGATAATTCACCTGATTAAAAATTATGTTTATCTCGTACAGACCTGGATTTTGCTGCTCTGGCCCAAGGCTTTGCTCTCCTCCGTTTGCCCAAAATGCCTGAACTGAAAGGAAAGACCTTCCCCAACTTCAAACCGGTGACCATCGACACCGACGCCATCCGGTTCAAAGATAAAAACAGGGAGAAACTGAGACAGAAAAGACTGGCGGAGCAGAAAGAGAAAGAGAAAGAGAAGCCATTGAGGAAGAACTTCATCAAGAACAAATCCTGGTCCAAGCAGAAGATCAAGAAGGATAGGAAGAAAAAGAAGACAGCCAAAAGAAAACTGGATGACGTATGTTGTTCTTATTTTTCTCTTTCTGAATCCAAATTTGACGAGTATGTATATAAAAAATAGAAATCTGGTTAAACTGCTCTTAAAGGGTTAGTTCACCCAAAAATGAAATTTCTGTCAGTAATTACTCTCCCTCATGTTGTTCCAACCCCGTCAGTCTTTCGTTCATCTTCAGAGTCGTTATTTTTGTTTGTTCTCGTCGCTTGATAAACTTAAGGTTGAGCCACTGTAGTCATTTGGACTATTTTAACGATGTCTTTACTAACTTTTCTGGGATGGCAGATCTCGATTACCTAGAAGCCTATGGAGGAGTGAGACAGCTCTCAGATTTCATCAAAAATATCTTAATTTGTGTTCTGAAGATGAACGAAAGTCTTACGGGGTTGGAACAACATGAGGGAGAGTAATTACTGACAGAATTATCATTTTTGGGTGAACTATCCCTTTAATGGAGTCAATGGGATACTCTCTAAAGTCTCACTGCTAAACTTGTGTGGTCACAGGAATCAGATGCTGAGGACGAAGACTTGAACGAGCTCTTAAGTGACACGCGTCTGCTGAAGAAACTCAAGAAAGGAAAGATCAGTGAAGAGGACTTTGACAAGCACATTTGTTCACATGCCAAACAAACAGAAACACACAGTCCTGATGGAGAATGATGTCGTTTGACTTCAATATGTACATATGCTGTATCGTTCTGACTGTCCTGTACAAGTACATGGATGCATTCATCACAAATGTGCTTTTGTACTATCTTCCATATACTTCAAATAATGAAATAAAGATTTATATTGGAAATGTAAGAGTGTTTTCAAGCCCAGGGTCTCTTTTGGAAATTATATGATCTATTATTTTCCTATTAACAATAATGCCTGTATGTATGAATTACATGTAAAAGAAAGCAAATAAAATATGACTGCCATTCCAATTCCTAATAAGTATATGAAAGTCAAATCTTCAAATTCACTTCATATGGTAAAATGAGGTTTAAATGAGGGGTTTTCCATCTTTTAGATGCCAGGGACCCCTAAAATATGATCATCCTTGTGTAAAGAACCCCATCCTTAAACTTACAAAGGGGTCTATTTAGGTTCTTCTATAATTATTTGTAGTCCTTCTTCATTATTTATGTGATCATTTATTTACTTTTTTTTATTATTTTTTTTTTTAAATCTAATTTGTATTTATTTGTAATCTAATTGGTATTTATTTTTAACTAAGTATTATTATTATATTTTTACACTTTTTTTCCTCTAAACATTTCCACAGACCCCATAACTCTCTCTTGTGGCCCCCAAACCCCTGCCTAAATAATACCATGATACTTTTTGAAATTTTTTAAGCAAAAAATACATTTGGTCGTAGCATTGCACTTCTTTTTGTATGCGAGAAAAGCACTTTTATGCGTCTTTTACAGTGACACCGAATGACACACATGACTCCGGGCTCCTGTTTAAAGTCTTTCCGGAGTGCTCGTTCTGCGCATGCGCACAGATTAATCCTGCTCAGCTCCATCATGGCGGCTAGGGGCCATGTGCAAGACCCCAACGACAGAAGACTGCGACCCATTTACGGTAAGATTCGCACCGCACCACTGGGCTTAAAGAGACTCAGCGGGTCTGACTTGTGCTGTAGGACCGGCCTGTGCGTTATTGGGTTTATTAAAGCGCTGCAGGAGCTGTGGTGAGCCGGTTAGGCCTGTGGAGCTCAAGCCGCGGTGTCGGTTCGACTGCGGTGCCGGATGACAGTGCGTCCTTAAGCGGTCACACTCTGAAGTTTCAATCGGTTAAAGAAATCCTGTTTATAATCCTTTTAAACCTAGACATGTTTAAATGTCAAAAGATCAGTGTTAATGTCATTTGATCAACCGGCTCATTACCTGTGTGAGATGTCAAAGAGATTAATTGCCCCCAATAGGAGCCATTTGTGCTTTAATATTTCATATTCTCTATGGGTTGTTATGTGTATATAGTCTTAAACATATGTTTACATGGTTAATGATTTATTAATGCTGATAATATATGGAAATCACATTATAGATGCATAAAGCTAAGCTTTGTGTCTACATTATCTGAGATGGACATGCTTATTGTCTTCCAGAGATTATTTAAAAGATTCTTTATGTTATTATGAGTGTTCCCAAAGTGTTTAATTTGGAAATTTTTCTGTGGTGCAGAAATGCCCTATAAATGGCTTCAAATGCTTGAACTCTTAAACTGAATAGGTATAGCCTTGAGGAACACCACTGACATTTGTGTTTTAACTACCAAAATTATGTGAAATCTGACTGTATGGCATGTATATTATCACATATGTATTTAATGCTTATGCATGTTGTAGACATTAATGTATTTGCATATTTTATGGTGCTTGCATTACAATAAAGTCAATAAATCTCTATGCATCTTCTATTTAAAGTTACATGGTTATTACATGATCTGCCTTACTGGTTTTTATAAAACAATTAATCTATTACATAAATATTTAAGAAAAGCTTTTATTAAATAATATCATATTTAAATTATTAAATTGATTCTATCATGTTTTTATAAAAAAAACTAGAATGCTGTTTTTAACCAATCAGCAACCAGGACCAGAATTGTATAATTGCAATTTTGTATATTGATTTTCAAATATAATTCCGGGTTCTGAGTTCAAGACTGCGGATTTGTGCACCAAATTGAATTGATTTTCAAATTGAAAATCAAAGTGTTTTATAATAGGCCTATCCAATATTTTTTAAACAATTTTGAATGGAATATTATGTCAGTAACATGCAATTCTTCTACTACACTGTGCATGTGAGGTTTATCACGGTCAATAGATCCACGACTTTATTCTGCAGTCTTGCCATCCTATTGTGTGAAATCGATCGTGGGTGATTGATTAGAAATATAACAGTTAAAAGTAAAGATGCTATTTGGATGTATGAATGGACAGGCACAAGGAGCTGTTCTCTTGAAAGTCCAAATCTACAGTCTGGCCTGGTTAATTTTGGCATCCAGCTGTCATGCGACATGGGCCTGTGTTTTTAGCAGAGAGGCTCATGGGAAGGGAGGGGGATCCTGCATCGAGCAGCCGGTGAGAGAACGTTCTCACAGTCAGGGGTCTGTCTGAGCCGTGATGCAGTGGCATGTGTGCAGGCGTTCGGTCCTGATCACTGATGCTGTTATACCCTCACTTGTGTTTTAGCACCATTGAATGTACAATCTACCCATAAAACCCATTTTAAAGCGGTCATATTCTACATTTCTGTAGCATTTTCTCCACTTATAATCCCACTCAGGGCTTTTTTTGGACCATTTCTCTGAGTCAATAGAGTTAAACGGGCTGGTTAAGCGATAGTTGAGTTATTTTGTCATTTACTCACTCATGCTGTTCTAAACCTGCATGCATTCAAAAAGAACGGTTTGTAACTACATGAATGTGAGTAAATCATGACAGAATATTCTTTTTTTTAGGAATGCACCTATATGAAAATTATGACCGATAATTATTTATATTTGAAAGCCGCTAACCGATATGTTGGTTTATACCAAATTTTTATATAATTTGAGTGTGATTACATTAAAAGCCATGACCCAGGCATACAATTATGATGTTCTCATTATAAATTTATGTAGCCGATATGACGGTCTTGCATGTAACACTGTATTTTACTTTTTTGAAGTGATTCCAATCATATTTCAAGCCATTCAAAACCATCATGTTGAACAGTGCGCATCTGAAGTGTCTCAGCTGAAGGAAATAATACATTAATTATCGGCTTTATACATGTGATACGGTGACCGATATATCGTGCATCCCTAATTTTATTTGCTAAATTACACTTTAACTGGTTAAATTCACACTTGAATGATGGAAACGCTTGGTATCTCTCTTCTGTAATCGTCAGAGATGATGGTAACTTCCGCACTGGTGCTGTGCTGTTATTGAACATGAATTTCTCTTCTAGATTACCTGGACAATGGCAATAACAAGATGGCAATCCAACAGGCTGACAAACTGCTTAAGAAGCACAAAGATCTTCACTGTGCAAAGGTGTGTACTTTTTTTTTTTTTTTTACTCCAGAACTCCACAACCAGTTAGAAATTACTAAGTTTTAGGTTTAACTTTTTTTTATTTTTATTTTTATTGGTGTTTTACCAATCAGAGAGATAACAAAAGAAAGACAAAACAGTGTTTGTTTCAACATATTGACCAAAAAAATACAGATGAAATTAAGCAGAAGTATTTCTTACTCTCTGATTCAACAAAAAGGAGAAAAGAAAAAAGAGAAGGATTATAAATGCTTGCTTCAAAACATACTAGTATATTACACAATAATACAAGTAAAAATAATATTAATGCAGTATGCATGTACAGTATGGTAGCAATGCAAATAAAATACAGCAAAAACTGTACCGTAAATATTACTAAGAAGAAGGAAAAAAAAGAGTTAAACCTAAAAATTAGTAAGTTTTCTCAGTGTGTTCTGCACAGTCGGCTGAAATTGGTCCTCATCTGCTTTTTCCCGGCCGATTCGACATGTTGACGTCAGTGAGAGAGAACTCTGATTGGCTGTTCAGCTTAGTGAACGAGTCAGTGCGCGAGAATAATAGCAAAACAGCGAGCAAAGAAGTCAAAACGGTACAGATAGACGCTGTTCTAATGTTACGTCATCTTACCTGAGTGTTCCTTGGCGAATATTTTATTACACGAGCGGAGTGGAATAAAGAAAGTGTTTAGAATGATTGATGTTCAAAACGGTAAGCACACACTGCTTTGTTTACGGTTTGTGTATCTGCAGCGTCGGTTTCCCTTTTTGAATGACGAATATAGATGAATATATCTGCAGAAATAGTCCGCTTTCATCAGCGCTAGTTCTTTGGTGTCGGTATGGTGTGTCCCGGGCTTTACGCGCAACAAACTTCTGTAAAACAGGTTGCATCGCTTCCGGTTCAAGGTCTATATGTGCTTCATTAAATATAAAGCTGTTTTACTCTGAATGCCTTCAAAGTAGCGAGCAAAGATAAGCATAACCACTGTCCATTACATAATATATATGGAGATTCATATCTAAAAGTTTTTTATTTTTCTTCTTTTCTCTAACGTTCGAATATTAAAATAGAATAAAACGGCAACCATAAATTAACTAGCTGATTACCTTAAAAGTCCATAGATATTGTGGTCAGTTCATACTGCTGTAATAATCACACTATGCCATATCATGATTTCGGGTTTATTTTGATTAATTGTGCAGCCCTAGCAAACACTGTTTCACTCTGGTCAACTCAAGCTGTGATTGGTTCCAGTGTCCATGTCTCGCTTAAACTAATTGTCACGAAGCATCAGCAGAACTGATACCCTGGTAATCCAGAGTTCTCGCGAGAGCACAAGTTGAATTTGCTCAGCGAGTTACTCTGGCGTCGAGTAATGATGCTCATTAAATATGCCCTTGTATCCGAGCGGCACCAATCACAGCGGGTTATCTGATATAGGCGGGCCAGAGGCGAGATGACGACAGCGCTGTGGCATCGAAGTCATTAGTAAACATTGCAGGATGGCGATGGATGAACACCAGTTGTTTGAAACGGCTTTGGCCGCTACAATGAACGAGTTAGACTTGGCTTTTTATCTAAAACAGGAACAGAAGACGCCGCTCGAATCGTTCCTTTACAAGAAGGGTGTTTTTGCTGTTTTGCCGACCGGATACGGCAAGAGTCTAATCTACCAGTTAGCTCCGCTGGTAGCTAAGCGTATGGGGCTTGTTGTTGTGATTGGTCGCAGTGTTATCCAATTGCGTGCAGTGAGATTTTCAAATGCATGCTTGGTGCCGCCCCTCGAACTGGCCGATCTTCATTAGTCGATGCCAGACCATTAATATTTTAGATTTAGGTCTGGATTTCCAGGCTACAGAACTGATGGATGAACGCTGTACTTCACATGACGCTGTGGATAGCGGTCGACACAAAAGGCATTGTTGTTTAAGAACGAAACAAAATGAATGAATTTGACCATCTAGATTGATAAATTAGCCCTGGATACATTTATTTGCAGGTCTTGAAGGCGATTGGTCTGCAGCGCACCGGCAGACAGGAAGAAGCCTTCACGCTGGCACAGGAAGTGGCCGTTCTCGAACCAACAGATGACAACTCTCTGCAGGCACTGACTATCCTCTACAGAGAAATGCACCGGCGTGAGTGTTAAAAGCACTGACACAGAACTGAAATGCGCTAATTCAAATGGACTAATACCACGAAACTTGCGTTTGTGCTTTTTCTCTCTGTAGCCGAATTAGTGACGAAGCTTTATGAAGCCGCAGTCCGGAAAGTTCCAACAAGCGAGGAGTACCACTCTCACCTCTTCATGGCCTACGCTCGGGTCGGAGAGTACAAGAAAATGCAACAGGTTCTGTTTGTGTTCGCTCTGATCAATCATTACAGGAGGGCTGCTTAATTTCCAGTTTAGGGGATCTAATTGCAATTGACCGTTCGCAAAGACCCACCCCCTTTAGTTACTGTTGCTATGTCCGACAAGCCACGCCTCTCTCACGCCCCACCATGTTCTCACACAGTGAAACATATATCGTGGAGCAGAGAGGACACTGACAACACACTGACAGACCAGGTTACTTTTGATATGAAACAAAGTCTCAACTTTCAAATTTGGTAATTTTTTTTAAAGAAATTTAAACAATAAATACCGTTTTGTGGCTCTTTAATGTGTCTGACAGAGCGCTCAGTTAAAGCTGCTCGTGAACCGATCATCTCTTCCATCTAGTTCATTTATAGCATCAAATAAACATGAATGAACATCAGAAGGAATGGTGTTTTAACCGCGGAAAGACGTCAGTACACACCGTTTTTCAAGTTCAAATCCTCCAACGTTATTCTACTAACTCTCCTGACTGCTTTGTCGGACAAAAATGGCGGATTCGGCGGATGGTGGATTATGATTGGTCAGATCGCCTGTCAATCAAACTCCCTGCGAAGGGTCAATTGCGATTTAAAAATGTGGTTTAAAAACTGCTCCAGGTTTGCAGTGCTTGTTTGGCCAAAAAAGTTACTATAAAATATTATATTACAAAATAAAATATAACATTTCACTGTAAAATAAAAAAGTGGTATTTATAAATAAGATTTTACTGTACTTGTATGTATGGCTTCCTTAATTTAAACGATAAATCATTGGTCTTTTATTTTGGCATAAAACCGCAGGGAGCTCTTAAAGGGACAGTTCACCCTAAAATGAAAATTCTGTCATCATTTACTCACCCGCAAGTCGTTCCAAACCTGTATTAATTTCTTTCTTCTGCTGAACACAAAAGAAGATATTTCGAAGAATGTCTGTTGCCAAATGGTTGCCTTACATAGTATTTTTTTTCCATACTATCGAACTCAATGGGACCCATCAACTGTTTTGTTACCCATATTCTTCAAAATATCATCTTTTGTGTTCAGCAAAATAAATAATTCATACAGGTATGGACTTAGTTGTTAGTAAATGATGACAGAATTTCATTTTTGGGTAAACTATCCCTTTAAAGCTTTTCTTTTATAGGCAACAGCTGCTTTATAAGCGCATTGCAATTTTGGGAAGAGGGTTGGCACAAGTTGCATTTCCAAATCCATGTAACAAGCGCCTCAAACTCAGAGCAGATGTGGAGATGGAGTTTGTGTGGAGCAGCGTTTACTGTGAACAGAGATGCTGCAAACTATGGAAGCTTGTTTACACCACAGAGTGAAAAATAAAAAAAGGTAATTGCGACTTTTTAATCTCACAATTCTGACTTTTTATCTCAGAATTACGTGATATAAAGTCGCAATTGCAGGTTATAAAGTCAGAATTGCGTGATATAAAGTCGCAATTGCAGGTTATAAAGTCAGAATTACGTGATATAAAGTCGCAATTGCAGGTTATAAAGTCAGAATTACATGATATAAAGTCGCAATTGCAGGTTATAAAGTCAGAATTGCGTGATATAAAGTCGCAATTGCGTGTTATAAAGTCAGAATTATGAGATATAAACTCGCAATTGCGAGAAATATACTTGAAATTCTGACTTTTTTTTCTCAGAATTGCATGTTTATATCTCGCAATTCTGACTTTATAACACACAATTGGGAGGTATAAAGTCAGAATTGCATGATATAAAGTCGCAATTGCGTGTTATAAAGCCAGAATTGTGAGATATAAACTATTCTGAGGTAAAAAAAAATAAATTAAAAGTCCTCCTTTTTTTTCCTTAAAATTGGACTTTATATCTCGCAATTATGACTTTATAACACGCAATTATGACTTTATAACACGCAATTGCGACTTTTTTTTTCACGCAATTATGACTTTATATCTCGCAATTCTGAGAAATAAAGTCAGAATTGCGAGATGTAAACTCGCAATTGTGAGATAAAAAGTCGCAATTATCTTTTAAAATGTTTTATTCTGTGGCAGAAAACAAGCTTCCATAGCAAACACCACATCATGAGCTGCTTGCGTGTAAATGAACACACTGCTGCGCTTCACTCATGCAACATGTATTCATTTAATTAAATAGCAGCCATTGCAATTTGATAATCGCGATTTAAAAGCTGCATTATTAATCGTGAACCTCCTAAATCATTGTTTATGTTGAAAGACGTTTCTGTCTCTTCACTTTCTGACAGGCTGGAATGGCGCTGTATAAAATTGTCCCCAAAAACCCGTATTACTTCTGGTCGGTTATGAGCTTGGTGATGCAGGTTTGTTTTCTCACTTGCATAAACAATACATGAACCAATGCAGAACAAAATAAATGTACAAAATTGCCTTTCCAATGTCCATCAGTACGTTTCTCCATCAGCCCCGTCATGTGTGTTTCAGGCCATCTCGGCACAAGACGAAAAGCTCTCTCACACCATGTTCCTGCCGTTAGCTGAGCGTATGGTGGAGAAAATGGTTAAGGAGGAGAAAATAGAGGCAGAAGCTGAGGTAGGACGTGTTATCAATAATCTGTTTCTGTTTATTTCGGCGTTTTAAAGTTTATGATGTATTTTCCATTGGCTGTTCCAGGTCCAGCTGTACTTCATGATCTTGGAGCGTTTGGGGAAATATGTGGAGGCGCTGGAGGTGGTTCGGGGGCCACTCGGAGGTGAGGAGGAAAAAAACTGTGTTCTTCAAAGGAATATTCTGGATTATTTCCAGTTGAATGTTTTTGTATTGCTGTCATTTACCAGAGATGATACGAATGTAAAACTGAACAGCAGTTACAAATGCCTGGTGTTTTTACTCCATGTAAAAGGCACGTTATAGTTCAAATCTATTTTTGGTATAAAATAATAGCATTGTGCATAGACATAATTAGGTTGAAAATAACTTTGAAGATGGATGGATAGATAGATAGATAGACAGACAGACAGACAGACAGACATACATACTACAGTTTAAGCCTGGGGAAAGATTTTTTTAAAGAAATATAATACTTTATTCAGCAAAAAATACAATTCTGATTAAATTGATCAGAAAGACAGTAAAGACATTTATAATGTTACGAAATATTACTGTCAACAGGGCTCAATGCTAAAAAAAATATTTTTTTGTTAGTTATCAATAAATATTGTGTTATTGTAAATATGTATGTTATACATGTTTTCATTGTGTTTGAACCATGCAACCTTAATAAATAAGGTTATGACAACACATTTCAGATACTGTTGAAATTTCACAATTCTCGATTCCAATTTTGATACCGAACCAAAAACTACTATGCTAAATAATATAGAAGTACAGACAGGGCTTGATTTCAACTGTTTTGCTCTCCAGCCATTGTGGTTTTCAAAAGTAACTAGCCACTCAGCATTTTCATGACCACAATTTTGACATCGATACCATGGGGGGAAAACTGCCATATAGATATTTTTAATACTATCTCAATAATCTGTCACTTTAAGACCTGACACACGGATCCATTATAATCCGCTGAGTACAGATAAGATATCAATCAATGGTAACTGTAATTGTATGATGTGTTCTGTTTATGTGGAGAAACTCAAAATAAAGTGAGGGGGGGAAAAAAATCCAAAGATTTGGAGTGTAGTATGCTTCTACCATTAACATTTCTTTTCACTTTTGTATTGCGAAGAATGTGCAAACCTTCCAGTTTATTTTTTTAATGCCTCTCACAGGCATGATTCCAGTTTTGGATGGGCCAGACCAATTGTGGGTGGGCATTAAAATAAAAACATTATCCAATCACTGTTTAACCTAATAAAAATGACTGACTAATATACTGTTATATTATCTGTGCGTATACATAATATAGATTTTAATAGCTTGATGCTCTTTAAATATTTTGTTGCATTGTAAAAAGTTTCGGTGCATAGGACGGACCTACAAACATCAAAATAGACATAACCAGCTTTTTAAAATTGTTTTTAAAACTAAACATTTAGACTATTTTAGCACAAATTCTGAGCTTATTGATTGAATTAGAATATATTCAAAGTTTGTTTGTTTTTTTTTTAAAAGAAAAGTTTTGGGTGGGCCTTTTGAAAAGTGGGTGGGCCTAGGCCCGTCAGGCCCACCCATAACGCCGTGCCTGGCCTCTCAGTCATTTAGCTTTGTGTTTTTCTCCCTCAGAGAAGCTGACCAGTGAACTGCAGAGCCGTGAGAACAAATGCATGATGCTGTATCGCCGTCTGGAGCGCTGGGCCGAGTGCAACGCGCTGTCCTGCAAACTGCTCCTGAAGAAGTGAGTCCACTACTCATCAGCTGACTTTGTTCCTTGTACATAAATGGCTACTTCAGAGTGAGGTTGTTCTAGTTTAGCATTGAATTTCTGCTACGTAAGGTGTTAATCGGTAGATTTTGTTTCTTTCTGCAGCCCTGATGACTGGCAGTTCTACTTGCTATATTTTGACTCTTTGTTCCACCTCATTGATCAGAGCTGGACGCCTCCACAGGAAGGAGCTCAGTACGTAAAAAGTTAATTGCATGCAAATATTTAGCTGGGAAAGCATTTTTCACACTGGAAATGGAAGGTCAAGTACACTGCATTGTAAACTGCCTGTCGGTGATACAGGTATTTCATCAATATTGAGCACAGTATACGTACTGCATACTAGAAAGTAGTGTGCCATTGTGAACACATCCTGCCTCATGTTCTCATGCATGCTGTGTTGTTTCTCTCTGTGTTGCAGTTCTTCAGAAGGAGAGGTGCACGCCTCCGTGGCTCAGTCCATCAGCTTCATGAAGGAGCGACTGGCCACAGAAGATGCGAAGGAGTCGAAGCATCTGAGAGGACCGTACCTGGCCTGTCTGGAGCTCATCAGACGGCTCAGAGAGCGCAGCTGTCCTGAAGTGCAACAGCTAGGTACAGGATTGGGTCGGGACGGTTTACACACGGCACAGGCTGTATGTTTGCTGTGTGTTTCTGACGTGTTTTCCCACCATGACGCAGGTGAACCTCTTGAGCTCATGTTCCAGTTCTTTGTGAAGTTTGGAGACAAGCCAAGTTGCATCACAGACCTTAAGATCTTTCTGGACCTACTCGCACCTGACCAACATGTGCAGGTTAGCACAAGAAGATGCAATGCATATTTTTCATATATATATTTAGGACTGACCAAATTAACGTGTTATGCAGTCTTAAATTAGTTAAATAACGTCTTAAATGAACTTTAAAGGGTTAGTTCACCCAAAAATGAAAATTCTGTCAGTAATTACTCTCCCTCATGTTGTTCCCCGTAAGACTTTAGTTCATCTTCAGAACACAAATTAAGATATTTTTGATGAAATCTGAGAGCTGTCTCACTCCTCCATAGGCTTCTAGGTAATCGAGATCTGCCGGCCCAGAAAGTTAGTAAAGACATCGTTAAAATAGTCCATGTGACTACAGTGGCTCTACATTAAGTTTATCAAGCGACGAGAATACTTTTTTTACTTTTTGGACCTCTGAGTGAGTTCACGTAGTGTAACAGCGCAGCACTTCTGGGTTGTACGTCAGAACGGAGGCTCACTATTGGCCGACACTGGTCATGTGTGTGATGCTGGCCAATAGTGAGCCTCCGTTCTGACGTACAACCCAGAAGCGCTGCGCTGTTACACTACGTGAACTCACTCAGAGAAACACAGAAGAAAATGAAGAGTTGAATAAAGTCGTTATTTTTGTTTGTTTTTTGCGCACAAAAAGTATTCTCGTCGCTTGATAAACTTAAGGTTGAGCCACTGTAGTCACTTGGACTATTTTAACGATGTCTTTACTAACTTTCTGGGCTGGCAAGTTTCAGTAACATAGAAGCCTATGGAGGAGTGAGACAGCTCTCAGATTTCATCAAAAATATCTTAATTTGTGTTCTGAAGATGAACGAAAGTCTTACAGGGTTGGAACAACATGAGGGAGAGTAATTACTGACAGAATTATCATTTTTGGGTGAACTAACCCTTGAGAAAATGAAATGTGCGTCAGATCCGCTTCTCTGTCAGCAGCGGCAGATCTTAGTCACACCAGCCTAATAAAGCAGTTGCTGTCATGTCTGTCATTAATGTTAATCAAAGAACAGATGTCACAGAAAATGTTAGCTTTAATAAGGATTAATCTGTTTAATTCACAATTTATGCAGTTAAGACTTGTTCGATAACTTTAATTTCCTACCTGTTATGACATTTATTAAAATTGGTTTTTGAGAAGATTGTTTTAAGTTTGATCACAGAAATGAATTGCATTTTTAAAGTATGTTAATATAATAAACAGTTTAAATTGTACAATTTAACTTGTAATAATATTCATCAATATTACTGTTTTAACTATTTATTATTAAATAAATGCAGCCTTGGTGAGCATAAGAGACTTCCAAAAACATAAAAAGGGTAGTGTGTGTGTATATGTCTTGAGTTTTACTTTCTTGCAACTGTCTCAGTGTGTGTATATGCATACATTTGTAAGTATACCCTTACTTGTAAATTTTCACACTTTTTTTTTTCCGGCTTTTTGTATTTAAGAACAGACCACTTAGACAGAAAGAGATGTTCTCGAGTGTTTCCAACTTTCTTGCGACTGTCTCAGTTCATCAACAGGCTAATGGAGGCCGTGCCGCTGCTCGCTCCAGGAGAGGATGGGTTCGCGCTCCCGGGAGACACTCGGGCTCTGCAGAGACATCTGTGTGTGACGCAGCTCAGCCGCTGTCTGGGTCTCCAGCATGCGCTCAACACCGACGGCAAACTGGGCCTCATCAAAGAACTGAAGGCGCATTACCGACACGGCTTACAGTTCGGTAAGCAGATGAATAGGCAGGTTGGACTATTATAACTTCTTCCTTTTTAAATGACACAATCTCTGATAATGCCAGCCTCTTATATTCTCCACGGCAAGCACTAGTCATATTTTCTATTAAACATTTCACATTGATATATTTTAACGGACCTATAATGATCTGTTTTCAATTCATTTGTATCGCGCTTTTCACAATACACAATAGCCGCTTTCCGACCAAGTAGTTACAGGAACTTAGTTATAGGAACTGTCCACTTCTAAACAGTTCTATGAACTACTCTCCCCCAAACTCGGTTTTGCTGTTTGCGTTCGCACTGGCCAAGTGGCCATAGGAACTGGTAGGAGGGGTAAGGGAGTGACGCAAGCACGGTGACTTTTATTTTGACGGCGCGACAGACCTTTATTTTGGCGGCGCTGAGAACGCCAGAGCAAACAATGCTCGCATCCTCTGTGTTTATTAGTTAGCGATCTGTCTAACAGTACTGTTTAATATGTTATTAGATAGAACTGTTATAGAAAGTAGACAGTATATGAAAAAAAGGTTATTAGCCTATGCCGTGTGGTTGATGTCCAGTGTTGCTAGCTGGGCAGATAAACATAATCATGTTTGACTTGGTCCCCTCAAAGTTGCGTTGGATTTTCTCTTCAGCATAAAGGTTTAGAGACCCATCTATCACTGCTTTCCATGTTTGTATAGTTAGTTTCTGGAGTAAATATAGGCTATAATCTGTGTGTTTACATTATAGCTGTTATTGCTGGTGTTCCGCGTGCATTCAGTCAATCAGCGTACACTAACGTCACGGATAGTTCCTATAGTGCTTGTTTAGACCCTACTTTGAAGTAGGACCTAAATTAGTTCCTCCAAATGGAGTTCCTAGAACTAAAATCGTTCCTAGTTCCTGCGGTGCGAACACGCTGACATCCGGGTACTTTAGCCAATAGTTCTAGGAACTGTGAAAAGGTTCCTCCGGTCGGAAAGTGGCTATTGTTTCAAAGCATTGCATGAGTCCACATTACAATTTAGAGAGATCTTAGTTATGTATTTCAGAAATGAACATATACAAAATCACAGTTAGCTAAAAATATATTAATTTAAACAATGAAATAAAGGCAGAAACAATGAGCTCATTGAAGTAATGAATTCTTGACAATGATTATGACATTTAGAAAAATGTACAGCAGTCTTATAATTCCCTGTTTCATTTCTGCTCTAGGGAAGTCCTGTTTAAAAACAGAGCTCCAGTTCTCAGATATGTACTGTCTCATGGCGGCTCATGTCTATATAGACCTGTGGTTGGAGACGGGTACGTGTGCTCATCATTTTCAGAGTTCGTTTTATTCAAACCTGTCATGTTATTGATGAGCGAGTGCGGTGTCTGTGTTGTAGGCGATCAGAACATGTTGTGGCAGTCTATGGGGATGTTAGAAGAAGGTCTTTCCCACAGTTCCTCCAACGCTCAGTTCAAACTGCTGCTTTTGCTTCTGTACTGCCGTCTGGGGGCTTTTGAGCCGGTGGTAGATCTTTACTCCAGCCTGGATGCCAAACACGTCCAGCACGACACCATAGGGTAAGAACAGCGTGATTACAGGAAATAAATATATCTTTTATTAATATGTTAAAGATGGCATTAAATCATTTTTTGAATACATGTTCTTGGTCTTATTGTGCACAATTCATCAGTGCATCTTATTCTAAATTTGAAAGAGCAGTTCTTTTGCAAGATGCAAGTTTTAGGACATAATAATTGAATGCATGAAATATTGTACTTCTAAAAATTAACAAAAATATTGGAAAACTAGTTATACCATCTAAAATACACACTTTCCAGTACATATTTGTGCACATCAAAACTGAGAAAAAACATGTATGAAAATACTCACCATGTAACTCAGATGCAGGTGAGGAACAGTGTTGATTTAGTAATATTATAGTATTTATTAGCATTTTTAATTAACTTTTATATTTTCAGATTTCGTTTTAGTAATTTTGTGATTTTTCTTTTAGTTTTTATATATTTCTATTGAGTTAATTTCATTTTTTTTAGTGTCAGTAATTTTAGTGCTTTGAAAACTGAAATAAAACAATTTAAAGTTAAAAGGCTAATATTTAGAATTTATTTTATTTAAGCTTTATTTCAATTAACAATAGCATTTTAGTTTTAGTAAACAATAACACTGGTGAATAAGTTTTATTTTGTGATAAATTGAAAATGAAATACACCAACAAAATAAATAGAATTTTTAAATGTATTGCTTTGTGTACCAATGAAAAGTTAAAAAAAAGTTTTTCTTTCTTTTTTTTAACAGTGGTTTAATGAACAAATTGTGTCTTTGTCTTTAAAATAATTTAATTACAATTAAACGTTTTGCAATATATGTTTTTTGAATATATGTTCTTGGTCTTATTGTGCACAATTCATCAGCAAGTTTTAGGAAATCATAATTGAAAACATGAAGAATATTAAAAATTAACAAAAAGATTGAAAAACTAGTAATACCATCTAAAATATACACTTTCCAGTACATATTTGTGCACATCAAAACTGAGAAAAAACATGTATGAAAGTACACAATAACTTCACCATGTAACTCAGATGCAGGTGAGGAACAGTGTTGATTTAGTATTGTTTATATAATATTAGTTATAGTATATATTTAGTATTTATTAGCATTTAATTAAGCAGTTTTATATACTTCTATTGAGTTCATTTCATTTTTTTTAGTGTCAGTAATTTTAGTGCTTCGAAAACGTTGAAAAAGTTGAAGTTAAAAGGCTAATTTTTTTAATTTATTTTATTTAAGCTTTATTTCAAATAACAATAGCATTTTAGTTTTAGTAAAGTTTTAGTAGTTTTAGTATTGTTTTAGTAAACAACAACACTGGTGAATAAGTTTTATTTTGTGATAAATTAAATACACCAACAAAATAAATAGAATTTTTAAATGTATTGCTTTGTGTACCAATGAAAAGTAAAAAATAAATAAATAAAAATAATTAAAATGCACTTTAAAATATACAGAATTTTTATCCAATATAAAATAAACAAGAACTTTACAGTTATTGAGCTAATAATATTATAGTCTACTTTTCATGATCAAATCCTAGTATATAAAATAATTATTGGAATTATTTTAGTGCATGTACTAGCATGCAGTTTGTTATTGTTTATTTTTTTCAATGGTTCCTTGTCAAATATCACCCATGCTAAAGCTGTTCTTTTGGTTCTGTCCTTGTCCAGGTATTTATTGACCCGCTATGCAGAGTCTTTGGGCCAGTTTGCTGCTGCTTCCCAGTCTTGTAACTTCTCCCTCAGGTTTTTTCACTCAAACCAGAAAGATGTACGTTATAGTTGTTCTTTTTAGAGATGTTTTCATTTATGTACAGAATCAAAATGGCCGTTCTGTCATCATTTCCTCACGCTCGTGCTGCTGCCGTGTTTTTGTTCCTGCAGACCTCAGAATACATTATTCAAGCATATAAGTATGGTGCTTTTGAGAAAATCCCAGAGTTCATCGCCTTCAGGAACCGACTCAATCATTCGCTGCACTTTGCCCAGGTGCGCACAGAGAGGATGCTGCTCGACCTCTTCCTGGAAGCCGACCTGTAAGTCATCTTTACCTGTCGTGTATAGTCGTCACAGGTAGTGGTCGACCAATATTGTTTTTTTGATGGCCGATGCCGATATCTTAGAGAGCAGGATGGCCGATATAAAGCCGATATTTTTATTATATACTTTATATTTATTTTAATCAATATTTTATCAATTTTAAATAAATTAGAAAACAAATCTTTAAAATAAACATGCTTATACTTTAGATGGCAACTTCTTGAATCTACAATCCTATTACAGTATTTTTCACAAATAAAGTAATTGTTTAAAAATATATATGAATATGTGAATAAAAAGAAGGTAAACACTGTAACATTGCACTCAGTAATCTGGTAATATTGTGCGCACTGGTAATCATATTTTTTCAAATAAAGACTAATATTACATACAGCACACAGTGAAAATGATATGAATATGGCAGAGTGGGCAACTGGATATAGCACAGCATATTTTAAAATGAAGGATTTAAAGTTTTTTGATCGCGTCTCCTGAAGCTGATCTTCTGTTCGCATTCACTCACTTCGCACGGATTGACCGTCACTCGCAGACAGTAATGCACACTTCACAAGATATCACAGCTGGATTCCATTAAATCTGCAAGGTTTGTGAAATTAAATGTTTATTAGATATTCAGAGATTTGTTTAAATGATGTAGATGCACATTTGCTGAATGTTGACAGTAAATGAGAAAGTATTTTAGCCTGATTGTTTGCCTTTTCTGTAACAAATAATATAAAAGCAACACTTTACTTTTTCGCATAACATTTACTTTCTTTGTTTACCAGTTCTGTCTAACAAAGTATTAGATATGACTGACAGAGATCGTAAACTAATGAGACGGAGAATGAGAGTGAGCGCTGTGTGATCAGGCTCTGCCGTTCTCTTCTGGCACTGGTGTTCTCAGCGTCGCCTGTCAAAATAAAAGTCTGGAGCGCCGTCAAAATAAAAGTCCCGCTTCCAACACATCAGCCAATCGGAAAAACTTATCGGCCGATATTTTAAAAGTGCCAAATATCGGCCGATATATCGGCCTTGGCGATTATATCGGTCGACCACTAGTCACAGGTGGGATTATTCTGTTGGTTTCATTGTTTTTGTCTTCTTTTTATTGCACAGATCATCTCCTCTAGAGGAGAGTGTGAAATCAATGTCTCTGTGTCCGGAAGAGGACGACATCCCGTGGGACAACTTAAGGGACAACCGCGACCTGACTGTTCTCGTCGCCTGGAACCCTAAAGACCGGTACGTGGAGACAAACCTCCCGGACTAACAAACACTTTAAAGAGGACCTATTGTGCTTTTGTTCATGTTCAATTTTCATTGGTGTGTAATGTTGCAGTTCTTCTCTATATCAGTGTCAGTGTTTCTGAACTCCTGAAATGCCTCCATTGTAGTCTTGAGTTTCTTCCGGGAACGAATACGTCACAATATTCCTCATTTAAATAATGAATATGCAGAATAAAGGGGCGGGGCCTGGTTGAGTTAGTTAGTAGTGTGTTAAACTGGCGGTTATGGTAAGGGGCGGGACATTTCCCAAACACACTCAAAGCTCTTGACCAATCACAACACACTGATCCAGCCGACCAATCAGAGCACAGTGTGCTTTTCAGAAGGAGGGGCTTCATAGAGACAGGAACTAAACAGAGCTTTACTGACAGACTGGGAAGAGAGGAGCTGCAACAATGGAGAATATGAGGGAAATAGTGTGTCTGAACATTCAAGCAGGAAAACCTGTTCTTGTAGAGACCAAAAACAACATTAAGACATGAAAAAGGGCATAATAGGGCCTCTTTGAGCATTCATCTGTTTCAATAATGATAATATTGATCAAATTGTAGGCAGCTGAACGAGGAGCACAAGCAGCGCTCTCTCGAGGATGAGACCCTGTGGCTGAGGTTGCGGTCTCTTACTCTGCGTCTGATTGGCTGCGTCTCCACGATGTCTCACCCGCCGGCACCGCGTAACTCGGAGAAGACGACTGAAAACGGAGTGGCAGCCAAACCATCTTTTCTACTGTCACTGCTCTCTCAGCTTGAAAACACGCTAAACCAGGCCACACAGTTCACGGAAAAACAGCTGCAGGTCAGAACCGCTAGAGACCGTTTAGCGAACACAGTTAACGTGTTTTTTTATCAGTTACTTTATTTCTATTTCAGGCGAATTGTGTTAAGTAGCTCCTGATTGTTATCAAAAAGCCAGAGTTTTGACTATCAGCATCAAGTCTTGTCCAGTGTTGTTTATATACTATTATAGTATTTATTTAAATTGACTAAACTTACATTTTTATACTTTCAGTTTCTCTATTTTTTTTTTGTGCTTTTGTCATTCTTATAGAATTGTTTTAATATTTCTATTCATTTTATTTATTTCACTTAGTATCAAGTTTTTCATCCAATATTTAGATTTAGTATTATTTGAGTTATCAAAAGTGATATGATTCTTAAAAAAATATTTTTCAAACTTAAGGAAAAAAAATTTGTAATATATTTTATTCCCAAAAATATTTCTTAATGTTCTCGAGACAAAAGTTAAGAATTCAAATTCTTCAGAATAATCTTCAAAGATCATAACTAAAATAATTCCTTAAAGTTATAATAACCGATTTCTATTTCAGTCAAATTGTGTTGGGTAGTGAATTTATCATCTCATTGGTCCAAAATAACTGCATATGCATCATCAAATATGTTCAGGCTCTGAGTTTTGTTGTTTTGCATAGCCTTTTACCATATTTTCTGCTGGATTTTGCATGTTGTTGTTGTTGTTGTAGCAAAAATTAGAATTCATTTTTAATTTTATTTTTTTTACAATCGAAGGACCCATTTCTCAATGCTCACTTTTTCAAACATTGTCCATTGTTTGGCACAAAATGCATTCAGTGACTACATCTGTCAAATTACATGAATTTCTTTCTCACTGAGACACAACCATAACTGCGTACCTACATGCCAATTTGCATGTTTACATACTGTTAAACTTCAAAGTTCAACCCATAACAAAAAGACTGGAATTTGCTACATTTCTACAGTAATATCATATTACAGTATTTTCCAAATCTAAAAAATGAAATGCTATCAAAACAATAAGATGTAGCTGTAGTCTTTAAATTTCATTAGTAGTGGGATGTTCAACCTAGGAAAATTGACATTCACCCTTTATTCAAATATTATTAAAATATGTTATAGATTTTGTAACCATATTGCGTAGTTAAGTCGATTTGTTTTATTTGTGGTGATGACTCTCACATTGGTCCAGACTGTCATGCAAAGGAATTATGAACACATGCAAAAACAAGAGGGAAATATTAATAACTTTTCCTATGAGCTTCTTGTTTTTCTATGCATTTTTTTTGTACATAGTTAAATGAAACCTGTAGCTGTACTTTGCCTTTTTTGTTAAATCATTTTGTCATATAAATACCTGAAACTAGTTTAGTGTTTTGTTCTTTCCTCATATTTAAATATTAAAAAACATTAAATATTTTCCTCATATTTTAATGGTTTAATCAATCTTTAAAACAAATGTGAAATTTGAAAAGTGACACCTAAGTATTGAGAATATGCCCTAGTGATGTGTCATGTAAAGCCCCTGTAGTGTGTGGACGGGCCAGTGTTGTTCTCTGACCTGTGTGTTGTGTTGGACAGCATCAGTACCCGTTTCTGGGTCCCGTGTCGTCTCGGCTGGCTCAGGCTCTCTCCAGCGGTTGCTGTCAGTGTCAGCTCTCGTCCCTACAGCTCCCTCTACACCTCCAGGAGCTCGAGAACACCGGTCTGGGTTCGTTACTTCAGTTTATTACAGCAGATCTTCTAGAAAGCGTCCATTTGCCTAGCAATCCTTTTGATTTCATGGCAGTGATTAGCAAATTGATTCTGCTACAATCATGATATTTAATTGATTAAAATTGTGATTTCCTGGCCTGGAATTTTTTTTAAACTATTAAAATAATTATATATTTGTCATGTATTGTTATATTATTTTTATTATTATGTATATAAAAATATTTTTAATGCTTTCATTTATTTGACTTATTTATATACATTCATAATTTTGTCTTTTGTATTTTCAGACGACTCAACAGAGCTTCAGACACAAATATCAAATCTTTTCAAGTCTTTAGCAGTACAACTTCAAGGTATGTCACGGACTCAACCTGCTTAAAATTACTTTAATATTTTTGCTCATATTTCATTTGTCACATTTTTAAAGTTCATTGGATGACATTGTTTTAGATCAATTTTGTTTCTTTTCTTTCACTAAAATGCTTCTGAAATTATTTATTTTCTGCTGATGTAAGTCAATGTGGGCAGGAAAAATAATAATAATAAGCAGCTCCCTTCCAATATCCAATCAAAAAAAGTCTTATTACAAAAGTGAAATGTATTGCAAATGGTTTTATGTCGACTCTTTTTCTGTATGCTTATCCAGATATGTTGGAAAAATGTAAAGGTGATCTATTAGAAGTTAAAGATGCTCAAACCAAGACACAACCCTTTTTACTGGAGAATCTAGTCTACTTTGTTGAAGTGAGTCTCTCGCCATTTTAAGAATTTAAGAGAATACACCGCTCTCTTTAGAAAATAATTCATTCTTAACTCTTCTTTCCAGACCATTTGTATCATCATATGGGTGTCTCATTACTGTGGAAGTGTCCTCCGGCCCTTAAAGTCTAGTTTACAGAAGAAGAAGAAAAAGAAAAAAGAAGCCAGCGCTGTAACGGTAATGGTAACGGAAGCCGAGTCAATATTTATGAAGTGTAGGGTTGGAGGGAATGTGGGTCACTCTTGTTTATGCGCTGATTTGTGTCTCCCGCACAGCCGGCAGTGATCTCGGCCTTCCAGGAGTTCAGCGGGAGCTTGCAGAGTCTCCTGAACCAGGCCCTGGAGCTCATCAAGAGCCAGGAGATCAGCCTGACGGCCCTGAAGCTGGGGGCCCTCAGTCTCCAGGGACGAACTCAGTCTGAGGCGAGTGACTTCAGAGACTGCTTTGAGCCCGATTGTCTCAAAAAGCCGGACTTTAAAGTCTGCACTATTACTAGGATGCATCGATATGAAAATTTTGGCTGACACCGATAATCCTTTATATTTGAAAGCTGATAACCGATACATTGGCCAATACAATTTTTATTTATTTTTGGCCGGTTTCACAAACATAGACTTTGACTATGGCTTAGATATAGTAGATAGTCAGACTTCAGATAGACATCTAAATCAGACCGTTGCACAAAGCACTTAAGACTCTGACTATCTTAAGTAGGACTACACTGCAATGCATTCTGGGTAAAATAAGACACTTTTCACACAAAAAAACATGGCGGATCGAGTAAGCGCATTCAACCGCTCAGTGCAGTTTACCCCAGTGGAAAATATGTGTTTGTTGGAGGAGTATAAATGACGGAGTATGTTATGTTTCCACTGTTCGATCGCGCCCGTGCCTCTCTCTCTCTGACACACACACACACACACACTTCAGCATTGCAATCTTGGCATCGCAGCCTGTTATTATGCTACGTTCACACCAAACGCGAATAGAGCGTCAAATCCGCGTCTATCGCGTCTAGTTCGACGCTTGAACATTTTGAATCCATTCGCGCGTCCAAAGCGAGCGTTTGAAGCGAAATAGACGGGCGTTCAGAGCTATGACTCCACTATGACTCTACTACCCACAGTTGCGTGAGCGGTGTATTGCATTTCACGCATCGCCCGTGACGCTTGCGTCCACTGTTTAGACTATGAAAGGGAGCGCGTCGATCGTTGCTCACGTTGACTATGTAACGGCCCTAACAGTTACAAGGACATTTTACTTGGGAATGTAGTAACAAGAAGAAATGTTTAAATTATGAGCCATTTTCCCTTCTCTTCTGGCTGTTTGTAATGTAGGCTAACTGATTGTTACTGCTGGTTGCCAAGGTAACAGAGTCTTAGACCTAAGTTAGCCTGGGGGTTAGGTGTCTAATTTTTTTGGTCTAAATTAAGTCAGTCTTTATTTTTGTGAAACAGTCTAACTTGCATTAGACTAGTCTATGAGCAAATTTTAGACTGGTCTAACACTATAGACCAGTCTAAAATAGTTGTGAAACCGGCCCCTGATTACAAAAACAAAAGTCTCACCATTAAAAGCCATGTCTCAAACACACTATAATAATGATTTTCTTATTATAATTTTATGTTGCCGATATGACAGACTTGTGCTGCACATGTAACACTGTATTTTCCTTTTTTGAAGTGATTCCAATCACATTTCAAGCAATTCAAAACCATCATGTTGAACAGTGCGCATCTGAAGTGTCTCAGATGAAGGAAATAATACATTATCAGCTTTAATATATCGACCAAATTTTCTTATCAACCCGATAACATTAAAAATGAACATATATTGACCGATACCGATATGGTGGCCGATATATTGTGCATCCCTGACTATTAAAGTAATTAATTAATATTTTCAAAAACTGTATTGTTCTGAATATAAGATGTTTTTCTTCTTGGAAATGCATCTGAAAAAATGGGGTTGTCTTATATTCGGCGTCCAAACTTTTACATGATACAAAAATACATAATAAAGTCAATAATACACCCGCAGCAATAGGGAGCGCCAAATACATCTCAAGCTTCCCCCATGACTGATAAACGCAGCGGAGTCATCAAACTACTCTCATTAAAGGGATACTTAGCATTAAGTATTTATGAAACCCGTTAGTATTTCCGAATGGCCGTGCTTCCCTCCCTCATGTCCCCCTGAGACGAGAGATTTCTGTATTGTGTGTCTGGAAAAAAACCTCAGATGATGCAAAAATCGTCATTTAACGTCATCAGAGGCTTTTTAGTCCAGAGGCGAGAGACTCCAGCCAGTAGGAGGAGCTGTCCCGCATGTCTTCAACCCGCCCATAGGGGGATCTCACGATAAAACGCCGTCTTTTCAGTTTCGAGTCGACTAGTAGCCTAGCTGTATCATTTCTCCCGATACTGCCCTCTGTAACCGGTAGGCGTGGCTTGGGAGTGTCCTTGTAGGGCAGCGAAGCAAGTGCATTCTGGGAGTTGTTGTCTTTCATCCACATGAGCCAAAAATACATTTTCTGGCTTTTCTCAGTCTAGAAGGCACCAACTTCTAAAATAATTTCACATTTCAACTACATTAAATGACCCAATTTAAATACACATTCATCTTTCCAGCGGTGAAATATCCCTTTAATGCCTGTGTTTGGGTTGTATAAAAATATTGATCTGTGATATTCACCTGCTCATTGTCTTTGACCAAAAAGTAATACAAGCGTGACAGAGTGTAATGTTAGAAGATGGCAAGCCCAAAAAGACTTAAAAATGCTAACAGTCAAAGATAAGCTTACCTATTTCCAAAAATTGTATGAATATGGATGGTATGAATGAAATTCGGACACATTACATCCACCATGTTGTTACTGTCACGTGTCCTACCATCGCTTCACTGCTATTTATAAATCCTCTCCCTTGGGCTCATGGGATAGGAAAGTGTCCATCCAGTGTGCACTTCAGAATCTCACAGGAAGTAGAAGTACTTCATCCAGGTACTTTTCGAATACTGTATTCGGACATAGTACTCTGTTGTTGGTGTACTGTTGTTCGCATACTATATAGTAGGGAAGTATTAGATTTTGGACGCATCAAGGCTCTTTAAAAATAACCCCGCCTAACCACAAAAACATTGCCTTAGAAGTGTTGTTCAGCGAGTACCAAGAAACAAAGCATGCCATTTTCTTCTTAAACTGTTTTTGAGAAACTATTAGAGCTTCATTTTCAAGAATTGCACTTAGGAACATTCTTACAAACTTCTTGGAATTCCTTGTCCTATAAATTGCATAAAGCAAGTACGAAGTCAAAGAGTCTGTTTAGCATGATTCTGACCGCTGTTTTCTCGCTTCACTCAGGCGGAGGGGACCTTCACGAAGAGCGCCATGGATAAGGTGCAGAGCAGCTACCTGCGTTCACTGCAGGAGATCGGGGAACTGTTGAAGAAGAGAGTGGACACGTTGAAATCCCTCAAAATCTGAGCGCTCCATCGATCCACCATCCGATCCGGTCCCTGACCCGCACGGCTCCATGCGACGGCGTCCTCGGTCCCTAACTCAGTCTGTGAACTCAGCTGGTCGAGATCTCCCTCTCTTCCTATTTATCCGTCTCTTTACTCACGTTCAGATACAGGCACACTGTAAAGTTGTCAACAACGGCTTCAGCACAAGCATCTACGGTGCTCCCAGCGGCACTTTTAAATGGAAACGTAACTTCATATCCCTAGAAAAACTACATAGGCAAATGAATAAGCAATTTTAGAAGCACTGCTATAAATTATTGTACATAGTGTGAAGATTAAGAATATCAACGAGAACTCCTTGGCGAATTAAAGTGAACTGCTTTGTCCTTTTGTCGATGTCTTGCGTTATTGTCTCTCTCACTTCCCAGCCCCTAGACCTCACGAAACCACTCCTGACGATTCGTATTCCCCCTACCGGTGCTACTCCGTATCGTAAGAAGCTAACTTCCAGACTGACACACTGCGATGCGTTTATGTAGCCGTTCGCGACGCGTGACCAGACAAGAGCTAAATTGGTCCCGAGGAGATTTCGCGCAAACTTTCGGTGGGGTGGTGGTGGTGCGAGTATCCGGATGCTTTGGGTGCTTCTATTACGATGTTTCTTTATATATATATATTCCAAATGACTTTACTTGAGCCACAAGCGTTCGAAATGTAGCTTTCCCGATGGTTTGATCGAAATCGTCACCATTTGGTAATGAATACGTCAACGTAGCATTGAATGCTACTTGAAAGACATGGTGAGGTTTGGGAAAGTTTGTGTACTTTGGTTAAAAATTGATTGATTGATTGATGAAAAACATTCATTCAATCATGTTTAAAATTTTAATTTTATAAAATGGCGGATGAATTGTTTTGTCTTTGTTTGGGCCGAATTGTTTACTTTGAACTCTAAAAAAAATTGTTGATTGCACTGATGATGTCCCTTCAATGATGAGGTTTTATTGTTGCATACCAAAAACGTCTAAATTAGCCTTGCGTTACCGTCGCAGTAGAGACTAAGGTAGGTTTTTATATGACTGATTTGTTGATGTCTACCGGGAAGTGCAACTTGTTTACAATGTTTCCGAGCGCCATTATGAATCATGTTTATAGCGTGTTAAACGTGTGCTGCAATCTACGAGCTTTCACTGCTTTATACCTGCTCGGGGAGGGAGGGAAGATGCTTTTCTCTTTTGTCAAGCTTTTTTTATTTTAATCCAACACAACGGGTTACAGGACAAGTTGTGCAGCGAGCGGCTCTTCCATCGCTCCGGGACTGAAGGGCTCATTTCGCGTCCTCGCCGTCTCAAAGTACGAGGACGACAAGCGCTTCTGGACTGAGGAGGTCGTTTCGAGATGTCAAGAGGTGGTTGGAAGCGTGTCGGCTGATGAATTCTTTTGTTAGGGAATTTGAGGAAATACAAACAAAAACACTGGAATGTGAAAAGGAGGTTTTTTTTTTTTTTAATAAAAAGTAAATGTTCCACATGCCGTGACTTCTTTCTATTTCTTGCACCCTGAAGCCATAAAATATTTTATATCACATTGATTTCAATAGGATAATCTTGTACCATATTGATATAAAATTACAAGGAAGAAAAAAAATCCTACTATGGAAATGTCTACCATCAACTTCCTGGTGACCAACATTCTTCAAAATATCATCTTTTGTGTTCAACAGAAGAAAGAAATTCATGTAGGTTTGGAACAACATGAGGGTAAGTAAATGGCAAAATTTAAATGTTTGGGTGAACTGTCCCTTTAACACTCGCCAAGCATCAAATACGAGAAAAAAAATTTCTCGTGAATTCTAACTATGCAAATTTTGAGAACATGAACAAACGTGAATGACGCTCGGGGCAGCTGACAGGCCAGTGTTGCAGCATCATGAAAGTTTAAGTCTTGCCAATTTAAGTATTCAAGCTCAAACGTGAAAGGAAACAATTCGTTACTTCTAGAAGTCCACGTCCCAGACAGCTCGCGAAATGAGCTCTCTTTCACGTCTTAATGCGCTTGGACGGACATATTCAAACAAAATTGTCAAAATGCTTATCTTGGCAAGCCAAGTATCTCTATAATCGTACTCCGTTAATCCTTAAAGGTTCACGCCGACTTTTTGGGACTTTAGCTTATTCACCATATCCCCCAGAGTTAGATAAATCCATACATACCCTTTTCATCTCCGTGCCTAACTTTGTCTGATGCACCCACCGCTAACCTAGCTTAGCACAAAGAAGATGGCTGTGTCTCATGTGACCTTGTTATTTGTACACGCTGTGGCTATACAAATCACAACATATAAATAGGAAAATTTTGGCGTTATTTTGTCACTTATTGGGAGCAGTATGCTAACTGGAGCCGTTTACCTCCAGTCTTTGTGCTAAGCTAGGCTAGCGGTGGGTGCATCAGACAGAGTTACGGCACGCATGGAGATGAGAAGGGTATGGATAGCAACAAGCCATTTCCTCACAAAAGTAGTTTATTTAGCGTTGCGAAGACACTTCTCCATTGACACCCATTCAAAAAATGGCCTTTTTGTCTTAAACGGATGTTTCACCACACAGGCCTTTATTATAAGTGATATAAATAAGGAATGCCTGTAGCCTATATAACTTACTTTCTTGTGCGGCTTGTGTGCTGTGATGGAAAGCGAAGACTGACACAAGCAAGTGCTTTTATTTGTAGCTTGAACAGTTTGACAATCACAAATATTTAGTTTGAGGCTTGTTAGATTTTCTGTCAAAAGGTATTAATACACCAATCCCACGCATCTGCAACCTATGAGAAGAAGGGTGTGGAAACCAATACAAAGAGTGACTGTTTAACTTTCTAAAAATAAGTGGGTGGATGTGTTGGACAGTAAATCATGACGAAAGCCACATGATTCTGTGAACCAAATATGCAAACATCAAGCGTCTGAGGCGGTTCCCAAGAAGCAGACGTGCTCTTAAAACTACAAAGTCATTGTGGTTTTGGGTTACAATACCACACCTGTGATCTGCGATGATGATGATGATGATACTGCGCGCAGTGTGTTTCTGTTGGGGTGAATCTCATGAAAAATGTCATATTTCAGATTGAATCAAAAGAAAAATATATATTTTACATAAACTACTATTATTTTCATGATAATTAAACATCACCTCCTAAATTCTCACTGTAAAAACATTTAATTGTAATTACTGTAATGCAAAAAATATTGTATATTACACTGAAATTGAAATCAATTTTTTTATCGTAAGTGGTTGCATTCAATTGATTTTATCTACATTTAAACAAATACATTAAGTTGAACTTAATTTTAGTTCAACTTAATGCATTTGTTTAAATGTAGATAAAATCGTACCACTTACGATAAAATTTATTTCACCACTAAAATAGCATTACAGATTTTTTGTTTGTTTGGTTTAATGCAATAAAAGATACTAACAGAAATGAGTTTTGAGAGGAGATGCATTACAGAAAAATTGAATTTCTTTTTTTTTGCTCTCTCTCTCTCTCTCCAAGTGAAACATGACCAGAACAGGTTTTCATGAGATTCATCTGTCAGAGCTGCGGAAAGCAATATTCTACAAACATAAAGTAAAACCAAACAATGAATAAACTTCCAGAATCATCAGCACGCATTCATGAATCTTGACATCATCCAGCCATGAGGACACTAAAATAATACGAAAATAAAAGAACAGCACTTTGTTTTTTCGTATAAAAAACAGCCCGAGCTCCATTTCTAAGCAGCACTGGTGTCCTCGCGTGAGACGTTAATGAACAAACGGTAATATATTAGAGCCTCTAATGAGGATTATTCACTTTCCCTCATCTCTAAAGCAGCCTGTGCAACATTTCCTCCATCCGTTAAGCACTGAACACACTAAACCCAACGTCTTTGGCTACTTTCCCCTCTTGGATCGTCCTTTCCGGCCGAGTTTGCCAGAGCCGTGTGCCGAGGGCCCGGGCTGCGGGGGGGCCGGGGCCGCAGCGATGTTGATCTGGCCCTCTTGGATCTCCTGCCGGGTGTCTGCGGGCATGCGATCGATCTGCTGCTGCGTCTCCAGGTAGAACATGACGTCCCGCAGCTGTTCCTGAAGCTCGGCGATCTGGCCTTCCTTATTGGCTGCGGTCTCGTGACTCCGCCTCTCCTCCTCCTGCAGCTGCGACTGGAGCTGCGTCTGATTGGATCGCAGGCATCGGTTCATCTCCTGCTCCTCACGCAGCTCTTGACTGAGCTTCACCACTTTGTTATTCAGCTGGGAACATCTGCAGCACAGAAAGACTGTCAAGAGTGTGTATTATACTATAAAAATGTCATTTTAAACATTGAAATGATGAATAGGCATTGTAGCATAGGCATAATTTGCGGGTGGAACGGGTGGGACGGGTGGGACATGTCCTCACCACTTTTTGCCAGGGTCGATATTGTCCCCACCACTTTTTAAAACATCTCGCGGCACGAATGTACCAATTCTACAAATAAATAAAACATCTCCAGTTAACTGGCAGAGCATTCATTTCGTTCGTTTTTTAAATAAGAGACGATCTAGCGCTGAAATGTGTTTTTTAAATCAAGTGATCAAAGTGCTCGTTGCCGCTGCGATCAGTGGCGCGGATACAGTGTTTTCTCGTGTGGCTCGCGCACACGCCGCACTGTCTTCACTCGGACGCGCGCTTCAATACTCTCTATTCGTTCTGGTGAAATCACAAAACATAATGCACACAAACGTGTCCCTGCTTGATATACAACCACTGATGAACATAATCGGTTTTGATGAGGGGAAAAAAAACTATATGAGTGCGGATTAGAACCCAGAACCTCTGACACGCTTGGCGAAAGTTCTACCACTGGACCATTAAGGTACACCTTGTTCAAATAGGCGGATCTATGTATTTGACAATATGACTATATATTAGGCTACATCTCATAAAACGACAAATTAAACCCCATGTAGCCTACTATTTAAATCGATTGCTGGACATCGTAATGTTATTGTACATAAATCTGATTTAGCATTGTATTAGCAACCCCCACCCCACCTGTCCCACCCACTTTTTAAAACAAAGTTACGCCACTGCATTGTAGGCAACTCGATTTTTACAAATTTAACATAGTAATTTCCTCCAAAAACAATTTTTACAACAATTAATACTTACACTGTAACTTTAACTTAATTACTTTCATTAATAAAAAACAATCATAACATTTTAAAATCTTTCACTGTTTGAAGGAAATCTTGTTCATATTTTTATGTATTATTATTAGTGCTGTCAAATCGATTAATCACAATTAATTGCATCTAACATAAATTTATATATATATAAAAAATAAAATAAAAAATTGGCCCACTCCTCCACACAGATCTTCTCTAGATCAGTCAGGTTTTTTGGGCTGTCGCTGAGAAACACGGAGTTTGAGCTCCCTCCAAAGATTCTCTATTGGGTTTAGGTCTGGAGACTGGCTAGGCCACGCCAGAACCTTGATATGCTTCTTACAGAACCACTCCTTGGTTATCCTGGCTGTGTGCTTCGGGTCATTGTCATGTTGGAAGACCCAGCCTCGACCCATCTTCAATGCTCTAACTGAGGGAAGGAGGTTGTTCCCCAAAATCTCGCAATACATGGCCCCGGTCATCCTCTCCTTAATACAGTGCAGTCACCCTGTCCCATGTGCAGAAAAACACCCCCAAAGCATGATGCTACCACAGTAGGGATGGTGTTCTTGGGATGGTACTCATCATTCTTCTTCCTCCAAACACATTTAGTGGAATTATGACCAAAAAGTTCTGTTTTGGTCTCATCTGACCACATGACTTTCTCCCATGACTCCTCTGGATCATCCAAATGGTCATTGGCAAACTTAAGACGGGCCTTGACATGTGCTGGTTTAAGCAGGGGAACCTTCCGTGCCATGCATGATTTCAAACCATGACGTCTTAGTGTATTACCAACAGTAACCTTGGAAACGGTGGTCCCAGCTCTTTTCAGGTCATTGACCAGCTCCTCCCGTGTAGTTCTGGGCTGATTTCTCACCTTTCTTAGGATCATTGAGACCCCACGAGGTGAGATCTTGCATGGAGCCCCAGTCCGAGGGAGATTGACAGTCATGTTTAGCTTCTTCCATTTTCTAATGATTGCTCCAACAGTGGACCTTTTTTCACCAAGCTGCTTGGCAATTTCCCCGTAGCCCTTTCCAGCCTTGTGGAGGTGTACAATTTTGTCTCTAGTGTCTTTGGACAGCTCTTTGGTCTTGGCCATGTTAGTAGTTGGATTCTTACTGATTGTATGGGGTGGACAGGTGTCTTTATGCAGCTAACGACCTCAAACAGGTGCATCTAATTTAGGATAATAAATGGAGTGGAGGTGGACATTTTAAAGGCAGACTAACAGGTCTTTGAGGGTCAGAATTCTAGCTGATAGACAGGTGTTCAAATACTTATTTGCAGCTGTATCATACAAATAAATAGTTAAAAAATCATATATTGTGATTTCTGGATTTTTTTTTTTTAGATTATGTCTCTCACAGTGGACATGCACCTACGATGACAATTTCAGACCCCTCCATGATTTCCAAGTGGGAGAACTTGCAAAATAGCAGGGTGTTCAAATACTTATTTTCCTCACTGTATATATATATTTACCAACTTTTATGTTAGATGCCATTAATCACGATTAATCCATTTGATAGCACTAATTATTATTGTAGAAGAAACATTAACTTGACTATATTTACCGTGCAAGTTTTACTGTAGTATCATAGAGATACTATTATAGTTTTTATTAATATTTTGAATTAGTTTTTATTTGTATTTTTTCCAGTAATTATTGCATTTTTGTGATTATTTATTTAGTTTGTTTATTCATAAATTTCTATACAGTTTTTAAGTTTTAGTTATTTTAGTACATCAAGTTAAACTAAATAAAAATGAGAAATGTTGCCATGCAACCGAGCTGAAATAAAATAAATAAATTCTTTCTTTTTTTTTTATATCAAGTAATGAAGGTTTTTTTTTTACGGTTTTAGTTTTAGTTAACTATAATAACCCTGTTACCATCGTGAAGTTTTGTCTGGCCTATAATAAAGAGACCTCAATGTTTTGCATGATAATGATGTGAAATTCAGTAAATTATACTTCTTCTCGATGGATTGTTTTTCTTTGATGAGTTCGTTCAGTTTCCGCTCCAAACTGTCACACTTGTCGATCGTCTCCTTGAATTTGGCCTTCATGTTGTTGATCTAAAACACACACACACACACTTCACTGGAGTTCATTTGATTTTGAGCAGATTATGATGATTTTAAACAACGCTTATTCTGGATTAGTTGTTGCAAACTGCAGTTCTCACCTCCTCCGCTGTGTCTTTCTCCAGATGAACTATTTTATTCTCCCAGTAAATGCGCTGAGAATCCAGCTGGCTCGTTAATAAATATGAATACTATGGAAAAAACACATTAAAAAACATTATAAGAGAAAGTGTTAGAAGAGTATCCAACACAATCCAACTTTCCACACATACACACACTCTTGATTCTTGAATATGTGGTTTACGGAGACTCTACATACACATAATGGTTTTTATACTGTACAAACTGTATATTCTCTCCCGTTACACTAACCCTATTCCTTTTAAGACATTTGGTTTACAAAAACACAGGAAGTGTCCTCATAAACCATGTTTATGTTGTAATACCCATGTCATTACACATTATAAACTATATATACACAAGAACACACACACACACACACACACACACACACCTCGAGCTGCAGCGCATCGATCTTCTCATCCTGACACGTGTCTCCTTCACACTCGTACTGCACCATCTTCCCGTCTGTTTTACTGGCAACGAGCCGGTGAACGTAGTTATCTGATCGACATACAGACAGAATATTCAGGAACTATTTTGTTGATGATTACATGTAAAATGTTTCAAATATCAAATTACAACATTAAAAGAGGATTCAAGTGAACATGAATCCTCTTTTAATACATTTCACTTCCACATAATTTGACATTTTGAGTGAAATATTAAAGTTGACCTATTATGCCCTTTTTCAAAGTCTTGATGTTGTTTTTGGTCTCTATTAGAACAGGTTTTCCTGCTTGAATGTTGATTATTTTTCTCATATTCTCCATTGTTGCAGCTCCACTCTTCCCAGTCTGTCAGTAACGCTCTGTTTAGTTCCTGTCTCTATGAAGCCCCTCCTTCTGAAAAGCACACTGTGCTCTGATTGGTCGGCTGGATCAGTGTGTTGTGATTGGTCGAGCGCTTTGAGTGTGTTTGGGAAATGTCCCGCCCCTTACCATAACCACCAGTTTAACACACTACTAACTAACTCAACGGGCCCCGGTTCAGAAACACTGACACTGATATAGAGAAGAACTCAGAGCTTTTTCATGTTCATACAGCAACATTACACACTAATGAAAGATGAACATGCAAAAAGCATAATAGGACCCCTTTAATATTATTATTTTTTTAGCAATACATTGTAGGGGGAATTTGATTTTATCCAGTTATAAAAGTAAAAAATTAATTTTAAATTTAAAAAGTTTATAATTCTAAGGCCGTGTGTCCACCAAAGCATTTCTTCATGTGGCTAGCATATTTTTTCTAATTGTTTTCAATGGAAACGCCACGTTTTTAAAAAGGCAGGAGCGTAACGAGGCGTTGAGCGTCTATTTCACGCTGATTGCATAGCGTTTTTTACCGGTCGGCGAGAGCTGAAGAATGGTCAACAGCAGCACTCATCACTGTCACTTTTTACCCAGCCATCACAGTGGAGAAGGGGCGGGACAAACCGCCACATTCTGCTTGTACAACATCAACAGACGACAACAACAAGCATAATAACAGAACAAAATCATTTACAACAAGAGCCAGAGCAAATACTTAAAGGCTAAAAACTCTTTGGTGGACACGCGGACTAATGGCTAATCTGATTGGACGAGTGTTTAAGGATGTAAAATAACTGTTATTTTCAAACATGTGGTCGCACATCAATTAAATAATGTATTATTGATTTATTGCTAGCCTCTTTTGAATCTCTAGGATCTTTATTCCTGATCTGGGATGTCACACACCTCCAGCGTAGTCCCAGACCCTGTGATTGGTCAGCTGCATGGCGTAAGTGTGCTGCGTTTCCTCGAAGTGCTTGTAGGCATGACGACTAATGTAGCGTCCGCAGCCGATGTGACCGCAGATGAGACAGATCCACAGGTTCTGGGAGAGATTAGCAGATATATACATCTCAAATATAATACAAGCAGGGTTATTAATGATAAACATTTCTGTTAATTGAAATCAAGCTGAAATAAAATAAAATATAAATGTTAGAAAATGTGAAATGTTGCCTTGGCAATAAACTGTTGAAGCACTATAATTATTACCTGGAAATAAATAAAAACTAAAAATAAAAAAAATAAAAAATAAATAGCAATATATAATAAAAAAAAAATAATTAAAAACTTTAAATAAATATTAAAAAATGTAATACATTTTTTACTAAAATTAACATGAAACTATGTTATATAACTAAAACTATACAAATAAAGGATACTTCAAATGAATAAAATAAATATATTTATTAAAATAAATATAATAAAAATAATAAAATAAAATATATGAATAAAACTACAATAAAAGTGAAATAAAAACCAAAATAACACATCTGTATGCACATTATTTTGATAATCAATTAATATGACTGATGAATTGAATTTAGTTGAATTGTTTTCAGTATTTTATGATTAAAAAAAAATTGGTAACACTTTACAATAAGGTTTCATTAGTTAACATGAACGAATAATGACCATCTCTACATTTATTTACTAACACATTTAGATTAAAAGTTGTATTGATTAACAGTAGTTAATGCAATCAATAGTTAGTAGTTAATTAATCAGTGTGATGCATCGCTCACTGTTAGTTCATGATAGTTAATGCATTAACTAATGTTAACAAACCATACAGTGTGCAAATATGTATCTATGTTGGTTTTATGCATTATGTGCAAAAAAGGATCAATTAAAAACATCACGTTCTAAAACTTGCCCACGATAATAAAGTAAAACATAAGCACTGACTTATATTCACTGACTTTATATTTACTGCTGTTATAAAAATACAACATGTGTTAAATGTAGCATTTTAAACATGCATTTAATGTCCAACAAAATGCATATTTAACACAGCAAAATTGTGAGTATGAGTAAAGTACTCCCATGTTTGGGATAAGTTCAAATGCATTCTGGCCACAGAAATGTTTTCCGTGCATGCACGATTAATCTGATGTTCTGGGTTAGTTACCTCTTGCACTCCACACTCAAAACACTTGTTCTCCTCGACGGGTTCAGGAGTCTGACAGTATCTGCACACCGGACACCTGAGGCACAAGCAAACATCATTACTGCTCATTAGAGTACTCATATCGATTATTAGATTAAACATTATGCACACCATTAGTGCTCCGAAATTAGACCTTTTCCTTTCTTCATAAACATCTCTGATTCATTGGTGCATGAAATATTTAAGAACAATATTTAATAGACACAAATTTCAGGATTCAATTTTGATTCACATGTCTGCGATTCGATTTTGATCTTGATTCAATTCAATATTCATTTGGATATATATTTCCATAAGGACAAAAATCTCTTTCAACTAATGTTATAAACTATACAGGAAACCCGTCATTTGGTTCGTTGCTTTATTATTATAATGTAATATATTATAGGTTGTTAAATATTATAATAATGGTGATTTGTATACAAACATATAAAGTGCACATAAGGCAGTTTTTGTAATAATAATAAACAACTTTTTAATGATATAATTGTTTCTACACCAATTCATTTTTTTACATTTTAAAACCTGTTTAAATGATGGATTTATTTATTTTAAAATATAGTAGTGGTCAAAAGTGATGTTTGATTAAACCATCAAAATATGAGAAAATATTTTTTATAAACATTTAAAATATAATGTTTTAGATTTCAAAAATATTTTAAATATGGGGAAAGAACAAAACACTATCTTGGTTAATCTGACAAAATTATTTGGCAAAAAAAAAGGCAAACTAAAACTTTTTTTTTTTTTTTTTTACTTTTTTTAAACTAAAAATATGCATAAAAAGACAAAAGCATACATTGACTATTATTAATATTTAGTTGGTTCTCTCTTGTTTTTGCGCATTCATAATTTCTTTGTATGAAAGTCTGGCCAAAATTTATGTGGGCACAATTTCATTGCGTTATTATATCAAATAAAACAATTGACTTCAAGCACAACTTGACGTCACTTTTGCCCACTTCTATAGAATGAATATTGAAGGATGATGATTGACAGGTTAAGTAAAAATATAATGAATGTGTAATAAAAGTAAAGCTTGTAGTGATTTATTGGATGGGAGGCGCTACAAAGTTTTGTTCATTCATCAACTAAACAAAAGCATAGACTAAAATATTCTTGGGATTTAAGAAACGATATCGGTTCATCAAAATTGATACTTTCAACCCAGCCCTAATATTTAATATGTGTGTAACAGTGTGTGTTAGGGAGTCTGTTCACATCACTAACTCATTGTAAAAGCATTAGTAATAGTGAAGCATGCATTAATAATAATATCCACTAATAATATCTTGACCTACATTTCATGCCCAATCAAATCCTGAAGGATAAAATAAAGTCTAATCCTACATAATTTCCCTCTGAATATCATTTCTCTCAGAAATACACTGGTTAAATGTGTCGTACGTGTCAGTTCATGTGTGTACACACTTAAACCTGAAACCAAACCAGCGGTTTGCACTCTCATTGTGCACAAATGTGACATTGTGACTTTCATCTCACAGGTCAGCTATGACAATTACACACAAACATAACAACAACAGGTCAGAGGTCAACTATGACAATTACACACAAACACAACAACAAGAATAGAGAACAGCCTGGCAAACTTTGATCACATGTCAATGAAGAACCGGGACGAAAAGGTTCAAAGTGACGCACATAATTAACAGAAGACAGCGAAATATGAGTGTAAACACCGTGTCAGAGGAGAAGAATGTGTCACGAGGAGAAGGGTGTGGATGAAATACGGCAAGCGTCAACTAAATAAACGGAAAAAATACTCTCAAATGTCTCAAAGTTACTATAAAGTCTACTTAATTTAATACAATTATAATTTATTATAATAATAATATTTTTTTTATTTTATAACTTAGTGTTTAGGTAATTAAATGTAAAATAAAAAAAGTATTTTAAATTAAAAACATTAAATCTGATTCAAGTCAAATGTCTCAAATTTACTATAAAGTTTAATTAATTTAATAAAATAATTTATAACAATTATTTAAAAAAAATTATAACTTTTTGTTAACAATAAATGTAAAATTAAATTTAAATTTTACTTTAAAAACATTACATTTGATTTAAGTCAAATGTTTTATAAAGTTACAATAAAGTCTATCTTTCTTTCTTTATTTATTAATTTATTTCGAACAAAAATAAATAAATAAAATATAAAAATACAGTAAGTGTGTTGTAACACAGGAAGAAACAAAATCTATAAAGTCTTATAAACCATAATTGCAATATGTCCGAAAAGGAGCGGGATGAAGCAGAAGATACTTAATTTAATGTACTTAAAAATAAGAATTTTTATTTTTATAGCTTTTTGTTAACAATTAAATGTAAAACAAAAATTTTATTTGACATTAAAAACATAAAATTTTATTTAAGTCAAATGTCTCATAAAGTTATTATAAAGTTTATTTAATTTAATTAAATAATTTATAACAATAATAAAATATTATGTTTTAGAACTTTGTTAACAAATAAATACATTTTAAATTAAAAACTACATTTTATTTAAATCAAATGTCTCAATAATACAAAAATTTACTTAATTTAATTTAATAAAATAATATTTTGCAATAATAAAGTTAGTCCATAATTTGACATCTTTTGAGTGAAATATTCAGCAATAAATAAATGTAGGACGGGACTTGATTTTATCCAGTAGGACTGAAATTGATGATATTATTTAATATTAATTTTCCCAACCCACACAGCCTTGGATACATCACCAGAAAAGTTTCAAAAATGTCAATGAATATATATATATATATATATATATATATATATATATATATATATAAATATATATATATTTTTTTAATGGTCTTTAGAATAATTCGACGGTAAATAATAGAGTGAGTTTTGCTTTGCTGTTGAATCTCAAGGCAGTGGCTGTGAATGACAGCACTCACGTGGCATCCTCCCATCTCTGCAGACACTGGCTGTGAAAGCTGTGGTTACACAGGGTGGTCAACACACCGTTCACCGACTCGTCCATGCGCTCCAAACACACCGTACACTTGGGCAGCTCTGTCAGGTCCATCACGGGTAAACTGGCACCCTGGTTCATAATGAAGAGTTTCAGATCATTCAAAACATTCCAGAACGCTGCCGCTATTGTTATGCATGTAAATCAGTGCTGGAAACATGACATGTGTGTGTGTGTGTGTGTGTGTGTGTGGGTGTGTGGGTGTGTTTTTAAACAGAAACAGCTAGTCAACAACAAAAAAGGTTAATCCTGGTCACTCAAGCAATGCATCGGCCTACAATAGTGCTCAACAAGAGTCGAAAAGTCGGTTTTTTTTTTATTACCAAGTACAGTAACACTTAGTGTAAACGGTCACAGCAGTTGCTCGCTTCAGTAAACACCACTAACACACACACCCTAGCCGTACCTCTTCAGATTTGATGACTTCTGCTCTCTCCACATAGACTAACTGGCAGACCGCATCCTCAATGGAGTTGAACTGACGGCCGTTGCTTGTTGTGTAGAAGCTGTCGGCATCGGCCTAAAGGAATTAAAAAACAATGAAACTCGTGAAACTTTAAACATCAACAAACTCCAGCAATTTGCATGGAAAAATGCGTCTACATTTTCATCTTCATGTCCCTCTGCACTCAATAATTGTATCCCTTAAAACTCATCTTTGATAATCAAAATTTGTTTTCCTGTGAAATTAATTTCTTCATGCCTTAAAATAGCTTGAATGTAACTTACACCCTTGCTTCATTTAGTATACGTGGGTACCCCGCCTCCACTCACTCACTGTAGTAAACGCTACACGATGGTAAGTGGAAATACTGGTTTAATTCAGCCATACATGTTTGAACTAGAAACTTATTCAGAAGAAGAGGGAGAGTGAATTATACAAGCTCAACTATGGACTATGACAAGTCCATGTATCAGAATGTTTATGCGTATTGCATATTGATCCAATATTTTTACTTAACCTGTTAGTGATACATTATTTTACAAATCTGTCAAGACAACAAGTTATTAGAGTTGTCGTTAAAATGTCTATATTTCACCAACAAACTGGAGTAGAAACGATTATAAAAACGTTGATATATAAACTGCCTTATTTGGCATAAATGTTTGTACAACTCAATTTGAGCTATTTGAGTGTTGATTTAAGCAATAAGCCGCGTTATAAGCGTTTTACAGTTCACTGTAAAAAACGGCTTCAAGGGGCTTATTGCTTTTATAAAACGGTCACTCCATAAATATATTCATTTTAATATTTATTTTATTCATAAAATAAACACCAGCAACAAAAAATATAACGTTATAACACATTTATTCCTCCGCCAAGCAATGTAGTTCCAAAGAGGTTGCTAAGCAACACATGCAGCAACAAAGCATCACAAACTGGAGCAGGTGCGCAGTAACACTAATGTAACGCGGTCAAAGGTGTGTGTTTGATGAGTAATTTACAACGGCTTCGAACACGGCTCAACCAATCAGAATCAAGGACTGGAACTATCCGTTTTATAATACTAAATAAGTTTGATTAATTAATTGATTATTTATTATTTATTTTCGGCCAAGTGCATTCAGTGCATCACTAGTGTTGACTGATTAATTTGCACACGGTTTTTCTTAAAACCATGATGATGGATGGATGGATGGATGGATGGATGGATGGAATGGTGGAAGGATGGAATGGTGGGTGGGTGGATGGATGGATGGATGGATGGATGGATGGATGATGGATAAGTGGATGGATAAATGGATGGATGGGTGGATAGGTGGAAGGATGGATGGATGGATGGATGGATGGATGGATGGATGGATGGATGGATAAGTGGATGGATAAATGGATGGATGGATGGGTGGGTGGGTGGATAGGTGGAAGGATGGATGGATGGATGGATGGATGGATGGATGGATGGATGGATGGATGGATGGATGGATGGATGGATGGATAAGTGGATGGATAAATGGATGGATGGGTGGATAGGTGGAAGGAAGGATGGATGGATGGATGGATGGATGGATGGATGGATGGATGGATGGATAAGTGGATGGATAAATGAATGGATGGATGGATGGATGGATGGATAGGTGGAAGGATGGATGGATGGATGGATGGGTGGGTGGATGGATAAATGGATGGATGGATGGATGGATGGGTGGGTGGAGGGATGGGTGGATAGCTCACCTGATGCCTGAACTTGACCAACACCATGTACTGGTTGGGCGTGGAGTCTCGGATAATCTTCATGTGCTCCATGACGTCATTGAAGGGAGCCACAAACCTCATGAGGTCGTGGCTGGTCATGGTGGTCGGGACAGTGAGTACACACAGCATCGCACTGCGCCTCACGTCCTCTGTGAGTGACGTCATCTTACTGTCCACACAACATCACACGAAACCAAGTCAACAAAGCAACAAAGTGTCTTTTGTGTCTATTATATAAACTTATACACAACAAATTGAGGTACCATGTAAATAATATGGTCTATATAAAAAGTACTGCAGTATCGAGAGAGTATTACTATTAGCATAGATAGACAGAGAGACAGAGAGAACAATAGACAGAACAACAGACAGATAGATAGATAGAGAGATAGATAGATAGATAGAACGACAGACAGACAGACAGATAGATAGATAGATAGATAGATAGATAGATAGATAGATAGATAGATAGATAGATAGATAGATAGATAGATAGATAGATAGATAGATAGATACAGTGGGGAAAAAAAGTATTTAGTCAGCCACCAATTGTGCAAGTTCTCCCACTTAAAAAGATGAGAGAGGCCTGTAATTTTCATCATAGGTACACTTCAACTATGAGAGACAAAATGAGAAAAAAAATCCATAAAATCACATTGTAGGATTTTTAATGAATTTATTTGCAAATTATGGTGGAAAATAAGTATTTGGTCAATAACAAAAGTTTATCTCAATACTTTGTTATATATCCTTTGTTGGCAATGACAGAGGTCAAACGTTTTCTGTAAGTCTTCACAAGGTTTTCACACACTGTTGCTGGTATTTTGGCCCATTCCTCCATGCAGATCTCCTCTAGAGCAGTGATGTTTCTGGCCTGTCGCTGGGCAACATGGACTTTCAACTCCCTCCAAAGATTTTCTATAGGGTTGAGATCTGGAGACTGGCTAGGCCACTCCAGGACCTTGAAATGCTTCTTACGAAGCCACTCCTTCGTTGCCCGGGCGGTGTGTTTGGGATCATTGTCATGCTGAAAGACCCAGCCACGTTTCATCTTCAATGCCCTTGCTGATGGAAGGAGGTTTTCACTCAAAATCTCATGATACATGGCCCCATTCATTCTTTCCTTTACACAGATCAGTCGTCCTGGTCCATTTGCAGAAAAACAGCCCCGAAGCATGATGTTTCCACCCCCATGCTTCACAGTAGGTATGGTGTTCTTTGGATGCAACTTCTCCAAACACGACGAGTTGAGTTTTTACCAAAAAGTTGTATTTTGGTTTCATCTGACCATATGACATTCTCCCAATCCTCTTCTGGATCATCCAAATGCTCTCTAGCAAACTTCGGATGGGCCTGGACATGTACTGGCTTAAGCAGGAGGATACGTCTGGCACTGCAGGATTTGAGTCCCTGGCGGCGTAGTGTGTTACTGATGGTAGCCTTTGTTACTTTGGTCCCAGCTCTCTGCAGGTCATTCACTAGGTCCCCCCGTGTGGTTCTGGGATTTTTGCTCACCGTTCTTGTGATCATTTTGACCCCACGGGGTGAGATCTTGCGTGGAGCCCCAGATCGAGGGAGATTATCAGTGGTCTTATATGTCTTCCATTTCCTAATAATTGCTCCCACAGTTGATTTCTTCACACCAAGCTGCTTACCTATGGCAGATTCAGTCTTCCCAGCCTGGTGCAGGTCTACAATTTTGTTTCTGGTGTCCTTTGACAGCTCTTTGGTCTTGGCCATAGTGGAGTTTGGAGTGTGACTGTTTGAGGTTGTGGACAAGTGTCTTTTATACTGATAACAAGTTCAAAAAGGTGCCATTAATACAGGTAACGAGTGGAGGACAGAGGAGCCTCTTAAAGAAGAAGTTACAGGTCTGTGAGAGCCAGAAATCTTGCTTGTTTGTAGGTGACCAAATACTTATTTTCCACCATAATTTGCAAATAAATTCATTAAAAATCCTACAATGTTTTTTTCTGCATTTTTTTTCTCATTTTGTCTCTCATAGTTGAAGTGTACCTGTGATGAAAATTACAGGCCTCTCTCATCTTTTTAAGTGGGAGAACTTGCACAATTGGTGGCTGACTAAATACTTTTTTTCCCCACTGTAGATAGATAGATAGATAGATAGATAGATAGATAGATAGATAGATAGATAGATAGATAGATAGATAGATAGACAGACAGACAGACAGACAGATAGATAGATAGACTAACTTAGTCTTATAGAGGTGCATGATGCCGTGGACGATCTCCACTGACGGGTTCCCGCTGAAGAAGGAGATCTGATCCGGCAGCTGTTTAGAGGGAGAGTCTGGAGTCGTGCTCTCGTTCGTTTCATCTTTGGCCTCTTCGTTTACGTCTCCGGTGGACTTCAGATCTTCTTTCCCTTCCTCAGCTCCTGATGGAAGAAAACACAGTCTGTTCACTCAATAACGAGTAGTGAGTTTGATGTGCAATTAAACTGGAGGTTCTGTGGGGTGCGGACTGGATCGACTCCATTCCTAGAGCTTCCCAAGAATCCCAACAAATCATTGGGGTTTGGACCAAGCGGCAACCTCCCTGTCTCTCTCTCGAAACATGGAAGTGAATTAAACGGCAATTCATCAACCTGGAGCAAAAAGTGGCTTTGGTCTATACAGCTAATGTTGCCCTTCATGACAACTGTGACGGGAGTGAATTTTTTAATAACTCATCCGTTTTATATTAAGCCTTAAATTTCTGCATAGTTAAGGGTGTGTCCCCTTTGAGTGACAGGTGGATTCCCGGTGCTGTGGCCATTAGTCATCATTAGCCGTTTGTCTGCTGTCTGTTAGCCGTCATGTTACCTCAGCTCATTGTCTGACTGTAAAAATAAATAAATTCGTGAGTGACGCACTGCCAAGATGGCGACGGTCGGCCACGCCCACTTTAGGCTTCAAAACCGGTCTTCAGAAACCTACGGGTGACGTCACGGACACTACATCCATATTTTTTTTACAGTCTATGGTTTGGACTGATGGGGCAGTGAACCCGAGGGCAGTCCTAGAGCTCCTCCTGTCCGATTTTAGGGGGAAATCGTGTCCATCGGAGACGTCCAACAGATTTCTTAGCCTTCTCTGAACTTTGGTACTAACAAACCATCTTTCTTTCTTTCTTTCTTTCTTTCTTTCTTTCTTTCTAACTCCAAACTAAATTCAAATTTTGACAGTTGGAAAGGCCAGAGCCCGTCTACGGAGAGCCTTGGTACTTCCTATTAGCCCCATTGTATCGATCTTGGTTGCAGTTCCATTAGAATTCCACTGGAGGTGATCGCGGGCGAGTGCAGACTGAATGGGAGTCAATGGGGCTAGACGGCTAAATGTGTCTCTTTCACCCGATTGCCGTTGAGAAATCTCAGATTTTATTGTAGGTTTTGCAAGTTCAACATGGGTTATAGGTCGAAAGTTGAATGAACGAGTACTTATTTCTTTTCGATTTCTTACAGGTTGAGTTGTTGTTGCCCATAACACGCTAGCATTCTGCTAATGACGTCAGCATTGACATTTTAAAAGACTTTTTAAACCAAATAAGTGACTCTAAAAAATCTAACACCCAGCAATGTGTAATTTCTTTGCATCTCCTTTCGAATACAACATTCAAATTACTAGATAAAAAATTATATCCTGAGAAAAGTGGATTTTGAGGGTTTTTCGCCATAGACCTCCATTCATTCTGCACTCGCCTGCGAGCGCCCCCGCATGGACAGAGACGTGTTACTGCAGCCAGTCCAGAAACCGGAAGTAAGCAGAGAGTGCCAATTCTCTTCCTATTAGACATTCTCTGGAAAGGCCCATTAGACTCCATTAGCTCCATTCTATGTACTATTTCTAATCCATCGAGACTCATTTTCCATTCTATCTAATATTTCTAAACTGAAAATCTTCAAACTTCAAACTTTTAAAACTTCTTCAAACGTTGGTACTAACAAACCATCTTTCTTTCTCTATCTATCTATCTATCTATCTATCTATCTATCTATCTATCTATCTATAATCTATCTATCCATCCATCCATCCATCCATCCATCGTTCCATCGTTCCATCTATCTATCTATCTATCCATCCATCCATCTATCCATCCATCCATCGTTCTATCTATCTATCTATCTATCTATCTATCTATCTATCATCTGTCTATCATCTGTCTATCATATATGTGTCTGTTTGTCTATCTATCTATCTCATAACAACCACCCAGAACACAATGGCAACCACCTAGCAACCACCCAGAACAATTATTTGATAATTGAACTGATCGTTTTGCATGTGATGGCAACACAATATTTTATTGTTATAAAATGATCAAGAAAGACAAAATCAAGTAATAATGTAATACTATCAAACTTTCTGGTCCAAATTTTCCCAAGCCAACTTTGCTTTTATTTTGTGATTATTTGAATTCCTTTCTGCGTAAAGCACTTTGAATTGCCATAGTGTATGAAATGTGCTATATAAATAAACCATTCCAGGCCCACTGGTGTCAGTGGAAGCGAGTAACTCACTGACCTGAGCCTGCGCTGGGCTGGAAGGTCTCGATCACCATGTCGCTCATGACGCGGCTGCCCAGATGTTGGTGGAGGATCGCTGATCGCTCCACATCTGTTCTCCCGTCCAGCGTCACTCTGGCGGAGACCAGCGCTTTCTCTCTCATCTCATCCTCCGACATCTCTGGGACTGTGGGAAACGTGACACCAGTAAACACCAGACTCAACATAAAGAGATTCTAGAAACAAGCTAAACACACTGAGTGTGTCAATGCTCTCTGTGACACTTCATTCTGATGCATCATGGGATTGACATAAAATCAGATAATCATGATATTCAGCATCTTGTCACATGCTTCTCATGTTTCTGTGCTATTCTCTAAGCTCAGGTCAGTGATTCTTCTGCTGTTGATGCTCTGAATTATACATATACATGTATATATGTATATATCTATGTATATATTTATATGCATTGTGTGCTGTATGATTACACTCATCAGATGGTTATATTTGATATATAACCATGTCACTTTAAGAACAATAACAATAATATTTACATTGCATTTTCCTTCTTCTAAGATTACCGTGGTAAGTTGTTATATATCCGAAAACTGGGTAATACCCTTTTGTATACAACCATGATTGATGATATATGAATATAGCCATCATTCAGTGCCACGGTAAACAAAGCAAATGTCAGTTATGTAACAGTAAACGAGTGAAACTCACCGGCGCAGTATTGAAAACCCTGCGGGGAATCAGACTGATCAGCGAGCTCGAGTCTGATCACAACCAGAGACACACTCATGTGTTCAGAGGATCAGCAACCGATAATAACAACACGAGCTCATCAAGCACGACACGGATTCAAGCGCAAGATCTGACCCGTATAAACGGCACTTCGTCAGAACTACATGCCATAAACGCTGAATAGAATTATGCTTTATTATTAGAAGGAAAAACGCCTGAAAACAACAATGACGTTTGATAACGAACGATACATTACAGCGTTACTTCCGGGATCAAGAGGATAATTTCAAAACAAAAGCCCTTATATAATTATTGGTAATTTATAATAAGAGACAACCAAGGCTTGTGAAGAATATAATGTTAAAATCATTTCAAATGTGTCATATATCGTGATATATTTATGATTACTTTTGAGAACGAAAGATAAATTACTGCGTTTATCCCGGGGGCAAGAGGATCATTTTTAAAAAAAAAGCCCTTATATAATTTTTGATAATTTGTAATAAGAGACAGCAACGATTTGTGAATGATATAATGGTAATATAATTTTTAAATGTCTCATATATAATGGTGTTTTTATAATTATGATGCAATTATTACAATTTATATAATTATTATATTCAATATATTGTCAATATCAGAATTGGATTTCTTGGCAAGTATTACACTCAAGGAGTTTGTCTTGGTGAAGCTCGGTGAAAATGAACAGGTCAGATAATAAAATAGCCTATTCAAAAATAATTAATATTCTATATACGTATATACAATTAAAGTCCCCATGAAGTTTTTTGGCTTTCAGTTTGAATATGTTAGTCTTAAGGTTATCTATAACCTAGTGTGCTCCAAAACAATGACAAAATTCGCATTTAGAAGATATAAGCATTCAAAACTTGCAGTCTCTCACTTCCGCCAATAGGGCTTAATCGACTTTTCAACATTGTTTCATGTAGTAAGTGGTTGTTTTAAGTCTCGCCCGATGTGTAGTGATGTTACGCCTGACACCGACGCTCCGAAGCTTGCTTCAAACTCGAACGGTCCTTGCAATGAACCACTGCTTCGGAGCTTGTATCATTACGTCACTAGTCACGTGAAAATGACTTCTGAAGCAAACACACTGCTTCATTCTTGTAGTGAACCACCTGACTGCTTTGATTTGCCCAATCCAGTGTTGACAGGTTTGAAACCTGGCGGATGTATTTCTTATAAAAGTGAAGCCAAACCATGGCAACACCGTGGGTTGTAGTCGGTGTTTGGATTGGCGTTATTGTTGAGGAGAGTGGATTGAGTTTATTTCAGTGTTGTGCCAGCGAGAAAGAAAATAAAAATAAATAATATTTCTGAATAAAAACCATACCATTTAATGAACACTTTGTCTAAGCCTTCTGCATGTACCCAAAGCACAGCCTCTGACACATTTTTTTATTATTATTAATTAGAGAACATATGAACATTGTTACATAAAAACATGCATCAAAGACAGAAACTTCAAAAACCCTCTGCTACATTATACAAGTACAACACAAGCACATCCTTTTCAACATATAAAAATATCAGTCCCACCAGTTAACAAGTTATAGAGTACTGCTTCCCACAGCTAAACAAGATAAAGCTTTCACACGATACTGCCCTGCTAAAAAAAAAAACAAAAAAAACTATAGAAACCATTATAGAAATTCTAATGGATTTAATGGTTTTCATGGGAATTTTATTGGTTGTAATGGGATTTATAGTGGTCTCTGTGGGTCTCTATTGGTGGGGGCATTAAATCCTAATGGAATATATCCCAAATACACTACAAAAAATAATTCTTTAGTGGTTTAAATGGTAAAAGCCAATGGTTCCTACTGGTATTTTAATAGAAACCATTAGAATTTCTGTGATGGTTTCCAACTTTTTTTAAGCGGGTCTGATCTTCTGTCCTTGTCTAAAGAAATAATTACACATACACATCATGCTTAATGTTTTATTATCAAGGTGAACACATGAAATTCATCAGTATCTGTAAAATTCACCTACATAAATGAGTTTCACAGCACTAACACTGGTTCAGCTTTGAACGCCTCGGTAAACACGTCATAAACGGGGCGTTAACATATAAGCCTTTGCATTTTATGGTTGTCAGCTTTGTTGCATTACATTTACTTCACCAGGAGATGGTGCTGTAATTTCTATCTGAATGAAGCTTCGAGTAATGAACCATTTTCGACACAATTGTATCAGAAAGCAATAATGCTTTGAAACGCTTCATTTGGCCATCACTACCGATGTGGCCTCACAAAATGGCAGCGCACTCTTGTTTACGTCCCAGAATGCACTGCGCAGTGACGTCGGTTGCCAAGCCCTATATGGATCAAGGATTTTAATGATATCACACTACACTTCAGGGCTGCGTTCAGCCCCAACAAAAAGTTGCAAAACGTTTTTTAAACGGGTACGGTGGTTTTGATGACGCAAAAGTTGCAACTATGGCAGCTGAGAAGGCCAATCTTTGTGTTCTTTTTGAAGAATCTTCGGAGCCTGATGAAATCAGTATAAATACGTGTTTAATACTGCAAAATACGCTCAATGTTGCAGTCACTGCCCTTGCCGTCCAGAATAAAAGAGAACATCCCAATCGAGTGAAGGGATTGTGGAAACTGTGGTTGCTAATTATTGTGATTCAACATTTGCCTCTCATTTCAGGATGAAAAGACAAACATTGTCAGATGAAGGATAATCCACTTCTTACCTTCCGAGACTGTCATCTATAGACTATATGACCTTATTATTTTTATTGTGAGTATTAGGCTTATCATTATTACTGATCACTGTTGATATTCGCACATAACTCTGCACAGAATGCTACATTTTAAAGTGATATGGAGGAGATTAGGAGGAGAAACGGTTAAAGATTAGAAGGAAACTGCAGCTTTACTGAACTCAACAGCTCTGGCTGTGATATAAACTAAACTCTATTGGCTATTTTTAAAAAGGGGAGAAGCTGTTCGATATGTCATCCCCCCGTTTCAGTGGAAATTACGTCAGCACAGTGTTTCAAGGCACTTCAGTGGGACTTTAAATGTAAAGTCAGCTTCATTTGTAAATTTAAGCATTAACACAGCATACAGAAGTACATATACTGAAGAAAAAAAAAACTTGTAAAAATCAATATTTCAAAATTATTAATTGTTTCTATAAAAGAATACAATTTAAGACGTTCTAAACATTCTAAAAAATAAAATAAAAAATCACACCTACAGTGAAAAACCACAACACACTCATATATGAAAACTCTCATAAAATCTTCACTCCATCTAATCTATGATGTTGTGAGGTGTAAAAGTGCTGCTTTATTTGCATAGTCACATTCTCTGTAACTCTAAACCACCGGTAAACTCCACCCTGCTGAACTCCAACAAACAGCAGATCACGTAGTCATCTGCGCTGGTTTATATAGTACAATCCCTCAGCAAATCCTCCGCAATGATTCATATAAAAGAGATAAAACAAATTCTCTGCTGCTTACGTAAACCTACGCACTTTTTTGATTCAGTTACTTGTCTTGAATAGTCAACAACATTGCAACTACAATTCAATTCCCAAGTTTCTTTCTTTCTCAGATGACGTTCAATGAAGTGCAAACAAGCTGTTTTTAACCCCACAAAGGTGCATCAGAAGGCCTGTTTCTCTAGGCTAGTGCGTGATGGATGGACTGGGAGGAGTGGTTTGGACGAGAGGATGGTCTGACTCTGATGGATAGATAGAGAGGAGGAGCTGAAAGCGTTCGCGTGTTAATGTTCCTCTGGCTGGCTGTGGGGAAGTCGCCTCCTCTTTCTCTCCTCTCCTCATCAGTTAAGCTTTAGAGGAATTTGATATTTCAAAAGCACTCACCCAGCTGTTACTCAGTGTTTACTGAAGGTAAGCCAACTCCATTTGTATAATGCATTTACTCTGTTTGTCCTTCTCAAGTTTTACATGTCTTCCTGTTGCATCTGGTAAATGTTAACCACTGCAGCTGAAGCAACTGTCTCGTCTTGCTGAACTTCCCTTATTTAAGTGGTCTTTGCAAACGCACTCAAGAACTAGTGGGAGACGTAAACTTGCAGTCTGATCACGCACATTCTACGAGGCACTTTTTATTATCCTTGTTCTCCTGAAAGGGGTGTGTGTGAAAAAAGGATTTCCAGGAAGGAAACCCTATCTTTTTTTTCTTTTCTTTTTTTACAGAGGGGATGGTAAAAGGAAAAGCAGTATGTGTGGAATGTTGTACCTAACGTTTGTGTAGAAATATACCGTTTGAGAGGCTTTCACAAGAGTTTAAAGATCATTTCTTAACTTGTTTTGAAGCACACATTTCTACAGGTTTCATTGTAGGGGTGAAAACAGAGAGAAGCCTCTTAGGAGCAAAAGCTGCAGTTTTTGTCATTTGATACTTGATGGTCAAACAATAGCATGCCTTTTCTTGAAAGTGAGCTCTTTTGTTTGTTTGTTGCAGATGAAACTTGTTTAAATGGAGTATCATTTGCATGTGTGTAGTTGTAAACGCTAGACTTTCAGCCTACAGGCAAGGTGAATGCTGCTGGTAAATAGTGAATGATATTGCCACAACATGCCTCCATTCTTGCATTGGCTGTTTTGTGGGTAAATGCAAATGCACCAGAATAAAGGTGCACTATGCATCACAAAGCAGAGGTTGAGAAGCAAAAAGCAGAAACGTCCAATTCCTTCTCAATTTTTTGTGGCAAGTTTGGTCATGCTTTAAACTCACACGTGCAGTTGGTCAGGCCACTGGACAAAAAAAAAAAAAAAACAGAAAGCTTTTGCACTTTGGTGCTGCTTGTGGAACAAAAAATCAAACTTGAAACAGCTACTTTTATAATCTAATTATGCATGTCTATGACATATTGTTGTTCATTATTTGAACGCACATGCCTCCATTCTTGCTTTCAGCATTAGCTGTTATGTGCAAATGTTAACTGCACCAAAATGAAGGTCCAATATGCATCACAAAGAGTTTAAGATGCATGCAGTTTACATGAGGCATGTACTAAAAGAGCAGGGTCATTCAGGAAATGCGCTTACTTTGAGATGAACGTGCTTAATAACACAGAAAATAACACTTTAAAAAAAAAAAAAAGGTTCTAAAAGGTGGTTTTCACAGAAATGCCATTAAAGAACCAATTTGGGTTAAGAACCTATCAGTGAAACTTTTTCCACTATAAATAACCTTTTGTGGAATGGGAAGTTTCCATGGATGTTAAAGATGCTTCAGGTTCTTCAGGTTCTTCCATGCCGTTAAGGAACCCTTGTTTTTAAAGGTGCAATAACCGATTTCTGAGAAACACTATTGAAAGGGAATTGGACAGAGGGACACAACACACTTGTGGCCAATCAGCAGTAGGGGGCGTGTCCACATGTGATGGGGGAGGAGAGAAAGTGAGTGAGAGGGATATTTGAAGAAAGATTGTAGAAAGAGAGATGGCTGAGAGACCTTACAAAAATGAAAAGCTCAGAGGAATATCACTGGAAAAAAATAAGAATTAGAAAGAAATAAAACTTTTTTTTCTCGCGTTCCGCGCTACTGCTTGAACTGAGGCGCTGATGCTTGAACTGAGGTGCTGATGCTTGAACTGAGGTGCTGATGCTTGAACTGAGGTGCTGATGCTTGAACTGAGGCGCTGATGCTTGAACTGAGGTGCTGATGATCTGTCACGTCACATTTAAGAGCGTCAAAACACCATTTATTGTTTGAATTTTGTGATAAAATGGACAGAATTTGAAAGATGACACTTTGTTTCTTTTTAGAAGTAACAAAGCACAGCGTTATTTGCGATTATAGGGTGAGAGGTGCGCTACAAATAATGTTTAGTATAGGGAAAAACTGCAGATCTGGCAACCCTGCCTTGAACTACAGGTAATACATAGGGTCAAATAGAGCCTCCTTTTATGTAGCTGTTAATGCATTATTGTCGCATTAACTTGCCCTAACTAACTCAACACGAGAGATTTTCCTCACACACAGTGTGAATTGCTGTCAGTCATGCTTTACGCACCCTTTTGATTGACAGGATATAATCGGCACTGATCATGGGCTGTTTTTAAACAATCGGCCAATGGCTTTTTTAATAATTGCTTTTAGCGGCCGATACCGATTGTTGGCTGATACATCGGTGCCTCTCTAATATATATCCATTTTACTGCAGATTGTTGCTAGTGGAACGGAAATAAACCTTGAAACAAAAATTTTTAATTTTAATTTAATATAACAGTTTAATCAATTGTTCATTATTTGAATGCAAATTCTAAAATGTGGCTAAAATGTGATGGTGGACATTTCAAATTGATATTTTTTTCAGCATGGGTATTACTCAAATTCTCACGCTCTTTCTCATATATTTTTTGTACATTTCTACTTTGCTTTCCACAGATGGGAGAACAAGACCCAAGTGACAGGCTGAGAGAGGACCAACCGAAAGAGACGAAGGAAAATGGCATGGGAGGTTTCTCCCAGTTCTCCTCAAGCGTACGCACCATGGTGCGCATTCGCCAGAAGTACCTGGCCATGAAGAAACGGCGTCTGGAGATAGCAGCCGTGTCGTCCCAGAGCTTCGTTTCTCCACGGTCCACCAGCCCAAAGGTTTTCACCTTTGAAAATCTTTACGATCCTGTACCCAGCACTTCCCCACGCAAGCGAAAGAAAAAGAGGAAGGGTCGGGTCTTGTATCCGAGCAACAGTTTGAGAGCCGTACCTACAAAAGAGAGCAGCCGTGCAAAGAACTGCCTGTACTTGTTGTTCATCATTGTCTTTCTTCAGATTTACAACGCCATTGAGAACTTGGACGACCACGTGCTCAAATATGATCTAGAAGGCCTGGAGAAGACCATTAAAAGGGAAGTGTTTGGCCAACAGGAAGTGACAGAGCAACTTCTGGGTCATTTACATGATTATTTGTCAACTTATGTACACAATAAACCTTTGGTGTTGTCGCTTCATGGACCTACTGGAGTCGGGAAGAGCCACGTTGGGCGGTTACTGGCTCAGCATTTCCGCTCAGTTGTTGGCGATGAGTTGGTGATGCAGTACTTTGTGCTGCACCATTGCCCAACAGATGACGATATCCCACAATGCACCAAATCTCTGGACTCTCACGTCTCTGAAATGGTCACACAAGCTGAGGAAGCGGAGAAGATACCGGTTTTCATCTTCGATGAAGTGGAACACATGCCAAGGGAGTTGCTGGACACGTTGCGAGACCTGATTCATTCCCAAAACAACAATGAATACTTAAACGCCATCTACATCCTCATCAGCAACCTGGGACATGAAGATATCACCAAGTTCGTCCTGCACAACTCCAGCGTCTCCGTCTCAGGCCGACTGAGCTTGAGTCAGGAACTGACACCTTGGTTACGCAGTTACCTTCAGAGACACCACATGCTGTTTTTGGAAGCAGAGCTCCTACCATTCATGCTTTTGGAGAAGAGCCACGTAATGGACTGTTTTATTGACGAAATGTCCAGGGAAGGATTCTACCCGGATCGATCACATGTAGAAAGACTTGCAGAAGAACTATCGTACTATATAGTTGGCGAACATGAGTTTTCTCACGCCGGATGCAGGCAGGTTGTGGCAAAAGTGAACCTTCTCTGAAACAAAATCTGCCGTGCAGATGAACAACGTGAGGGACCCTTCCATGATTTTTCATTTCAGTGTATATTCAACATATTTTTTGTATATACACAACTGGTCAAAAGTTTGGGGTCAGGAAGATTTTATGTTCTTGAATGAACCCTCTTCTGCTCACCAAGGCTGCATTTCTTTGCAGTAAAAACTGTTATATTGTGAAATATTACAATTTTACAAAATATATTTAAAAATGTTATTTATTTGTGTTATGGCAAAGCTGCTTCCAATTTTTATGGAAACGATGATCACAAAAAACATGATACCGTTGGATATCGTCAAGTTTCTTTGATGAAAGTTCATAAAGAACAGCATTTATTTGAAACAAATCTTTTGTACATTATAAATGTCTTTGATCAATTTTTATGCATCCTTGCTGAATAAAAGTATTAATTTCTTTCAAGAAAAAAGTACTGACCCCAAACTTTTGAACGGTAGTGTATTTGTCCTCATACATTTACTGTGAAGCATGTCCATGAAACAAGTACAGCTGTAAATAACACAAAACAATATTCAGTTGTTCTTTGTTTATTAGAATTTCTTAATTTCCACTGGGAAAATTAGGTAAAAAGACCAAGAGAATTGTAAAATAAGTGTGTGTTTGTGATTGTGTGTGTGTGTGTGTGGAAAAAGCAGTTGGTATGTACAATGCATTGATATCTGTGCCCATAGTGTTTAATGATTAAATTACTCTTTTGTACACCAGAAAAGTGGGTTGCTAGCGGCATTTTTCACACTATACATAAATGAGTGTATAAGAAAGTGTTGCAAGCTCTAAAACAAGACACCGGCTGTCTTGTTGGTTTCCTGTAAGTCTTGTCTATGCCTAAAGCTCTATAAGTGCGGCGTCAATCTAATGCTTCATCGTGAGAAATAACCTCAACTACCATCATGCAATTTCTGACCTTCACTCATCAATGTGATAAAACAAATGTAAGTGCTTAGCATGCACTGACATCTCCAGAGAAACCCTCCAAATGTTTCTACCATGCTTGCAAATTTACCGCTACTTGTGTATTTTGGTTTGCTGCAGGAGCTCTACGTAAATATACGACCTTCATTAAATAAATTAGCAATATTTTTTCCCTTAGAAGGTCAGATGTTACGGCCGGTCGAGATCGAATCACTCTGCTCCCACAGACTTGCAAACACCATCAACATGCCGCTAAGTGTTATTAGTCATCGAGTGCTAAGTGTGATTCAGGAGGGTTGTGAGGGATGACATGAGAATGGTCTCTCGTCTTCAGTGTCTTCTGCACTATGGCAGCTACGCTTCCAGCTCAAAACCCAGTCCAACCTTGTGTCCGCCGGAGTTGACGTTTTTTCCATCGATGAGAGCCGAGAGAGTGAGTTTCACCCCTTGACAATGAGAAAGAGAATATGAGACGTTAAAAGGTTAATAAACATCTTAAACAACTGAAACACTAGTGAAAACATGTTTGGAATGAAGAACTAGTGTGCTGAATGTACATTCATGAAAAATTGCTGTTTTTGACAAATTTTTGGTGTAAAAATGTATATTGCAACAATAAACATTTTAAACAGTAGTATACAACTTTTTTTTTTTTACATGATTCCACTATGTTGCATGTTTAATTCAGTGAAATAAAAAAAAATGTAATCAATTTTAAGTACATTTAATAATGTCTCAACTTCCAGCAGAATAATCAACTAATTAATCAAATTAAAAATCACTTCTGCCTCATTCTTCACTGAAATGCATTGCATTATGGGATAAAGCATACCCTGCAGCGCTCTGCTTGTATATTGAACATTTTGGCAAATGTGCATTCTGTGCATATGGAAAATTCACAAACTGTGCCCAGTTTACATACTGCAGAAATGCCGAAGAGATCATAAACAATAATTATAACATGTTTACCAGGTCGAAGACTCTGAGTGTAACCAACTCCAATCAGACTGGAATTGTTCACTTTGGCCTGTTATAAGAAAATAATGATAAATCATGGTCAGGTTGGTCATTCCAAGCTTTAAAAATGTAATATAGCTTCCACACACTCAAGCTTTTCCATGTATTTATTTAAAGAAGAATTTATGCAGTTGCATGTATGTAGAAGCTTCTAGTTTCATGTGTTGCTGCAGAATGTGTCAGAATAATGTAACGCGTGTGCATTTGCATTCTCCACATTGCTGTTATATGCAACAGAACTACATGCTTGCACTGCATTGGCCAAGAATTTGTGTGTCAACTTACAGTCAACGAGGCGTCTTTATCTAGCTGGTACTTTGCAGCAATTCCGAAGCGCGTGTTGTTGCTGCCGGTGGTCCAGGCCAAAGTGACGGCCGTCTCCAGCTGATCGCTCACCTTCTGATAGACTGATCCTCCAAACTCAGCTCCATCATTACTGGTGACACATGATGACACAGTTCATCTACAACATCCTTGTATACTTTCTATCTATCCACACACACTCCTGCATCACACACTAGCACTCAATGCTTCAAAAGTTTGGAATAATTCAGACTTTTAATATTTCTGAAAGAAGTCTCTTCTGCTCATCAAGGCTGTATTTATTTGATCAAAGATACAGTAAAAATAGTGAAATATTATTACAATTTAAAATTACTATGAGAATATATTTTAAAATGTAATTTATTCCTGTGATCAAAGCTGAATTTTCAGCATCATTACTCCAGTGTCACATGATCCATCAGAAATCATACTAATATGCAGATTTGCTGCTCAAGAAACATTTTCTGATTATTATCAATGCTACTTCATAGTTTTTCTGGAAACTGTGATACACTACCAAAAGGGGTAAGCAAGATTTTAAAAATAATAATAATATTTTTATTCAGCAATAATGCATTCACAGTAAAGACATTTATAATTTTACAAAAGGTTCTATTTCATACAAATGCTCTTTTTTTTAAAACTTTATATTCATCAAAGAATTCTGTAAAAATGTGTCTGGTTTCCACAAAAATATTAAGCATCAAAAACGTTTCAACGTTGAAAATAATAAAAACCATTATTAATAATAAATAATCAGTGACATTGAAGACTGGAGTAATGATGCTAAAAAGAGTTTGTCATCACAGTAATAAATGACAATTTAAGTAATTTTTATACCAATTTATATCGACTATGCATTCTGTATGCATTCTATTTCATCAGGGCCCGAAGAAATATAGAGCTGGGTATCATCAGCGTAACTGTGAAAACTAACATTATGCTTCCTAATGATATCTCCCAAGGGTAGCATGTGTAAAAAGCAACGGTCCTAGTACTGAGCCTTGTGGTACTCCATACTTAACTTGTGATCGATATGACATCTCTTCGTTTACTACTCTTCGATAAGTGTGATTTGAACCATGCCAATGCAGTTCCACTAATAGAAATGTAATTTCCGAGTCTATTGAAAAAGGATGTTGTGGTTGATAGTATCAAATGCAGCACTAAGATCCAGTAACACTAATAGAGAGACACGATTGGATGACAAGAGCAAATCATTTGTAACTCTAATGAGAGCAGTCTCAGTACTATGATACGGTCTAAATCCTGACTGGGATCCTCGCAGATCCCATTTCTTTCTCAAAAGGAACACAGTTGTGTGGAAACTGCCTTTTCTAGTATTTTCGACAGAAAAGGTAAGATTCGAGATCGATCTGTAATTAACTAATTCTTTAGGATCAAGTTATCAAGCATACAAGTATATGCATACATGCCAACTTTAAAACCCCATATCAGCTGTTTCTGTGTTGTTTTCTGATTCTTACACGTTGGTGTGAAGCTGGAAGTCTCCGGTCTTGTATCCCAGAGCAAAGTTATTTTGCACCAGTTTGGACTTGGCTGTGTCGAACGCCATCTGGTAGCCCGCGAGCCAGCCTTCGTATCCCAGGACCGCTGAAGAGTGCACAACTGGACCCTCAAAATCAATGTCACAGCTCACGTTGACAAACTCACACTTGTAGCCGGTCTTCAGTTTACCGCTCTTCTTACTAAAGAGAAAATAACACTGTCAAAGAACATAATAATTAAACCGACCTTGATGCGTCAGACATTAACAACTCACCTTGTGTTTGGGACAAAAGACGTATCCAGGGCCACTTTCAACCCCTGTGCAAGCTGAGGAGACAAGACACAAGATTCATAAGACAGGTATTCAATGCGCTGAACGTGATTTCAACAAGTGCAATAAGTTCCAGGAATGTTGTTCCTGGATCAACAAAATATTCAGGATTCAGGAGCACGTCTTGGCAAAATCACAGTGACCATTTTAATGCTACTCTGCAAACGAACCATTTTGATCATATCCTATGCAACTCAAAGGGGTCAAAGGTCATGAGGAGAGTTTGATCTACTGACCTGGTCTTCCACAGAGACTTCTGTACTGAGCATGTTGTCCGTGTTCCACTTCTGGTTCAAACTCAATCCCAGATCCTTCATTTTATACTTGGTCTCCAAACTCCCGCCGGCTTTTCCCGTGTCCGTGTTGGTGGATCCGGATGTGTTGAACTCCTGCAGTTGATTTTTATTAATAGGAAGAAACATTTAGGCATGTATCTGTGCCCATTTTTGAGCTGTACATTATATTGTTTTAATGTCTGATTTTGAAGTTTCCATAGTTTGTAATTTTGTTGAAACAAACAAAATAGTATAGATGGATAATATTGGACATTATTTGTCTAGTAAAATTATTATTTTTATTTCTGATATAATCATCACTATTATTTCTGAATAATTTTCATAAATAAATGATCTATATCAATTCATCAGTTGATATTTGGACATTTAATTGTTTTTGTTATATATACATATATATAATATAATGTTGTATAATGTTATTATATATATATATATATATATATATATATATATTATTAGTATTTAACATTTTGAATGAACTTGTATTTAAAAAAAGTTTCCATTTTCTTTTTAATTTTAGTTTAAGTTTTACTATTTTTAATTTGTTTTTCATTTAGTTTTAGCTTTAAATTTTTTCAGTTTTAGTTTTAGCAATCTAAGTATTTCAAGTCAAACATATTTCTAATATTCGTTTAAGTTTTTTTAAGTTTATCTGATATTTACATTTCATTTTATTTAACCTTATATCAATTAGCGAAGTGATTTTTTATTATTTTAGCTTTAGTTATCAATAACTGACAACCCTGTAATTATCAGCTAAAATAATCGGTCAGAAAGTCTATATTGGTGCATTATTAAAATGATGAATAAAAGCAGTAGACTCTTATGCTGAAATGTGTATAGCAGGTGGCTCGTGACATTACCGGATGACAGATGGCAAGTGATGTGACAGAATTAAGTTTATTTCGAATGTGACCCAGAAACACAGGGCTGATGGGATGCGACTCAATTCATGTTGGTTGTGTAGTCAGAAAGAGATGATTCAAAAAACGAATTCACACATGATACAAAAATAGTTTCCCACAGATCACTGTCTGTCATCAAGATAAACAAGCAGTTCCGTCTGTCTGGTAAATGATGCGTGATGGTGACCACACGAAACTTGTCAAATCACACAAACGCCCTGATGACAATCTTACCATCTAAATGCATTTCCCAAAATGATGCATCAAAGACATAACAAATTGTGTTTATACATGACAATTAAATATTACAATAATGAAATTTGCTTAATTGTCATGAGAATAATGTCTCATTACAAAAATCGAAAGATTTTCTTCATGCAAAATATAATTTTATATTATATATAATATAATATTATAATATAATGTTTTTTCAAATAAATCAACAACTAACTCACCACTCCATTTTGAGATTTAGTCTTGAGGTCCAATTTAACAATCCCAAAACCTGCAAACAAAACAAGCACATGAATTACTGTACAATGCAATTCGTCTCGTGATGCAAAAGCATCATTTGCAGGAGTGCGGAGTGAGTGTTCTTACCGTAACCCTTGCTGAAGACGTCCTTGGCCGCTTTTCCCAGGTCTGAGTATGCAGGAGGAACAGCCATTATATCTGATATATAAACCAGAGGGAAAATATCAGTATCTGTCATCTGAACTAAATATCATAAATATACATGTCATGGTATCAGCATGTCGTAGTAATAAACTGCACAAGAAGAAAAAACAGGGGATCAAACCACAGATAGAGCAAACCCACAAAATTGCATAATCAGTAACCAAACACATGGTGTGAATGTAGTTAGTAGTTGTTCATTTCCTAGCCTTGTTAAGCAACCTGTCCTGTTTCTGACTGCCAACTCATGTCATCTATGAATGGTGTAAAAACATTGTTTTGAATTGTATTTTGACACTTTTACTGTGCATCTATTTTTACATGATTATATCAGTGAGGGTTTTTTTAATTGCATGGGCCATAGACAGCATTTTAAGGCATTAAACACACCTGACACCTCAAAAAAAGTTGTCTATGTAGGGCAGGCGTATTAAGTGACATGACATGCATACTGTAACCCAACAGAAACGCCTTCTATTAGTAAAATAACATATTTGCATTACTGAACATTTGAAATTTTGAAAATTGAAAATTTGCATTTTCATGTTATCAATGTGAAGCTGCTTTGATACAATCTGTATTGTAAAAAGCGCTATATATAAAAAAGGTGACTACATGAGAGGCAAAGAAAACAGCTCAGCATGTTTATTCATGAGGGGGTGGGATTTCAAGCTTGATAATCTAATCAAGCCTTAAGACTTAATCATATGCAGAAAGCCTAAAGTGTTGCACAGAGAGGGCTAATTTAATCATTATATGGGATATTTAACAGCACAAAAACTACAAAGCTGACTAGGAAAAAAGTGTTTTAATGTGAAATAAGGTGGGATTGTGCAAAGGAGCTGGTGTCTGTTTCTCATTAACTAACACATGCTGCTATAACAACACTATACAACCAACTGGGTCAATAATATTTAAAGCTGCATGGATTAAAGCTACAATCTAGTGAAAACAGGATGGTAAATTCATACCGAGGATGATGTTGTTGTTGCTGTTGAGACAAAAATAAAATGATGATGCTAAATGAAAGCAGAAGCTTTTGAGTGTCCTGTGTTTCAGAAGATTTGACACTAACAGCTACAGGACAAAGTGAAGGAGACAAACTGCGCATGCGCACTGGCGTCACGAAAAAATATTTCTAAATAAAAGTCCCCGGAAAAATAAATAAATAAATAAATAAATAAAAAGTTATGGGGTGTTTTTTTGTTTACAACAAACAAAGTGGTCAGTTTATTGTAACCTTAATCTCCACAAAACTACAATAATTTCTAGCACATACATAGTAACTGTTTTGACAGAATTCATTGTGATCACCATGGTAAAGTTTTGAATGTTTTTTTACTCGGGTTTGTAATTTGTCATGTTTAAGTGTTATTCTCACGAACTCATGCATTAAAGCTCTAAATGCAGGCAAATGAGAGAAAGCAGAAGTTGTAGTTTACAGTTAAAGTGAAGGGCCATTAACATCACTGCTCCATTATTATTCAAAAACACACACAAACACTTACCAGCAGATGTCATCACATTCACATAATGCTGCTTTTATCACACACATACACACACACACACACCCACCCACACACACACACACACACACAGTATGTATATATATATATATATATATATATATATATATATATATATATATATATATATATATATATATATATATATTACTAATCATTAATTAATTATATATTTATATATAGCAAAACGAAAAAGGTTGAAGTGTCTTTTGCTCTTCTTTTTTTCAAAAGCGCGCGAAATTTAAGATGGAAAAAAAGTGTGTCTTCTAATAAAATAAATACAAGTTTCGTTTACGAGGTCTGCAAAAAACACCATCTGTAAAGTTTATGGAGCTCGTTTTTACTGATATGATGTTGTACTGTGCTTTTTTTCATATTCAGGGCAGGTCAATGAACCTTTAACACAAAAATGCCCGTTCCACCTTAACAGGACTGATGATGAGTTTGTCAGAAATATGGCGCTGCGACAGAGACTCTCCCTCCCTTAAAACACACACACACACACACTACTGACAGAGAGCAGGAAACTTCGGGCTGTCAAAAGATCTCAGAGAGCCCGTCACTTCACTTATGAGCTGTGTTTGCACTACAAATACTGTTTCTGCTGTGCAGGAGTCGCTTTTCTCTTTTATAAAACAAGAAAAATGTCAGTGAACCCGAAATTTGTGAGTCCTTTCCACAGACCGCACTGTTTATCAGCCGCTGCGCCCGCCGGACAAGCCAAACTCACACACCCTGGAAAGGCTATTTTAGCAGGTAAGTGTCTTTCTGTGCTTGTGAATCATAAGAAACAGTGAAAGTCATTTCTGTTAATGCTGTGACTGACTCCAGATCAGCTGTGCCACAGTTTTTGCACTGTCATCCACACTGTTTACAGTCCTCTGCTCGATTGATCCCTACAGGGTTGTAGTCATCATCACTGCACAGGCGAGTATCTGTGTGTCAGTGTGTTACTGTTTCACTGGAAGAACTGATGCAAAGTAACAAGTAGAACGTTGACACAAAGTAACAAAAGCGCTTTGATACAATGTAGAACTTCTGTGTTACAATGTAACAATCTAGCTGTAACAAAATGGAATGTGTCAGGACTAACGTCACACTACACCCCAAAATCAAAACAAAACAAATAGGAGAATATTGTATTTATTGCATACATTAAAAAATAGTTTAATGACAATTAAGCCAATTTCTTTCTTTCTGTCATTTAATGGCATCTGTTTCTGGGACTTTTGTATTGTAAAATTGTTTTCATGCACATTTTCCCTTTTTTATTTCTGTAATGTGTCGTAACATTTTACTTCTGATTTACTTCTCAGAGGTGAAATACAGTATTTTTATTAAACGTAAAAATTGCTGTAACAATATTATTTAATTTTAAATAAGCATACATTAAAGGCATTACAAATAATACTGTATAAATACTTGCATTTAAATAAATTAAATTATTTTGTTTTGCATTATGGTAATGAGGTGGACAAATGTCATGAAAATAATGCTAAAAGGGCTTGATTTTGTAAGCAAAATGTAATTTCTTTGTTTCCTTTGATTTTTGGGGTGAAATATGACCCAGTCAAGTTCTTCACTTTCCTTTATTGATAAAGAAAGTATTTCTTTATCGCTGTTATAAGGGCCTTTTTGTTTAATATTTAACAAGCGGTTGAAAAAAAGGAATGCTAATGAAATTTCATCATTATTATTTGGAGCTAATAAGTAACAATCAGGGTTATTATCCTTAACTAAAACTATATAAAAATACTTTTGTTAAAGCTGAAATAAAATAAAATATAAATAGTTGAAAAAATGTTGCCTTGGCAATAAATTTGAAGTTGAAGCACTACAATTATTAGCTAGAAATAAAACTAAAACTAAAATATATTTTTTTAGCCAAAATATCAATATTAAATAAAAAGACAAAAGCACGTAATGAAATTACTAAAAAATTAAACTAAAATGAACATGGAAACAAAATTAATTCTTATTCAAAATATTAATAAAACTAAAATAATTTGTATCTAATCTTATTTGTATCTCATCTAATTTGTATCTAATCTTAAATTGATTGAATCTTCTAGTAATAAAATATGATCAATATATTTAGTTTTATCCATATAGCATCTTATTCAATTCTTATAATATTTTTATTTGATCCCTGATTCTAAATTATGATATACATTCCATTAGCAATCCATTAACATTCTTTCTTTTTTTTGCCTCAGGATACTGAATGTTTCTTTTAGTCTGACCTCGGCATCTAGATATCTAAAAGTGTTGTTGTAGCTTGTCTTTTTCCACTCTTCCCTGAAGTGTCCCTGTAGTTAGTGTGGTTAATGTCTTGCCAGGGCAGCGACAGTTAATGAGAAACTCATACTAGTTCCATTCACATCTCCTGATGTTGTGCATGAAGCTCATGGCCTCAGTAATGCTCAGTGGAGTGATAAATGTGCTGGATGCATGATGACATGATGACGGATGAGGCATGGGCACATTAACACAGTAACATGGAATGCAGTCGCATTGCGAGTGTCGTTCTTGCCAAATATTTGTTTAACGACTAGAACATGCAACTACACGTGCACTAGATTATGATAGATGCATGCAATAGATGTCACAGTTCACATTTATTCAATTGAACATATTTATGTTTAAAGTGATTGTAAACACTTAATTGGTGTAACAACGTAATGACTTTCTACACAACATTCCTTTCTGCTGACATATTGATTAAAGACCAGTTATACTGGTACTCCAGTATGAACAGTTAACTCAGCAGAAAAACACAAAACATCACGCCTCACACACACACAACACCATTGATTGCATCATAGACTCACTTTGTTTGACTTTAAAGACGTAAAGCCGGATTAGGTGTGTCATTACATAAACAGGCAAATAATTCAATGATGCAAACCGAGTTCATTTTGGCTGTACAGCAGCTCTAAAAGAAAATAGTGTCATTGTTCAAAATATTTTTTAGATATGTCAGTGCAAGTTGCTAAACAGCTCAAATGGGCATTTTAGTCTGGGACTGGACCTAAGCGTTGTCTGTGAACCTGTGCACAGTTCTGTCTGGAGCGCTATATGATCAAACATCGCTCGCTTCCTTGAAGAACCTGATAGTGGACTTTATAAAGTGCTTTTTGCTTTGCTGTAATATGGAGTAATCTGGATTTGGCCGTGACATTTGTCCTAGTACTGATACATCAGTTAGTTTCATATAATTCAACAAAAGAGAACTAGTTGTATTAGTGGTCTAAACTTCCTTTATATTGTTGTAGCAAGTCAAAAATATGAAGCAGCGCATCAGTTTTCAACATTGATAATAATCAGAAATGTTTCTTGAGCAGCAAATCAGCATATTAGAGTGATTTCTGAAGGATCATGTGACACTGAAGACTGGAGTAATGATGCTGAAAATTCAGCTTTGATCACAGGAATAAATTACACTTTACTATATATTCACATAGAAAACAGTTATTTTAAATAGTAATAATATTACACAATACTACTGTTTTTACTGTATTTTAGATCAAATAAATGAAGCCTGGGTGAGCAGAAGAGCCTTTAAAATCTTAGTGTATAATATTTATATAAAATAAAAATATTTATTTTTAATATATATAGTATATATTATATTATAGGTTACACTTTATTTTAAGGTGTCATTGTTACAGTGTAATAATATATTTAAGTACTGAGTAATATTAATTAACTACATATACTTACTATCGGGTTAGGGTAGGATTAGGATTTGGTTTAGGGTTTCAGTAGTTGCATGTAATTATGCATAATTTACTGTTATTACTATGGTAAGTACATGTAACACAAGGACACTGTAAAATAAAGTTACCATATTATATTATATTATATTATCTAATATTATATTATATACATTCTAAAATATTTGAAGTGATTCATGTACACATAACTTATTCTTGCATGGATTGTGGGGCCCTATCTTGCACCCAGCGCAATTGACTTTGTACAGCGACGCATGTATCATTCCTATTTTGCACCCGACGCACATCAGACTTTTCCCTCCACAGACGCACGTCGGTAAATTAGGGAATGAACTTGCGCTTCCGGGGGTGGTTCAGCGAAGAGAGGCGTGTTCCGGCGCAAACGTTCCCTGGTGCTATTTTGCAGTTTCAGAAAACAATTCCGCCACAGACCAGGAGAAACCGAGTCTAAAGTCAGTGGCGCGTTATTCAGATGCTATTTTAAGAGCGCATGCTTGGTCATAATGTAGCGTGTGCACAACGCGCATACACTTTGCTTCTCTCATCTACACACAGATGCAGCAGTTGCCATTTTTGCAAACCATACATAATTACAAAGAAAAATATTCCAACTGTGGGAAATCATTGCGGTGTCCATGAAGATGTGAAAAAATAGGCATAAATCTAGCTTACACATTTACCCAAATTATTATACGCCTGTTTAACCGAAGCTAATTTGGGTGGGTTTCTCCATCCCCAATGTCACTTCTCTGTGTTTTACGGCCATGACGAGAACGTCGGTCTCCTCGGCTGTGAACCGCTCCTGGCGTGCGTCTGGCAAATCCGTCGTTATAATAGCAATCCGCCATGGAACAAGCGCGCCTGCTCTTAAAGGGAATGTGAGATGACGCTCTGATTGGTTTATTTCACGTTACGCCCAAACCACACCACAAAGTTACTTGTGTTTCACGTTTGATACTTGCGTTTCAGAACGTTAAAATAGGGCCCAGTGTGTATGTTTTGGTGATCTCCATCTGGGATGTTTTACGCCCTTCTTCTCTCGCTCAGGGCAGTTTTGTGGCTCGAGGAGACCAGCAGGTCAGACAGGATAGAGTATCACCTGCTATTACACAGATATGTGCTCGTCAGTTATGCCAAAACCTGTTAAACAGGTATATGGTTTTTACAGAAAATGTGTCTGTATATATTAAAACAAATCCTCAGCTCTCCAGAGAGCATGCGCAGTTGTTCCAGGAATTATCAATGTGGACAGAACATCATGAAAACTAATAGGAGACGATTAACAGAAACAATTCAGAGAAACTGTAGTGTATGCACACCTGGGGGAAACATCAGAAATCATTCAGCGGAATTTCATGATGCAAACAAGACAAATTCTGCTGTAAATCAGCTCTGAAAAAGACAATAGTGTCATTATTCAGCTCAATTCAGTTCAACAACAGTGTCGATTATTTAGATGAGACAATATGCGTTTCAGTACATCCCATAGGAAAGAAAAATGTAATGAAATTTCTTTAAAATCTGTTTTTTTTTTCTTCTAGACTGCCATGTAGACTATCGCAGTCTTTCTACTTCAAAATTTCACACTTAATTCAGTCCGTTATTGCGGTTTCTTTGTAATTATTAATGAAATTTACAAGCAATTCCTGAGAATAAATTAGTTTCTTCCACTTTTTCAGTGTGAAGTTTCCAAAGAAATCTAGAAGTGTCTCCAATTGTGCTCAGATTTGACACAAGTCTGCCATCAAAGTATAAGAGATATCAATATGAACGCAAACGTTTCGGTTGCACTTTATTTTACAGTGAATGTACTTACAGTGTACTTACCTTAGAAAATACTGGGTAATATAAGGTAAGTACATGGGTTAAGGTTAGGTTTAGGGGTAGGTTCAGTGTTAGTACCTAGTTTTTGCAATTACTATAATAAGTACATGGGAAACAGGACTGTAAAATAAAGTGCTACCAGCATTTCTCGTCAGATGTTGTGAACTTCTATCCGGGATCATTTCATAGCTCTGTACTCTAACTGTATGACAACTATTGACTCATTGGTGTTTATTTTAGTAGAAACATCTCAGACAAAGTTGATACTTAAATGAAAAATAACTCTCCTGAGATATGAAGTGCTATACATTTTTATTTTAAAACGTATACAGTGTATATAATAACGTCTGCATGTCGAATCAGACCCATTTGTTTGATCATCTGAAGCTTTTCTGCACACATGGCACACAGTAAAAGAAGCATAAACGTGTCAACAAAGTTGAGATCTGATTAAAGAACAGGACTGTGTGCTTCACAGTCACACCCATCTGTACAGCAGGGGGCGGGTCCAGTGAGCCAATCACAGATGGACACGCCCCCTTTCCTACAGATGTGCTCAACACACACAGTTAAGGTGGCGACAGATCACTGGGCTTTACAAGGCATTCGTTATTCATAGAGGTGATCATCGCTGTAAAAACTCATAATACACCACCGTTCAAGGACACGTTCAGTTTATCAAAAGGGATATTAATAATGTTACAAAAGATTCTATTTCAAATAAATGCTGCTCTTTAGAACTTTCTATTCATCAAAAGAATCCTGAATAATAATATGTATCATGGTTTCCAAAAACATATGAAGCTGTTTTCAACATTGATAATAATCATGTTTCTTTTGAGCAGCAAATATAACATATAAGAGTGATTTCTGAAGGATCATGTGACACTGAAGACTGGAGTAATGATGCTGAAAATTCAGCTTTGATCACAGGAATAAATTATATTTTAACATTTTAAAATAGAAAATATTTATTTTTATTTTTATAAAAAAAAATTATCAATTAAATGAAGCCTTTTTGAGCATACATTTAAAAATCTTACCGATGGCAAATTTTTAAGAGTAGTGTACATATAATTACTTGACTAAAATAAAATTACAATAATTAATCACTATTACTGTTAGGGTTAGTGATTTTAATTTATTAGTCACATTTAGTGACCAGAATAGTTCTAATATATATATATATATATATTTATTATGTATATATAGATAGATAGATAGATAGATAGATAGATAGATAGATAGATAGATAGATAGATAGATAGATAGATAGATAGATAGACAGTATTTTCCATCTGTTTTATTTCGACTTGTATTATTAATATCATTGTGAATAAATTGTCTGTTTTGCAGGTGGGTTAGCCGGAGGCATTGAAATCTGCATCACATTTCCGACGGAGTATGTGAAAACCCAGCTGCAGTTAGACGAGAAGGCAAACCCGCCTCGGTACAAAGGCATCGGTGTGTATTTACTTCTAATGCCTTCATGTCATTATCTGAAGTAGACACTCAACAGTTGTCTCCATGATAATTGCATCTGCTTTGTCCTGAGAGCTTTTCAAACACTTTCATGTAATGATTATGTGTAAAAACGCATCAGCGGAGACAGAGTCCACTCAGGTTTGAAGGTTCAAAGTTCAGTAACTGATCTGGGTTTGGGTTTATCTGCCACTGGACTTTGTGGCCCCTTTTCACAACAAGTTTATCAGCACTGATTGTTCAACCGGGTTCATTTGTTAGCCAATAGCACGCGTGCAACCGGCAGGGTCACGTTTCAACAGCCTGGTCATGTTCTCTTTTGAACCGAATCTAATGAATGATGTACTCAGCGTCAGGGGATCACGCTAGAACAATCTGAAAAGGATATTAATGCTTTTAATAATTCATACGCACACACGTTTACTAAAGATAAGCATTTTAAATGTTTCAGATTAAAAAAACAAGGAACTCCCGCACACTATCAATACTTGGAAATGAGTGTTAAAATTGTATAAGCAACGTTTCGGTCTCACGACCTTCATCAGGCATAATGTCTCAGATTAAAATGCCATAATGCTCTTGGAGATTTGAATGTCTGTGGTTTTCTGTTGCTCAGTTGACTGTGTGCAGCAGACGGTGCGTGGTCACGGGGTGAAGGGCCTGTACCGGGGGCTCAGCTCTCTGCTCTATGGCTCCATTCCCAAAGCTGCCGTGAGGTAAGCACTTCATAAGCCTTGCACAGCCAGGCCTTTGGCTCTCAGTGTGAAGTCTTTGGCTCTCAGTGTGAAGTCTTTGGCTCTCAGTGTGAAGTCTGTGGCTCTCAGTGTGAAGTCTGTGGCTCTCAGTGTGAAGTCTGTGGCTCTCAGTGTGAAGTCTGTGGCTCTCAGTGTGAAGTCTGTGGCTCTCAGTGTGAAGTCTGTTGCTCAATGCATCTTATTCTGGCCGAGAGATGCCCACTTTTTCTAGTTTCGCTCTGCTCTCTTTCACCGGCTTGATATTTCTTTTGTAGAGGATAACTTGCTCACTAGCCATCATGACACATCGGGCCCTATCTTGCACCCAGCGCAGTTGACGTGAGCGCACGTCTGTAAATTAGGGAATGAACTTGCGCTCCCGGGGGCGGTTCAGCGAAAAGAGGAGGCGTGTTCCGGCGCAAACGTTCCCTGGTGCTATTTTGCAGTTTCAGAAAACAATTCCGCCACAGACCAGGAGAAACCTAGTCTAAAGTCAGTGGCGCGTTATTCAGATGCTATTTTAAGGGCGCATGCTTGGCCATAATGTAGCGTGTGCACAATGCGCATACACTTTGCTTCTCTCATCTACACACAGACGCAGCAGTTTTCATTTTTGCAAACCATACATAATTACAAGGAAAAATATTCCACATGAGGGAAATCATTGTTGTGTCCATGAAGATGTGAAAAAATAGGCATAAATCTAGCTTACACATTTACCCAAATTATCATACGCCTGTTTAACCGAAGCTAATTTGGGTGTGTTTCTCCATCCCCAATGTCACTTCTCTGTGTTTTACGGCCCTGACGAGAACGTCGGTCTCCTCGGCTGTGAACCGCTCCTGGCGCACGTCTGGCAAATTCGCCGTTATAATAGCAACCCGCCATGGAACAAGCGCGCCTGCTCTTAAAGGGAATGTGAGATGTCGCTCTGATTGGTTTATTTCACGTTAAGCCCAAACCACACCTATGAGTAATGAAACTACTTCAGACCAACCCATTTTAGATTAGCGTCGGGCCGAGACCCAGCCACAAAGTTACTTGCGTTTCGCGTTTGATACTTGCATTTCAGATCGTTAAAATAGGGCCCATCAGGTCTTGTCACTGTCTTGAATGGTTTAAAGGCATGAATAAGAGTGTGATCATATAGTGTAACAGTATAGCCTTCCTGTAGCTCAAACAGTGAGCGCTTGCAACGCCAAGGTTATGATAAGAATGTAAATGTTTACCTTTAAATGCGATGTAAGTCGCTTTGGATAAAAGCGTCTGCCAAATGCATGAATGTAAATGTGACACAAGGATGACGGGAAAAAAATTAAATATGCATGCAATGCAATATGAATGAATGAATGAATGAATGAGGCATTTATATAGCACTTTCATATGTACTATTGTACGCACTTTACAATCTCTCCTCAACCACCACCAGTATATATATATATATATAGGCTAACAGGGCTATATATTAGTTAGTTTTTAAAATTGTCAAAATAAAAACTTATATTATACTATATTAACTATAATACTATATACTAGTATTAATAAAAACTAAATAAAAAGATAAAAACTTTGATATTGAAATGAAAACAGAAACTATAAATATCTGACTACAAATATGAATAAAACCTGTATCTCAATGTTACCAAAATAACACTGTATGTATATGTATGTGTGTATATATATAGATAAACACAAACCTATAAATATGAATAAATATATACAAACATGTATATATAGATGTTTGGATATATGTATGTGTTGTGTATATATTTATTTATATTTATAGCTATTTCTTTATTTATAATTCATATTTCTTTATTTCCCTTATTGTGCCCATAAAGCAAAGTTCTGCAAAGTAAATGAGAAGGAATCTTTTTCTTTTCATTTTAAGCTTGTGTTGATGTTGTCGCGTGTGTTTTTCTCTGCAGGTTTGGGATGTTTGAGTTCCTCAGTAATAAGATGAGGGATGAGTCTGGGAAGTTGGACAGCACGCGGGGTCTGATCTGCGGTCTGGGAGCAGGAGTTGCGGAGGCTGTAGTCGTGGTGTGTCCGATGGAGACTGTAAAGGTGATTAATGCTGATGCTTTGATAGTCAGTAGCCTAGTACTCATGGTCTACACAGAGAGTGAGCAATGTGATATTTTAGTCTAGTCACACTGCATTGCTCACTTGCAGTCTAGACACCGTATAAGACATTATTACACTAATACAAATGTGAAGTTTATTTGTGCTTTACCTGTTATGTAAGAAGACCATCAGACAAGTATATTAACAGATTACACTTTTATTGCAGCTTTTAATGCATTTATATTTGAAATGCATTGGAAATATAACCAGTGTGAAGTGATTGAACTGATGTGTTCGATGTTCATTTTTATAAAAACATTTTTTTTTCTAATTTCAGGTCAAATTCATCCATGATCAGTGCTCAGCGAACCCAAAGTACAGAGGTTTCTTCCACGGTGTGAGGGAAATAATCCGAACACAAGGTACATGTGTGTGGGGAAAGGTTTGTCCTGCAGCGCCACCTCCTGGAGAGCAAACACACTTACAACAAATACATCTGAAAAGTGATATATAAGCTGAAACTGCTTTTCTAGAGAACCGTTTCTAATTTCATTTGATAGTTTTACTTTATATTCATGCCTGTTTGGCTGCTTTATACGTTTTATTTTGACAGTTTTATTCTTGTTGTTATAGCGTATATGTTTTATTATAGTCATGTTTATTATGAAACCACCCCAGAAAAGTTTTACAAAATTATTTTACAATGAAATAGGATTATTTATACACTTTTATAGTATCTATTAATAGTATTTTCAGTTTCCTTTTTAATTTGAGTTTTTTTTAGTGTTTAGTTTTTAGTAAATTAGTTTTTCATCTAGTATTATATTTTAGTTTATTTCATCTATAATGATTAATTATATATTCAGTTAATGATAACAACACTGTCACAAAACCGGTTAACGGAAAATATGAGTATTTAGATGGCTTAAATCCTCGTATGAAACAAACCTGTTTTTTAGCTTTTATCATTTACAGATTTGCATTTAATAAATTCAGTCTCGTATGATCTCGCATGAACATCATGTGACGCAGCAATTCATGTGACCGTCACACTTTAATCAACCTCTGATCCAATCGATTATCTGAACCACATGAAGCTCATTTCAATACAAACCAGTCATTGTAGTCGAAAGAAAACGACCCCTTTACTTGATGGGACTCTGAATAATTCTGCTTTGTAAGTCTGTTAAATTATGAGCATATCTTTGAACCTGTTTTCTTATTTACCAGGACTCAAAGGAACATATCAGGGATTGACCGCAACAGTCCTGAAGCAGGGCTCAAACCAGGCCATCCGATTCTACGTGATGACCTCTCTAAGAAACTGGTACAAAGGTATGAAACATGATATAATAATTATAAATATATAAGCAGTGTTTGTGCTAATGAAGCAATGTGGCTGAAATGAAACTGTGTTCACTGTAAAACTAGGCGATAACCCCAATAAGAGTATTAACCCCCTCATAACCGGGATGTTTGGAGCCTTTGCTGGAGCCGCAAGCGTGTTTGGAAATACACCACTGGATGTGATCAAAACTAGAATGCAGGTGTGTATTAAAAATCATTGTCAAGCATAAAAATAAAATAAAAAATGTGAATGGGATATTTCAATGTTGTTTTAATAATGTTTGCAGGGATTGGAAGCTCACAAATATAAGAGCACCGTTGACTGCGCCGTCAAAATCATGAAATACGAAGGACCGGCTGCGTAAGTAAACCTGAGACTAAACCAAAGTGCCTGACTGAGGGGATTTATGGCTGAATCTAAAGCAGTTTTTTACATTGATAACATCAAATCATCATACTGTATGTGACCCTGGACCACAAAACCAGTCACATGGGTACATTTTTTGCAATTGAGATTTATACATCATCTGAAAGCTGAATACATAAGTTTTCCATTGATGTATGGTTTGTTAGGATAGGACAATATTTGGCCGAGATACAACTATTGAACATCTGGAATCTGAGGATGCAAAAAAATCAAAACATTGAGAAAATCTCCTTTAAAGTTGTTCATTTATGTTGGCGATTGTGCTGCATTCACTCACAAAAATAAATGTTTTATATATTTACGGTAGGAAATGTACAAAATATCTTCATGGAACATGATCTTTACTTAATATCCTAATGATTTTTGGCATAAAAGAAAAATCGATAATTTTGACCCATACAATGTATTGTTGGCTATTGCCACAGATATACCCGTGCGACTCGAGACTGGTGACGTGATCCAGGGTCATCATATTAGAGTGATTTCTGAAGGATCATGTGACACTGAAGACTGGAGTAATGATCCTGAAAATTCACCTTTGATCACAGGAATAAATTACAGTTTACAATATATTCAAGTAGAAAACAATTAGTTTAAATTGCTTTAATATTTCACATATTACTGTATTTATTTTTGCTAATAAATGCAGCCTTGGTGAGCACAAGAGACTTCTTTTAAAAACATTAAAAATCTTACCGACCCCAAACTTTTGTACGGTAGTGTATATATGAAATGATATTTTGCATGCACACATTCCTACCAAATTCGAATGACTGTATTGCATAATGACACGTACATGTTTCTGAAAGGTTTTGTGTGATTGACTCTTATTTATTCACTTAAATTTCTGTCTATTCTCTAGATTTTACAAAGGCACCGTCCCCAGGTTAGGTCGCGTGTGTCTGGACGTGGCCATAGTGTTCATCATCTACGAGGAAGTGGTCAAAGTTCTCAACAAGGTGTGGAAGACAGATTAAAGGAGCGCTGATGCGGAGCGACAGCGGGGACGTTTACACAGGGGCCAAAATATCTGCCAACAGCAGACGACAAAGAAAGTCACTGGAATGTACTTAATAACCATCACTTAATCAACACACCGAGAGATTTAACCAACTAATGTGAGACAGAAATCAAATACTTGAAAATTAGTCTAAAGATAAATAGTATTTACCACAATTTTTTTTTTTTAAATGTTTTTATGTAAAACAGCATCTTTAGGGAGACACAGGATTTAAATTTTATTTTTTAAATATTAGGTATAAATATTATATATATCGTGCAATTTGCCAGCAAATATTATACTTGTTTTCCGTTGTTTGTTTTCCTTACATGTGATCACATACTAAGTTCTGAGGGCCTTATATGAACACCAGAAAACTTAAACAGAATATGCATCTTAGAAATTTAAATATATATATATATTACCCTAACTATTTTTTGTCTTGGGTTAGACTTTATTTTAAGGGTGACAATAGTTATATTGTGCTTACTCAAATAAGTACTGAGTAATATTCATTAACTACATGTACTTCTTATAGGGTTAGTTACTTGTAATTATGCATAATTTACTGTTATTACTATAGTAAGTACATGTAGTAATGTGCTAACCCTAATGTCTAACTACGTCACGTTAAAATAAAGTGTAACCTTGTCTTGTTTTTTACCACAAATATCTTAAAAATTCTTAAATTAAACATTATTGAAGACACATACTTGAGAAGAAAAATGCCTTGTTTATGAAAAAATGTATCAAAATGATGTGGCTTTTATCCAATTCCAGGGGGAAACTAGTTTATTTTTCTGACCATTTTCTTGTTTTCAGCAAATTCTGATACATTTTTCATTAAACAAGACTTTTTTTTTCATTTTCTATTATGACTTTTTTTTTAAATAAACAAAGGTCCAAAAAGGAAGCAATAGTAGAGTATACTGACTGTATAAAAATAAGGGAACTCTAGTTACAGAGAAATATCCCTGAAACAAAATACCACCTCTGAAGAATCAATCTCTTTGCAAGAATCATAAATAAAGAAATAGACTGTCTTTCAAATTTACTAAAAGAAGGTACAGAAATAACCCCAAAAATGCCAATCATTGGATCTGGAACAATCTCTTTTTTTAATACACTTTTGAAAGTAGGTCAAAAATATCAGTCCAGTACTTGTGAAGGTTACAACATCTATGAATTACTAAATTGCATGCGATTTTCCCTGAAGTGAACTGGATTAAGTTGTGTCTAGTAGAGTATATTTTCTGAAGACATTCCTTCCATTGTGCATCCTCAATAGTGACCTAAATCCTTCTCCCATGTTTCCTAATGGTATGTGTCACAATCCACCAGATCGATTAATACATTATAGAAATATGACATGACTGATTGACTGAAATATGATTGATTTGCAGATATTTAAAAAAGTTAGAATTTTGTAGCTCGAACTTTGATTCGGAAAAAACAGCTTTTATATAAAGTGAGCCGAAACCGCCGATATACCCTTCTGTTTCCAAAGTGAAAACCCATATCATTAAGTGTGGGAATAAAGGAGTGATTCTGGCATATAGGGCTATCGAGATATAGGAGCTTATACATTAAAACATATTCATTAAGATATTAAGATATTTGTACTGGAAAACAAGACAAAATCACTGAATATGAAAATAATTTTTAGTCACTTTCTAAGATGCATAAATTAACCAAAGCTTTTAATTATAACATACAAATGTGTTTTATACCTTGTAGTGGTACATATGATACATGCACTTTCACATTTGGTAGCAATTCAGGTTTAGCGATTATTTTAAGTGCCTATACTAAAAATGCATCTTATGATCTATTTTTTTAATCCTTACTTGTTTACATTGTCATTTCCATAATTTGCGTATAATTACACCCTTCTGTAACAGTATACCTAAATAACAGTGACATATAATCGTGTCATACCTGTTATGATAACTGTACGCCTCGATCTCTGAAATCAACACCACACAAAAACACAAATCGTTTAAAAAACCGAACGGTGCCGTTTCACCAATGAACCAGGTTACTCTAATACTAATACAATGTTTACTTATTTAACAGTAGTTGAATGTTGTGAATAATGTTGAAAAGGTCAACAGATCTGACCAGAGCCTCTTAAATACTGATCACGGATCAGTACATGCCTTAAATAACACTCTGTGTGCTTATATCGTCTCTCCTACCTCAACACAGTCTCACAGATCTGTCAAGACTGACAGCAGAGGTGAAATATTCAGCATATTCAATATCTTTCAGATCAGGGCGACAAAATGACATGCAACAGACGTATAAAAAAAAAAATTCAGCATTTTTTTTTTTTTCCCAAATGTATTATTTCATAGCAGAGCTAGACTACTAGAATGTCTTAACTTGTAGTATGCAACCCTTTCAGAGGTCAGGGTTCAGCTGTCTAAATGATGTGTATTGTGCCTTCACTGCACATAATGTGTGATTATGGGAGAATAACTGCCTTGAATTTACAGAGAGGTCCGACCGTCAAAACTTTCATCTGTGCCTGTGGTTCTTAACTCAGTTGAAAGACATGTTTTAGATATACTTTAATGCCATATATCTAAGAGACCATGTTGCAGCCAAATCTTAGTGTTTATTTGACTTTGACTTTATACAGAATGGCATTGCTGAACTGTTTTGCCGGGATATATGGCACGAAGATTGAACAGGATTTTATTTTGTGTTTCTGTAAAAGTAATCAGAATGCATTCCAAATGTGTGACCTAAAATATGCATTAATTGTCATGCTAACGAAAAAAATACATTGTGCCTTCAGCTCATGTTCTAATCCAGAATAAATTATGCTGACTGGACAAATGAGTCTGTTTCTTTTCGTAAATATATTAGGCAGAAATTAATGTTTATTATATATGCAATGCACTTACATAAATTACGTTGGTGCCATGTGTGTGTGTGTGGCATTAGACCGGATCTGTACCTTGCAGGATAGATGGCCAGTTCATCACAGAGATCACACACTGATATTAAGAAGTCATCTAGTATAAAAAAAATGTCTTGCTTTGATAAAGCAAGAGGTAAAATGTTCAGCATAATCAATTGCACAGTTTATCTCCATGTGGCTCAACTTATCCTCTTCATAGGCTCAATTTGATGTTAAAATGTTAGATCGGATGGATTTCCACATCAACACACAACACTTACAAAGAAAATACATTAAAAACATACAACAACAATATATACCAATCATTTATTTTGGTGAATTATTTTGATGGAGCCAGGATCCATAAGATGATTAGGAAGACTGGTTCTGGAACAGGTTTTAGTCCAGACTCACTTCTAGTCACTGATGAATAGAGAACAAGAGTTATGTCAGAACTTGTCCTTTACTTTGAAGGGCATCCACTATATAGTGATTTAATAGACTAAGAAGTATTTTCCATTAAAATACCGTGTAATAACGTTATTTTTTAAGTTTTTTTTCTTTTTCTTTTTGCCTATAGGCTACTCAATAAATAAGTACACCATTTTCTTTACTCAAAAACCTCAAATAGAGTCTTAAGGCCCGTTCTGAACGATAACTACAAAGATAACTATATTATGTCCACACTGGCAGACGGTACCGTTCTGTTTATTATGTTTATTAAATGCCTGAGTTCTTTAAAGCAGGATGGATTCTGATTGGCTGTTACTGTTCTTATTGTTCATCAGCTGGAAAAAATTGCCCTCAAAATGATTTAAACAATATAATTTCTCAGTGCTTCTAGGTTATAGGTGTGTTGTGGACTCCTATTCTATTCTATTATATCGAGAACGATTTTTAGAACTATATCTTTATCGCTATCTGTATAGTTATTGTAGGTCTACTTTGGTGTGAACAGGCCATAAGTCTGATATTTTCCATCTAGTCATAGCCAATACACCTACAACATCATCTTTTCATAACACAAGATTTTGGCCAAATGTAATGATAGGAAAAAACGTCAGTTAAACGGTTTAGATATTTTAGTAAGATATTTAAGTAAGATATTATAAAATATTTGCTGCATGGTTAAAAACATGCTACATATATAAAATTACGTTTTTGAGAGGAGGGTATTGAGATGGGCTTTAAATCATGTATGCTATAATTAGCATTTTGTTATTACATTCAGAAATAATGTAAAATACCGGTTTACAAACATTATAATATTTCGTGTATGCCTATTTATTCCTTTAATATAGCCTATAGGCCTATAATGTTATTCTGTTTTTCTCCGTTCACACAAGTGCCCATAGCATACGAAAAAGTTTATTCAAGTGTGTTATTAGTAGGCCTATACTGCTTTTAAAATTAAAATAAGAGAGCATACTTTACTTTTCAGAAATATACTTTTGCACTAAAGTAGGCTATACTTGACTTATACTGACAGAAAGTATATTTGGACTATGTACTCAATCTTTTGATCGAGATATAAAGGTATGATTAAGTATTCTAAGTATACTTGGCTTGTAGTTGATTGAGTAGCCTAAATACTTTTTTCACATAGTATTATTGCTACGGTCTTATAAACTTGCATTGTTTGAAAATATTGATTTATAAAGAAACAGATACAGTATGTTCCTCTGAGTATCTGAATTTTTGTGTAGGGTAGTCCATTAAAATTTCATAATGGAACCCACATGTTGATAATAAAGGATGCATGAAGCTAAAAGGGAATGTTTTTAAAAATAGATAGAGTTAAAGAACAGTTAAAAGTAGGCTATATTTCAAGTATAACAAAAAATTAACACCTAAATAGAAACATAGTAGTCGACCTATACTTAAAGTGCAAAAATAATATATAAATAGTAAATTTTAAGTATGATGTTATTTTCACTTAAAGAAAACTTACAAGTAGGCCTATGTATAAAACTACTAAACTACACAGTATACTTCAAAGTGTTCTTTCATAAACTAAAAAATCTGCTACACGTATTTGACTAAAAAAATATCAGTATACTTAAAGGAGAACTCCGGTCAATTTTAACATTGAGCTCATTTTTTTGTAAATTTGGAGTGCTGTCAATACAGAGAACAACGACAAAAATCGGTGTTGCCTACACCGTGTTATCCTCTTTTTAAAATTTGCACCCTGTTGACTTCAATGGGGCAAGTTTTAAACCTGCTTTTAGCCTCTTAACATCCTTGATGTGTCATTACAAGTGCCCAGCCATGTGAGTGATTCCTTTCAGAGTGAACACGGTGAATCTGACTGCAGTAGATGTGAAAGATATTAATAAAAGTGATGTTAATTCAGCCAGCGCAAATACCTGTATTTACATTCTGTTTTCGGTCAAAGTCCACAGTAGTCGATTGTCGAACTCATACGATCCAATATTCAAGCGCGTGAACTCGACAATCGACTAATGTGGACTTCGACCGAAAACAGGAAGTAAATACAGGTATGTGCGCTTACAAAAAAGACTGTGAACTTACTGCAGTACAAACGAAAAACTTAGTAGTAAACTAGTTCTCAAAGTTTAGCCTACTTAGGTGAAACTCGAAAAATTAGAATATCCTGCAAAAGTTCATTTATATCAGCAATTCAACTTAAAAGGTGAAACTAATATATATATATATATATATATATATATATATATATATATATATATATATATATATATATGATTATATTTCACCTTTTAAGTTTAAGTTGAATTGCTATCTATAGACTCATTTACATGCAAACTGAGATATTTCAAGCATTTATTTGTTATAATTTTGAAGATTATGGCTTACAGCTATGAAAACCTTTTCACAATATTCTAATTTTGAATTTGGGGTTTTCATAAGCTGTAAGCCATAATCATCAAAATTATAACAAGTAAAGGCTTGAAATATCTCACTTTGCATGTAATGAGTCTATATAATATATTAGTTTCACATTTTAAGTTGAATTGCTGATATAAATGAACTTTTGCACGATATTCTAATTTTTCGAGTTCTTCTACTATCCTGCAATTTTCGCTGGTTAAAAAGACACACCACGCTGTATATTTACCTCTAATGGCAGCATATAGGCTACCTATTATGACTTGACAACTGAGCGTGGGTATTTCACTCACGTTAAGCGTCAATGTTACATTTGCATAAGCAGTATATACCCTACTATTTGATTGCCAAATTGAAATATTAGAGCAATACAATTACGTTATTAACCGGCAATTTCAAATACACGTTTCTGTAGCCTATAGAATGATTAACCTTTCCCAGCTCCAGTTGTTTCTTGTAATGCGAAAGACACGGATCTTGTCTGATGCTTTTTGGAAGGTCTGCAGGATATTCTGGAACATTTCTTTCAATGCATCTCTGACCAGATTGTAGTTCTCACGGTGATTTTGGTTTTGGTTCAGCCAGCGATCTCGGGCCATTGGGTCCACATACACCTCATGGTTCACCATCTCTCTGGCGATGGAGTTAATCCGCCGACGAGTCTCCCGGATCCTGTATCTATCATTTTGGTTGGGAGATGTATCAGCCTTTAGGTATGCCACAAGTGCCTTTCGGAGCTCCCTCACATACTCTCCGAACACATCTGCATTATAATCCACATAGAACTCATCCGAACTACAGAGATAAAACACACCAAAAACAATTTAGCTATTTACAGTAAAAAACGTTGGGTTATTTGTGTAACCCAACCGTTGGTGTATGCATGTTGGGTCATTATGTTGGCTTATATTAAAATTTGTTGGGTTATTTGTTTATGCCGTTGGGTTATTTTTAGTGATAACCAACCGTTGGGTTAAAGTTCGCGCCGCTTCGATGGTTCAAATATTAATGGATCAGACAGTCAACGGACATCAGCGACAGCCTGATTGTGAAAGGTAAGTAATTTGAGGGTTTATGATGTATATATATAACTTTTATATATGAAATAATGTGTACTGAAACGTTAAATATATCTTAGAACTATTTTTTTTTCGTACCAACGCCACACCACTCAAACATAACATATACATTATGTTAGCTATAACAGACGTTTGTGGGGTCAGATCAGTTAACCATCATGTTTGTGTAAGTTAGGTAAGTTAGTCAGTTTACCATCAGAATGAGTTTGAAACTGATGTTTCAAAACGTACATACAGCTGCTTTAATATATGAATGCATGTTGTATTAAATGTATTACAGGAGTAAGTTAATGGAATAGCATCTAATTATAGTATATGTTATGACAATTTTGCATTTGTATTTAATGTTTTGTACTAAACGTGTTTATACTTGTTTTAGATAAATGGATTCATTTGTTAGGGACAAACTACAACAGTGGAACCTCTGCAATTTAATAGAAACATTTCAAGGTAAGTTAATCTATTTAATTCAGTGATGCTTGGTTTATATATATATATATATATATATATATATATATAAGTTTTTGTTTGTTAATGGTAATGAACTGGTTCCCTCTTGCTCGGACATTTGCCCAAGTCACTGATATGTTCTAAACAACACTCAATACAGTATGGCTTGATCAAAATTCAGAGGATACTGTCATATTGCCCAGCCTTAAAATCCTGCTCTATTGTAAATCATTATTAACATAACATTATTGCCCCGTTTCAGAGACACGGATTAAGCCTAGTCCCAGACTAAAATCTTAATCTGTGTCTGTGAAACTGAGTCTATGACTTTCTGCAAATCTGCATTGAAACAATATATATATATTATGAAAAAGCACTATACAAATTAATTTGATTTAATGTAAAAAAAGATAATTAAAGACTAGTTTACTTTTCATGGACTAAATTATTCTTTTTCTGCTTCATTTTAACACAGAGGAAGAAGTCGATGAAGATAGCTTTATGCTACTGGATGACGCAAGCATTGCTGCGCTAATTCCGCGAATTGGTCTCAGGGTTAAATTCAAGAAATTTCATTCGGAATTTTTGGGAGTAAGTTTACACTAGCTAAACAATGACTGCGTGTTTTCTGACATGTTTTAAGTGCAATAAGGCAATTTCAGGGAAAACAAAAGATCTTTTTGCACATCTTAGATTGATTCATGGCATTAACAATGCTAGCTCCTACTTCAGATGTAGTGGAAATGGCTGTAACAGAACATTCAACATTCAAAAAGAGACACGTATTAAAAGAACACATTTGTCAAACAGTATCATCTACAACAGATACAGATTTGCACAACCAACATATTCCAACACTCTCACCATCAGAAAACATGACTATATCAACAACACTTGATGATTCTGGGGGTGATGAGGAAACCGAGGACTGGGATGATTTAGCAGAGGAAGATATAACCTTCAGAGTGGCATGCTTCCTTGCAAAGCTTAAAGCCCAATCAAATCAAACCTATTCTGCAATTAATTATATGGTGAAGCAAACATCATCTTTGATCACTGATATTGTAGTTAACTTGCAGACCAAGACAATGGCTCTTTTGCATCGACTTGGTCACTCAGATCACCCTGATGTTAGTACCTTAAGTAATCACTTTGAGAGAGCTGCTGAACCATTGTTGGACCTGGATTCAGACTTTAAACAGATGAAATATTTTTCTCAAACAGGGTTTTTCATTAATCCAGAGACTAAGCATTTTCCAGGCAATTCATATGTCCAGCGTTTGGATGCACTGACTGGCAGTGTGAGACAGATAGCAGTGCAGGACACCTTTCAATATGTTCCTTTGCAGCCTGTCCTTAAAAAAATTCTAGAAAGTCCAGGTACCATGGAAAAAATCCTTTCTCAGAAGCAAAATAAAGATGGTGCCCTCATTAGCTGCGTTTACATGGACACTTATAATCGGATTGACGGCTCAATCGGACTAAAAAACCTTCATGTAAACACCTTAATCGATCCGATTGAGCTCGATCCGAATGAAATTTCGATCGGATTGAAAGGGGTGGTTTATCCCTTTTGTAATCCGATCGAGAGAACATGTAAACACTTGATCGGATTGAAAACCGAAACTGAAAGGACTGCGCATGTGCGATGACGTTAAATAGCGTAATGACGTATGACGTGCGGAACGAGCTGTTCTTCCTGTTGAATAAAGTGTCATATTAATAAGTTTCCCGTCATTCTAAAATCCTCATTTCACTCGCGCGTCTGTAAAGTGAAGCAGGACAACGTCCCACCAGTGCTTGTTTTGGATTCTCATCCACAGACGACTGGTTTTGGCCGCGGGGAGGGGCATTTTTACTGCGTGATCAATAAGCAGCACGGCAAAACGGTTAATATGCTCTAAATTATGACCAGAGACGAATTAATATTACGTCTGCTGTTTAAAACAAATAAAGAACCAATAGAGGAGAATATTTATGCGCGAAACTCTGTATATTCGTGCAGTGTGCGCATGTCAAAACATCAGATCCGATTTGAAACTTGTGACATATAAACGCGCACATCAACCCGATTACTTTATTCATCATTCATGTAAACACCGTGTTCGGATTCATCAATCGTATTGATTTCATTCCGATTGTGTCCATGTAAACGTAGCTACTGATTACATTGATGGTGAGCAGTACAAAACCAGCCACTTGTTTTCAAAAGATCTCTCCATTCCGCTGTCCCTGTATAACGATGATTGTGAAATTGTAAATCCCATCGGTTCCAAGACTTCAATTCACAAACTGGGGCTAATTTACTTCCAAATGAAATGTCTACCACCTGAGCTGCTGTCTTCATTGTCAGCATGCTTTCTGTTGGCTAAGCCATGTCACTTGTAATTTTAAAAATGTCACAAAAACCATGGCATACAGGCACCAAATGATGCTGTGTTTTCAGCTGATGACAGGCAGGTTGTTCAAGAAGGAAATCGAGATTGGTTCAGGTCAAAAGTCCGTTCTTCAGTCAGTCGAGGGTGTTCAAGATATTACTGGTAGCTTGGAAGATTTTCCTCATTCCAGTGAGGTTTATATCCCCTCATGGGTCAAGGTTAATGGCACAGTATATAGGCCAGGTATGACTGTTTTCATGTCCTGCAATACAGATGGAGATGCTCAGTTTGGGTGTATTAAGAAAATAGTCACTCTTGATGAAAAAATGAAGCTAATAGTTCAGAGATGGACAACAGTTTGTTTCAGTCATCATTACTTTGCCTATGTTGTTGGTCCTGACCAAGTTTTGGAAGCACTTAGTGTCAGTGAACTGTTTGATTTTCACCCATTACACGCAGTCAGGTCATTTGACTGTGATGATGACCATTACTATATTCCTCTACGTTATCGCCGTTTTTAAGTGTTCCATGCACTTTAAATGAGGGTTTTTTTATTTATTTTTTATTTTTTTATGATCTTTTCTTTTCTTTAAATACACATGTATGGGAATTAGAAAGGGTGAGACCAATTCTGCATAGCTGCACCCATAGAATCTTCAATACAGGTAAAGGTAATTGTCATTGTGGATACTTGCTGATACCATCTGATATTTACCTCTATTTTTTTTTTTTTACAGTCTCTGGGTCACAGCCCTGTTAACAATCAGTCATGTCACAATCAGTCACCTATAAGGATAAACCCAATAACCCCAACTCAGACAATAGTGGAAAGCTGCCAGACAAGAACAACAAGCAACTCAACCTTTGTAATAACATGTCTTTTAATACACACGAACTTGAGTTTTTGGCAATTATTTTATTATATATATTTTTAAGAATGAATTGAATGGAATGTTTTAGTTCATGCATTCTCCTTTTCACAGGATATACGAGCAATACTCAGAAAATCTGGAGGATCAACATTAATAACATCCTTAGACCGAGACGGGCACCTAAGCCTCAAGGAGCGACGTCAGATGGTGCGGTTATTGGTTTCTCATTTGATGGAAAGTTTTGGGGAAACGTGAGTACAAGTAAAATCACTTGACCAATACATTTAAATAAATAAACTAGCCTATTTAAATTATTGTTTATTTGTAAAGCCCATCAGCTGAGATCAAAAAGGAGATGGCTTTGGCACTAACTGCCCAGTTTCCTTGCCTGAAGAACAACGAGGGACATGGATATGTAAGTTGTGCTGATTCTGATTAGAAGATAATCGAGAGCTGATAAAGAGTATCAGTCCCCACTTTTTTTCAGAACTGTGCGTTCACACCGCCGGCGGCGAGAGCGTCAAAGTGGCCGGAAGCCATTCATTTTCAATGAGAGCCGGCGGCGAGCTCCGGCGAGGGCGGCGCGGCGCGTCTTGGACGGCGAGAGCGGCGAGAGGAGTTGAAATCAAGTCAACTTTATGGTAATAAGCTATGACGCGGTTCGGCGGCAACCAATCGGAATGTAGAAGTCCTCCGCCTGAGAGGAAAAAAATCACGCATTCTAATCTACGTCAGAGCGTCCCCGAATCTTTCTACGGCGTCGGTGGCAGGGCGGCAAGAGCGAATTTTGCCGCTCTCGCCGGCGGCGGTGTGAACGTACAGTAAGAGTGATTTATTTATATTTCTTTGCTGCAGGAGTCATGGTATACACCTGGTCGTTATCGTCACCCTGCAACAGGTTACCTGGAAGAAAGACTACGCAATGTGGAAACATGTTGGGAAACGTCTTAGAGCCCCACACAGTCAGAGACAGCACAGCCATCCACAGCCATCACAGAATTCCTCTTCCCGACCAAGTTTTCCACTGCCAGGTTAGAACTAGGGATGTGTCATGATTGTCCGAATCAAGTGCATTTTTGAAGGAGCAAGTGAGTGAGATTTTTACTTGCAACTGGACAAGTAGCCAGGGCTCAACAATAAGGACTGCTCGATGATGCTGAGGACAGCTGATTCATGCGCAAGTGTTATCATTTCTTATAAATCCAAAGAGTCATGCTTAAAGATGGCCATCTTTAAATATCTGCAAAGACCAGAGCATTAAAATTACATAAATGTAGGCCTATATTACATGTATAGTCTCTCACTTTATTTGCTTCTATTTTAGAACACTTGATGATTATCTAATAAAATCCTCAGAACTGAAGCAATGCTCTTATGGCTACAAGTGCTTGAATGGGATGGATTACTCAAATAAGCAAATTCAGTCCTTTACATCCTAAATTTTAGCTTCCTAAATTACTTGCCTATATGTTTACAACAACTTCCAACATGGTTCTGTCAATCATAAACAAGGGCCAGAACTGTTTTTTTAGGTTAGTAAATGATGACATGATTTCATTTTTTGTTGTTGTAAATTATTATTTAATTGGTGTGTGCCTAAAAAGCTGATAATTTGAATCGGGTGTTTTTGATCAGAGAGAGAAAACATTTGCACTGCTAGGGGTACCCCAGAACCAGGTTTGGGAAACACTAAGATAGTTTATTATCACTCAAGTTTTTTTCAGATGTTTTCCCTAATTTTAGTGTGTTTTATCTGCTGTAGAGTCTGAGTCATCTTTGACTGAACTTCACACAATGATTGAGTGGCTAAGGAACAACAGAAGCCCTCACAGCCAAGTCGAGGAGTTAATGATACGTACAGCACCTCATCGTGCTGCGTGGATTCGATCCTCTGGTACAAAAATTGTTGAGGAAATAAACCAGACTTTACGATTTTCCTGGAATGGTGAGTATAATTATATGCATTTTAGGGAATTTACTGAAGGGTTGTCTTGGCCTGTAGTAGCCTGTAGCCCTACATTATTTAGAAAAGTAAAATGCTTCAATTTAAATGTTTTTGTTTTTGTTTAGATATCACAGGACTTTGGAGTTTTATTCCCTGACAATGCAAACCGCCTTTATGAGTTTTGGGCTCCTGTCTTCACTGACCGGATTTTACTTTTTGCAAGAAAAGAACCCAGGGCTGCTGATGTCCTTCTAGAAAGTCTGGAAACATTGTCAAATGGTAGGACATCCTATTAAAATCACATAAAGTATACCATTTCTAGTCTCTGCACATGTAGTTTCAGATCTGTTGACCAAATTATAGTTTCATATCACTTTATGAAATTTCCAAAATTACTTTTAATATCTAAATATCTATGGTAAGCACACTCTTTCTGGCATGTTATTGAATAAAAAAGGTACATTTCTTCAGGAATACTGTAATTATTTAAACAAGAAAAAAGTAGGGTGAGACTTGATTTGATCCATTGGTTTTTGAAAACTGTAAGCATTCTTTCTGTAAACTTGTCGTTCAAGATGTTCGTGGTGAAGTTGCCTTTAAAACCCTTCCTGCTGTTCTGCCATCATCGCCATACCGCACAGATGGGAAAATGGTCCGTCCAACTTATGCTGAAATCAGAGTTTCCGCTAGAAAAAAATGGTGCCGGTCAAAGTGACCGGCAGAGGTTTAGTTTTCCGGACATTTTGATGATATGCCGGTCAAATATTGCCTCTTAATTAGTCAAGTTGAGGAAAACTGGAGGAAGGCTATGTAACTTAAAAAAATGACATAATCAGGCCGAATGCAACATGTTTATTAGCCTAACTTTCAAATAAAAAAACGGAAAAAAAACATGAACGTCCGATTGGCGTCAATCAACGCCAATTGTTTTTACTATGGTTTCACATTCATCAACAAATCAATCCCCCTTCCCCACATAGAATATCTGAAGCCTATTGTTTTTACTCAAGCGAACTTCCCAGTGTCTCTCCACAACCTGCAATGCGCATAAGCCGCGTAACCTTGTTAGGCGACTTCGCTGCTTCGTCTTGATCCGATTCTGCAGCGAGAACCCCCTCTCTGCAGGAACACTCGAGACCCATTTTCTACTATGGTTTTGTACATTTCTTCATTCGGATCTATTTGCGATCCATTTCATTCTAAACAAACAACGCAGTTTATATGGTTCGTCCTTGTTTCATTATTCATTAAGATAATAATTAATAAATGCGCGCATAATTATCAGTGAACTTGATAAATGTTGCAGATATGTTTTGCTATGCATGCACAAACAAATGCCTTTCAACTTATGTGTGCAAAATTCTGAATAAAAAGAATGTGCAGCAATTTGTACAAATAGAGAGTCTAGGTCTACTATACGTGTTGTAGCCATTAAATAAGCTCATTTAGTTTAATATTTGTTAAAATATTATAATGTTATTAATAATTATATATAATTTATGTTGATTATGAAAAGTGAACCGCACGAGTAGGATAGGATGCGCAATATCGAGAGACATGGAGCGGGTCAGACATGATTTTGACCACTTAATTAAGTTTGGTTTTGTAGAAAGACTTTTTTGAAGTGAATTTCGTTTTGTATAAATTGTATCTTAATTTTAATATTTTTTTTATCAACCAATTGCCTGTATTTAATAAATAAGCAGCAAATATAGCAGACGATAGGCCTAATCATGCAGGCGCCCGCGCGGTCACTTGCATTGCTCGTGAACGGGAGCGCATCTCATCCTAATTTAACGAAACTCAGCGTAGGCCTCACAGACATGAAATATATCTTAAGAAAGCTTGAAATGTCTTTTTAACAATTTAAAACGAAAAGAAATAGGCTACTCTCTGATTATGTAATCCATGATGTGCATTTCTCTCTATAGGCGCGTTCATAAGGAGATGGCCATCGTCAACTTCATCTTTACAGCTGTTGTTGCTGTTAATAAACTAAAAATAATAGGCCTATAATTGTATTAAACAATAAATTAAATGAAATTGTAATTGTATTAAAAAAGCAGCAAAAAAAAATCCTGTTTAAGGTTTTTTTTTTTTTTTTTACGCATTAAATTCAGGTAGACTACTGAGTCACTGTCCTCAGTGCCCAGAAAAGCGCTGAAACGGAGATGAAGGGGAACCCGTTTTTATTTTATTTTATTTATTTTTTGGCTTATTTTAACTGGCCCATCCAGTTTTCTGGAGGCCCACCTACAATCAAAATCCTGGCGCCGTTAGTGCTTCGCAGCGGTCTGATATCAAGAAATAACAGACCGCATTCCACATTGGAATTCAACCAAGCCATGTAATAATGTTTAATAACTTTCAAACGGTAGAGCCTGTTCCTTTATAACATAGCCAAAGGTCGGTGTATTTTTGCTTTATACATTTTAGGCTTATTCTCAAATTCAGATTGTGTTAGGGGGGCGGGATTATAAGGCAATTTTAATCGGACAATTTGACCGGAGAGATTTAATTTTGTCGGACATTTCATTTTTTTTCCGGCCAATGTCCGGTAATTACCGGACAACGGAAACCCTGGCTGAAATAAAGCGCAGCTTCATTGACATTAAACCAGTAAGTTAAAGCAACACTGCAACATCAGCTGTTAACTGGCTTTATATATATATATATATATATATATATATATTATTTGAGGTTCATTTATATTGTAGATATAAAATTTTGTACAAAAATGTAATGCTTTGGATAAAAGCGTCTGCTAAATGATTAAATGTAATGTATTCACAAAACAAATTATTTGAATATTTTTGCCTCATTTGCAAAACAATCTGCAGTTAAATGTTCTGAACAAACATAATCTTCTGATTATACAGAATGATGTGCAGAAATAGAAACATGCTGTTTATTATGGACATGTCAAAGTGCATGTTTCAAGAAAAGATCAGCTCTTTTCCAGGAGTACATCAGAAAATAGAATGGGGCATCGGTCTACAATCTAAGTCCAGTGTGTTCACTGTTGCGTTTTATTTGCTTTTGACATGACGCCAAACTCCTCTGTTGTAGAAAGGTGTTTGCTGGCAGGTGCACAGAATATGTGACATAGTAACATAGTAAAGTCACAAATCATTAATTCCTCACCCTCAATTTTATTTATGGGTGAACTAACCCTTTAACTACAATACTGCTTCGGTGTTACTTTTACACAGTAAACGCTGCTGAATTTTTCTGCGATTCATTTGTAAATAAATATATTGTATCCATGGAATGTTCGTCACTATATATGCCAACTAATGTATATTTATCTTTTAAGGTTGGAACTAATATGGTGGATTACCTAATTAGTGAGACAAGCCAGGATCCACACATCTTGGTACTTGGAGACAAAGAGAACTCCTCCCAAGTTTTCATCATTTTCAACGGGGAGGCAATTGAAAAAGAGACCTTACTTCAAGCAGTGGATGTATGCTTTAAAATATTCTACATCTATGACATTAACTACCCAAAGCCTTCTGCTCCCATTTGGGAGTTTTTACAGCATGCTGTCTATAATATTTCTGGAGGAGTTCCTTCAACACATTGCAACCTCCTTAAAAGCTTTGTTTTCAATGGTACTGATCATCAGTAGGTCCAGTAGCCAAACACCATATTAAGGTGTTTATAACACATTGCATAAAGTGTACAGTATAGCCTTTTTTAATAAGCATGTTTATTTTTTATTTTTTATTAAATTTTTGTACTGTATGTACAGATATTTTTTTTGTGTAGGCACATCTATGTACGTTTTTAATTTATTTAGAGTATAGCCTTTTTTAATAAGTATGTTTATTTATTTTCATTGTGGCACATCTGTGTATGTTTTTAATTTATGAACAGTTTAGCTTTTTTAATAAGTATGTTTATTTATTTTTATTGTGGCACATCTGTGTATGTTTTTGATTTATGTACTGTATGTGCACGCATGTTTTAAAATGTACGTTTTTAATTTATGTAGAGTATAGCCTTTTTTTAAAGTATGTTTTTGTTTATTTATTTTCATTGTGGCACATCTGTGTATGTTTTTGATTTATGTACTGTATGTGCACGCATGTTTTAAATTTAATATGTATATTTTAATATTTGCACATCATAATTGTTTGTTCTATTTACACGTGTATATTTACATACTAGGCTCACTAATATTTATTACATTCATAATTTAATACTTAAAACATGTTAAAACATTTATTGTGTTTATACTCCAATAAAAAAAATCTATTTGAAAACAATGTCTATTTTATTTATTAAAATAAGATCATAAATAAAATAAAATAAAAATTTACTCAACTGTTGGGTTATTTTAACCCAACATTTTTAAGTGAGATATAACAAACGAAAATGTCTAATTATGTCAATTAATCCAAAAAAGAAAATGGAACTGAAGCTGTTTATGCACTGGTTCAGAACTAAGAGTATGCTAATACCCAGCAAACAAAGAACGTTGGCGCAACGTACCCAACCTTCTAACAACGTTTTAACAACATGGCCTAAAGGTTACTATAACTACGTTGTGTGGTGAAGGTTGTTACAGCGTTGTCACAATGTTGGCATTTAACCACTGTTCAGGGCCATTGCTTAAGGTTGTGCCTAGGGTGTCTGGACCATAGATATAAGGCTAGATGTCTTAAGGCGGAGTCTCTTAAGGCATCACCGGCGGCCATCTTGCCACAGGGAAGCTTTCTGGCAAGCTCTGTGGTATCTGAGGTAAGGTGAGTGATCAGCACGAACACAAATCCTCTTATCTCGCTGAAATCTTGACGGATTTACAAATGATTTGGTTTCTTACAAACGTTATTAATGTGGCTATAATTCTGAACGCTGGAACATGTTGAAATTGCAGATTTTCTTAATTATTCATATGTATGCAGTGTCATAACTACATCTCTGACGTTTATAACAAACCAAACCGTTTGAAAATCGGTAGAAAATTTAGCAAATTATGGTTATTTAAAAGTACATGTACCATTAAAACACAATGTTACGAGTGAGCGAGCTCCCTGTGGCAAGATGGCCCCCGTGTGCGGACGTCGACCTCCATTGGCCAGCAGCGCGGACGAGACATCTAGCCTTTATATGATATCTATGGTCTGGACAATCACTGGACGACATGTACTCATCACTGCCCTGAAGCGCGAAAATCAGCCTTTTAAATTTCAACTGACCATTGGGCCGTCTCTCATTCTTCATCAAGCTAGGATACGTGAGAATTGCATTTAATTTACCTCAGCTAAATACGTAATTATTCAAACACAACCTACAACTTCCTTGTCTAATGTGACATTTATTTGAACATCTTCTGGTCAGGTATGACAAATATTTAACTTTATGCAAAAAGTATGAAGCCAAAATGACTTTAATGATGAGTAATTAATTTCAGCGCGTAGCCTACTTGTTGCACGTTAATGCTTTTTCCTTCTTTTTTTTTTCTTTTTTTTTTTTGGAAACGCACAGAGAAAAAAAAATGTTTGTTAACTCGCACAACTGTTTATTTTTTCCTTTCATTTGTCATCTCATTCGTTTCTTTGCTAAATTTTCTCATCTGCTCATGCTAGTTAACGTTAATCCACTTCCTGTTTTGTTTTCTCACAAAATGTATAGGTGTGTTCGACATCGGCTGCGGCTGGATGCAACCGATCGGCGAGAGTAGCCGCGTGCAGGCGGGGAGGAGCTGCAAACGGAGACGTGAAGTCGGACACTTTCTGGTTCCCGTAGGGACCGCTCACGTGGTGTTTGCATACTTTACCACAGCTGCAGTGAAATAAATGCAATATTTGCCAAATAATGCACAGATGTTTCAGAGACATTTTGATTCAATACTTTATGTAGCCTACTGCTTCATCCAGCGTCTGTTTGAACAAGAATAAAGTTCATCATAAGCTACTATCAATGAAGTGGAGTCTACGTTTTTTAAGCAGTTTTAATTTGATAAACATGACACAATATAACATGACAACGACATGAAAAGAGTGTTCACTGTTATAATAAACTGATTTGAGAGCTTTAGAGGAACTAAAGGTTTTCGAATAAACACGAAACACACGTGATCGTTGTCATGCAGTGAATCCGGCCAATCGTGGAACAGCAGTGTCGTCATCAGAGCTCCTGCAGCCCAGTGCAGCCGCTCTTGAGAAGCTGCGCTGGCTGAGTTCTCCGGCTACTCTCGAATTGCACTCGCGGTACTTTGATGGCATACGTCACAGTCACGTGGCGTCGGCGCTGTATCAAGTCGGACAAAATTTCTAACCGGCATGCACTGCTTTAAGTCAGCCGCCGATCGGTCTGCGCAGAGCTGCATGAAGTCGAACAAGCCTTATGACTTTTGGAAGTGCAATTTGATTACCATATGCAGTTTTAATAAAGTTGAATTAGCTAACCTTCTATGTTATTTTTACTCTTCAAAGTGTACACTTGCAGGTGTTGATTATAATGAATTTACTGTATGGCCCATAAATAATAATAAGGATAATATTTAAAAAGTAGCCTATGTAATTATATAACATATGACTAATTAATGTTTTCTGGTTCGAACGTTGGGCATAACCCCTATTAACCACAAAACATATGCTACATGGGGATATATATGCTTAGCCATACACTGTAAAGTAAGTGCGTAGCGTATCCTGCTGATGACGTGACTTCGCGGGGTTTCTTGACTCCACCTCCACGTCAAAACAGCGCCAAGAAGAGAAACGCAGAGAAAAGTGCAGCGCAAAGGGAAAACGGTATTGCGAGCACACGCTTGACTGAAACGCAGAATAAAAGCAGCGTTGCAAATAACTTAGTAGGTGTGAGTATGAAAAATATGTTGCAGAGATAAAATAGGATTGCAGCTGTCATTGATTTTTACAATTAATTATATCTTTCTTTTTGCAGTACTTTATTTTATTTTGCAAATCTTTTTTTATATATATATATATACTTTTTCCCCATTGCCATTCTTTTTTTTGTGAGCAAAACATTTTTTCTTTCCTCAAAACTTTATTTTTGTTTTGCAAAACTTTATTTTCTTTTGCGATACTTTATTCTTTTGCAAAACTATGTGGCATTATATTGACTCCATAGATATAGACCTATCTAGCATAAAAAAAATAATTGTAAAAGGTCTATTCTACATTGTTACAATGTTGCGAGCACGTAGACAGCGACGTTGCCACAACGTAAATGTGTTTGCTGGGTAGCCTACCATGAGTTAAAAATGTAACATTTAAGACCTTTTTATAACTTGCGCCTGCACAGTTGAGCAGCTAAAGGACAAATTGGGTCCTCCCTCAAAAATCGGGTGTCACCAAACTGTCAGTTCATGATTATCCTAAGAAGTATGAATGATTTTATATTTAAAATACGCATAGCTTGTAATGCGTACAAAAACAAATTAGTGCATAATAAAACCAAATTGAACATAATTTCTTTCACTTAAAGGTAACTCTCGCCAATATTGAACCTATAGGCTCTTTTTGTTAATCTACCCGAGTCAAACTTTCTTGTAAATTTAAAAGCATAATTAGAATGGAAACGCTAACGCATAACATCGCTAAGTTAATGTATAGCCTACAACATACATAATTCGATAAATTTATTTTTGAAATATTAAAGCCACAGATGAGAATCTTGCGCTGGCCTGTGTTACACTCACTTATACTGACACCTACTGGCGTGCGTCTGTGCAGCATCACGCAAAAATAAAGGTTTACAGTAACGGACGCGACTGTTAATTAAATAATTATCACTTTTATGCAGATGACACTCAGATTTATATTCACTCTAAACCTGGTCAAAATCTGGATGTTCCTTTTTTAACACATTATATTTCTGAGATAAAAACATGGATGTCCCAACATTGTTAAGAACTCTTTTTTTCATCTCAGAAACATTGCTAGACTTCGCTCTATGTTATCCCTCTCGGTGACTGAAAGGCTTAATACCTTTGTTTTTTCCCGCATTGACTATTGTAATGCACTTCTTGCTGGGGTTCCTAAAACCACACTTAAAGTGTAAGTTGCAGGTTAACCACCACAGCCAATTAATGTGTAAATTAAAGTGCTCTATCTGTATATATTTAATTATTTCTGTCTTAAAATGCGTTAAAATAACATTTATTGGGGTTTCTTCAAAGGTAGCGTGTTTTTTCAGTTACTGGGTGATGACGTCACAAGAGGAACTCGCAACCCATACTCTGCTAGATTCTTACTGTATTATGGCTATTTGGAGAACGACTGAGGATGCGGAAAACCATCAAATTCTTTATGGACCACAGCCCTACAATTTTTAACCGGTCAGGCGTGAGAAAGGGGAGCCATTGCAGTTATTAATGCTTGGTGTGAGGAGAATGAGTGGAGGGTTGGCCAGGTGTCCTGGTGAGTAACTTTAGCTACGTTAGAGCTAGTCTAGCCTGGTGCAAACTTAACCCGGATAATATAACGGAACAAGCAAGTCTTTTCAAAATATTGCCGTCATGTAGAATAGCAAGGAGGGACAATGACTGAAGACATTATATACTTACAGTAAGTCAGTCCAAATCAGAGCTGTAACGTTAGAGATGCACACACTGCACAGGCACCAATCGCTAGTCTCATCGACACCTCAAACGTCATATAATACCCTTCCTCAATCCACGCGTTATCAATTTCTCACGATTTAATTAGCGATGTTTATTGTCAGAAAAGAAAAAGAGAGATCGATGTCCCCATCACTGTGTTTGTGTGGGCTATGCCACCCAATTGAATCAGCAGTGGAGAGTATGTGCTGCCGTGAGGTGAACGCGTTTCGGAGTTTAGTGGAACAGCTCGACCTGCGACCGGCTGATCTGACGTGCCTGAACCCGTTTGTTTTGCGAATAGCTTATTCTCATTTCAGGCAGGATCACAGTCCCCTTGAAGTCAGCACACACGAGTATGTTTACAATGGATTTATTGTATCCATTTTTTTTTTTTTTTATCAAATAAAACATACAACCAACTTTTCTGAAGTTATGTAAGGCGAATATAGCTGCTAGCGTACGGTAACTCTACTAGTGAGTTCCTCTTATGACGTCACGCCCCATCTAGTGGAAGGGAGCGGGAGTGCTTAAAACCACTGTTAAAAGTGCCAACTTTTCATATTATATCAGCATTTTGCTATAAAAAACAATGGTGGGCGGTTCTTATCTTTATGTTTAATAAACACATTGCATTATCTTCGTGAAAAATTTAACCTGCAACTTACACTTTAACAAATTACAAAGTGTACAAAATTCTGCTGCTAGGATTTTGACTGGAATCAGGAGAAATGAGCATATTACACCAATTTTAAAGTCTTTGCACTGGCTCCCGGTCAGGTTCCGAGTTGATTTTAAAATCCTTATGCTCACATATAAGGCACTGCATGGTTTGGCACCTCAATATCTGTCTGCGCTTTTAACTTTATACACACCCAAGCGTCATTTACGCTCTTCAAAAGCTGGTCTATTGGCAGTCCCACAGACTCGATTGCGTACTGTGGGGGACAGGGCTTTCTCATCCTATGCTCCTAGGCTTTGGAATGCTCTTCCTCCAAATATCAGAGATGCACAGTCTCTAAGTAATTTCAAATCTCTTTTAAAAACGCATTTTTTTAGGTTAGCTTTTACTTGATTTTTTATTTTATTTTTTGTATCTTGTTGTATTGTTGTATTGTATTTTATTGTAGTGTTGTATTTTAAATTAGCTTGTTCTAGTATGTAAAGCGCCTTGAGAAGCTGCTTTAAAGGCGCTATATAAGAATAAAGTTATTATTGTTATTACACCGGACTAATACATATGCATATAAAACGTGCTAAGTCCCAATTTGCATACTATTCTTCCTAAATAGTATTCGACATTAGAATGCGGAACCGCATACTAGTGTGATTGTGAAGTCTCTTTTGTTTAATATTCATTGTATTCTATTTCTACATATTTTTGTTAAGAACTTTTATTTTGGTGTTGAATCCTCAAAGAGAGGATGATGATGTAATGAGAAGTGGAGGGTGGGAAGAAGAGAGAGCAGAGAGTGTACGGGCATGGAGTCTGGTGTTGCTCTGCTCTCCTCCCTAGTTCTAACACTCTGCTCATTAAAAGTTATTAGCCGTCTATATTTCAAGTCCACCGTCTTTAATGAAATGAATCCACAGGCAGCTAAACCCCACGCCTTACACTAGTATAGCCTACTACTTGTACTACTTTTAACTCTATGGCAGAAATAGTAAGATTAGTATGCTAATTCCGAATTCCCAAATGCTAGTGTGTCCCAGATTGTAGTATGTTGAAATGAGTATTCCAAAGATACCCAGATAGTCTTTTTCCGGTTAGAATCTGTTCACACTAACCAGAGTGCGTCTCAACCAGGTCCCTACTTCAGTAGTCACTGAACAGGGAGTCGGCCATTTCAACCCACAACCCACCCCTCACCCATGAGCCCAGAATGCACAATAATGCCCAGACCAGGGGGTCCAGTTTACCTTGAGATACCACTCATTGTCAATACATTGGATAATCCTTTTTTATACCCTAATCTGGCAACGTATCTCAGGGGATACATACTTTTCAAAATGCTGTAAATAACAGCATTATCAACATATGATTTATTTTTCTATTTCAACATCTTATGACAATTTTTACAATTAATATTAGCAGGTGTATTATATTATGCTGCTTACGTGGTGGATGCTTGAAATAATAAGAAGTCATATTTAATTTCATAATGTGAAAATAATATCCTAATTATTATTTGATTATTCAAATCTCCTGTTTAAAAATAGGAAGAAGCACTAAGGCCCTATTTTAACGATCTAAGCGCATGGTATAAAGCGCACGGCACAAGTGCACTTAGTGCTTGTCTGAATCCACTTTTGCTAGTTTAACAACGGGAAAAATGGTCGGCGAGCGCGGCTCATGGTCTAAAAGGGTTGTCTCTATTCTCTTAATGAGTAATGGGTGTGTTTTGGGCGTTACGTGCAAAAAAACAACCAGAATGTAATTTCCCATTCTCTTTAAAAGACAGTTGCATTTGCTATTTAAACAAGGTGGCGCAGGACGTAAAAATGATAATTGCATCGGACTGAAACTAGCAAAAAACACTAGTGTCACGCTTGGCGCTGCATTGCGCCGGGTGTATGATTGGGCTCCTAGTCTTGTATTTTATCTCGAAATTATTTAAAATGTGTCAAAATGTGGAAATTAGCAGAAATAAGTTAATACAGCCTCTTATTTACATGAGGTAAAGACAAAGGTGCTTGGTTTATTTTTTAATGTATATAATTGCTGCCATAATAACGACCCATTTCAAATGTCTACGTGTTTTTCTTCTCTTTCTCTTTTGAGCGGTAATGAGATATTGTTCTTGTAAATACTTTCCAGCATTTCAGTAATAAAAGTGTAGGCTAGATCTTTAAAATGTGGCCAAAATGGATTTAAACAGTGAATTTTGAATTGATCTTTTCTTGTAAACTCAGAGATGTGGATTCGGACGGCAATTAAACTACTACACAACTTTGGTGTTTGTCAAAAAACAGTGGTAATTCGGCCGGGGATTTTCACGCGGGGTGGCGAGAGAAAAACACAGACTTTCTGGATTCAGATGGCAATAAAATCACAGACTAGCCCCTCTAAATGATGAAACTCCCTTACAACCCCATGAGAAACAATTACCATCAGAATAGGGCTTTATATGTTTTTGGTCCATGGATGGTGTCAGCGCAACGCATTAGATGTGGCCTGCATGAGCGTGAGAGCTATGACATCGTTTTATCGTCCAGATACAAAACTTACACACTAAGGTGTCTACACACTGTAGCACTCATCCCACCTGCCACACACACACACACACACACTGACCTGAATCGGGCCACCATTGTGCTTATTAAATTTTGCACAGATTGGCTGAGGGGGATGAGGTCCTGCACCAGGTTGTTCAGCTGCTCATCGTAGCCCCCAACATCTCTCAGCAGGTCCTGCAGAACACTGCGGGGGAACCCAATGAGTCCATTGTTGAAGACATGCTGGCCCCGATTAGCTCGATTGTTAGAAGCAGTCACCATTCGATTTGAACCAATGGCACGTAGGGCCTCCTGGGCGTTGTTTCTGAGCCGAGAGAATTGGAGCTGAGAACTGGAGTCAACACAACTCTGAATCCCACAGGTCGGTCCTGTCAGGAAACACAGCAGTGACAAGCAAATGCTCACACAGCAATTTATTAGGTACTGATTCTGTATTTAAAGCTGCAGTCCATAACGTTTGGTTCTCTAGCGGTTCATAACCAGAACTGCATGTGTCATGTGGAAGAACATTGTAGCCGGAGCTTCTTCTCTCTGTTTATGTCTATGACGAGTCACGCAGGTACTGGGCTACTCCGCAGGGGCGCCGACCTGAACCAGTCTAAAATAGTCTGAATATAATAACTTATTATAAATGTACAGTAGTGATTCAGGATAGGACAAAAACACGGTTTGGAAAATGGATTCATGATGTACTCACTCATTATATACATTTTGTAAATTTTAAACACAAAAAGGTTTTGGACTGCAGCTTTAATGTGTGCATAGAACAAAACTAAGATTGTGAGATAGGAGAATTGGTAGGTAGTGTCTTTAGTTCAGAGCACATTCACACACACACAAACACATACCTCAATTTTTATATTAGTGTTCCTCACTCTAAGTGTATGTTTGTGAGATTTGTGTATTGGTGTATCTCACCCCTATGGTGTATCTCAATATGGGGCCGGGGGGGCTGGGGGTGGTCGGGGGTTATGACATATATAACTCCGAAAGCTGCAAAAACCATCAAGATCGGCAGAAGAAAAGGGTGCGCCATGGTCTCAGTCAGATCCTTTTCTGGTCAGCAAGTTTATCTGTGTAAAAACATAATATTTCACCAAATGGACCAAGAAATGTGTATTAATATTTTTGACTAAAGAATGCAGCGATAAATCATGATGTTGATAGCAGGGGCATTTCTAGACTTTGATCACTACTGGGGCATAGGCCCCCCAAGAATGTTGCAAAAGTACGTATAAATTTGTAGGGGGTCCATGGGTCAATCTTCATTGGCTGATGGCGTGGGCACCTCCCCAGTGGCGCCATGTCACTTACTTTTATACAGTTGTAACCTTAAATTTGATAGTTCATTATTTTATTTTAATTCACTATTTGTAAATTGATTGTTTTATTTAGGGCAAAATAAACACATGTTAAACAATAATAATCTATTTAAGAAATTGTTTTTCATACATTTGTATGTGTCTTAAGGCCTGTTCACACCAGGATGAATTTTGCGCACGATATTCGCCGACGTTTAACGCCTTGTGACTAAACAAAGGGCGCCAATGTGAGTGTGCACACCGACGCGAAAAACGCCACCTGTAAAAGCGTCATTTTTTAAAAAACGCCTCGGGTTCGTTTTTTTGGTTTGACGCACCTAAAACTATCCGACCAATGAGATTGGTGCTTTTGCTCACGTGTCTGGAGCTTCTGAAGTTACAGTAAAACACGACTCGGGGGCGCTCAAACACAAAACGGTCTTGCCGAGCACACATACGTAACGGCGAAGAAGATATACGCCAAGTAGCGTCAACACCATAGATTATATATATAAACGCTAGATGTCTTATGGCGCAGTCACTTCCGGCATCACCGTTCGGCCATCTTGTCACAGGCAGGCTTAATGTAAGTTGAGTGATCAGCACGCACACAAATCCTCTTATCTCGCTGAAATCTTGACGGATTTACAAACGGTTTGGTTTCTTACAAATGTTTAGTCTGGGTTTCCCCATGCTGCCTTGAGCGCAGCGCGATTTTATTCACGCTGCTAGGCAGCCTGGATACCATGGACCAGATTTTCGCCTCAGCTAGGGAACCAATCACAGAACGGGGAGGGAGCAGCAAGACGATGACGACATCTATGCGACACACCGAAGCAGTTTGTTTATATCTATGGATCCATCATGACAGACGTTATCACGCTACAAGTTATCGCGAGAACAGATTTAGATCAGGCATACTACTGGCATACTAATTGGGTCCTCAGCCCGGACCCATCACTATAGGGTTACAGGATACTATACCACACCGGGAAGAAATAAGACAAGGAAGATGCAAGGCAAGATGAATGTAGAGCTGCTGGTCTCGTTGGTGTCGGAACATAAATAACTATATGACAAACGCGACAGCAACTACAAAAAATCTCGATAAAATAGAACTGTTATGGAGTGGTATTGCAGAGCAAATGGGCCTTGATGGTGAGTTTCATTTCACTTAATTTCTGTTTTACATAAGCGCCATCTAATGTCAGGGAATGAATTTGCATGTTCACTCGGCACATCGTCAGCAAAAATCGCTTGGGTGTGAACACAAAAAACGCGTTGAAAAGCGCTGGCGAATAACGCGCGCCGATATTCGTCCCTGTGTGTATGGCCCTGCCCCTTAAGGCAGAGCGCGCTGGGAAAAGAAAAAAACGGAGAGAAGAGAAGCGAGTTGTATGCTAGTTAGGCGGCTGTTCATTCCAAGGGGGTAATCCAGCACCCGGAAAGCGTACCTTCCCTGGGGGCCGCCATTGGTTAGCAAGCCATCACCTGCTGTTAGCATTCATTTTGGCGTCACTTTGACAGCGAATAACTTTACATCTAAGGCGTTTAAAGACTCTATTTATCCATTGTTTATTTCTAAAAAAGCACGACAATGTATAAAAGGCTCCATTACCTTGTATCTTACGTTATGGCCCTGTAGAAGCAGTTTTTGTAAAAATAGGCTAACGATTGCGTCATAACCACGCGACTCTCTGTCGCACAGTAGAGAGATTACTGTATAGACAGGAGGAGAAGCTTGCGCGCAATCAGGGGGACGTGGAGGCATAAAGTCTGATAAAGTTTGAGGCTGCGCAGTACGCTTAGCCATCAGGAAGAGAGTGCTTCTAATTGACTTCACTTTTCTCCATTGAAGTCTATGGGGTCGCTGTGTCCATTTCTTATACTGTCTATGGTTCATGCTGTTATGCCGATGCTTCTGATTAAAAAAGAAACGTGAATTACCACCATTGTAACCCGTGTTTTATTTGTTACCCACGGTGAAGAGACAGGAGTTATCGCCGATACGGCATCAAGAAATAAGGGTCAGGGTTCCAGACTGCGACCATTTTTTGAGAATGTGCGAGTTAAAATTTTATGTGGTCGCATTTGTGCGAGTGCATGGTCATGTACTACACGCATGAATTTTCCTGCATTGAACTTGTTTTAGTGCCCGCCAAAGTGAATTTTTGTCCCGCCAAAGTCTTATTTAATCGGTGAGTAATGTAGATGAACTGCTGCACTTGTGACAGGGCGCATGTTTAACTGAAAGAACGAGCAGAGAGAAAGACCCGGTCGCGTGCGCGCACTCTCTCTTCGGAGCTAGGCAAAAGTGTACAAGACTTCACCGTCTAAGCGCTGTCTTGCTCTCTCTCCCTCGCACATATTAATCAAAATAAATCGACACGGTGGTAAAAGGTCGGAAGACTAAAGTTTCATGCGGAGCATTCGGAGATTTTTTCCCCCTGAAATACCGCTGGGTGTGAATTGTGCTAAATAAGTTGCCTTATCTTCTCTGAAAAGCGTTCCAGAAATTCAGCTGACATAAAACAACACTTTAATTAAAACGAAAAAAACTATCCAGTGATGAAATGTTTTCTGTGTTGACACAAATCTTGGATGTCCATGTCCAACTGCTGGAATAATCACACAACCGTATGACACGTCCAATTCGCGAACTAATGACTCCTTAGAACCGATTAATTTTAATGAATGGTTAAAACAACTGATCTGTCCAACAGTGAACTCAGGAGACGTCTGAATCAGTGTATAACTAATCAGTAACACTTTACAATAAGGTTCTATTTATTACATAAATTACATAAAAAGTACAGTTTTTATGTTAGCTTAAGCTTTAAAATAAATAAAACCACTTGTTTTTTTGAAAAGCATATGACTACATTTTTCCACACAGTGCTATCAAGAATCGATAAGAGAATCGTTAAAGAATCGGATCGATAATCAGAATCGTCAGTGGCATTATTATTGATAAAATCTTATCAGGTCTCATCCCTATGTGAAGACAGTAACATTTTAATCAAACATTAAAGCTCAGAAATATCCTTGATCAGTGAAACACTGAGAATGTCAATTCCCTCTCTCATGAAAAATCAGTGACTGGTGACTATCTAGACACTCTTGGTATGTTGCCTATTAGTATTAGGGTGGGTAAGGAAGTGTTCTCCCATAATGTCCAGGTGGTAAGAAATGCTACACCGACTATACAGCATTTAGTCTCTATTAGGAGTAGTGCTGTGACTCTAGAGCCCATTATGATCCCTGCTAGGTCATTGTTAGAATTTTAGACCCTGAAATTCAGACAATACCCGGTGTTTTTGTAGCACGTACATTAACCTCTGTAAAAACAGGTGTGACTTGTGTTCGAGCTATGAATCCGACAAGTGAGGATTTTCATGTTCCCTGTGGCACGAGGCTAGGTGAGTTCCATTCTTTACTCTCTCAACCAGGTGAAGAATACACAATGTTGGAACCCACAGTAGCTCAGATACAGACTCAAATTGATCCCTGCCCAAACCCCAAGGTAGACCTCGGTCAATCTGCATTTGAAAGAGAACAACAGACTCAACAAGAGACTATGATTTTCAAATATGCAGATATCTTCAGTGCAAATGATTATGACTATGGTCATACAGATTTGGTCAAGCACACCATCCGTACTGGGGATCCGCAGCCCATTAAGAAGAGGGCTTATAGAACATTGCCACACATACGAGCTGAGATAGACAGGCAAGTTCAGCAGCTCCTTTCTCATGATGTCATCGAAGAAAGTTGTAGTCCCTTGGCTTCCCCTGTCGTCTTAGTAAAAAAGAAAGATGGCAGTTACAGGTTCTGCATTGATTTCAGGAAGCTTAACACGGTCACTGTAAAAGACTCGTACCCCTTACCCCGACCATCAGATGCTCTAGACAGCTTGTCAGGTGCATGTTGGTTTAGTACAATAGATTTGTCAAGTGGATATTGGCAAGTTGACCTAGACTCTAATGATAGGGAGAAAGCGGCATTCAATACAGGCAGTGCTTTATATCAATTCAAGGTTATGGCAATGGGTCTCCCCTCCAACTTTCCAACGACTGATGGAGCTGGTGCTTCGTGGACTTAATTGGAAAGTTTGTCTTGTTTACCTTGATGATGTATTGATGTTCAGTCGGACTTAGCGTTGCGGGTTAGTATTACAAGTATTACATGGTTTACCTTTTGCTGCTGCATATCTTGACGATATTGTCATTTACAGTAACACCTGGGAGGAACATGTGCAGCATCTCAGAGAAGTCTTGCAGCGTCTTCAGAATGCCGGCCTAACTTTCAACCCCACCAAGTGTGCTGTAGCTAAACAAGAGTCTGAATACCTGGGCTATGTCATTGGCCAGGGTGTTGTGCGACCGCAGGTGAAGAAAGTTCAAGCCTTGGAGAAGTGTGTGGTGCTCCAGACACGTAAGGACCTGCAATCTTTTTTGGGTATGGCTGGATTTTACCATTGCTTTGTTCCTAACTTCTCCAGCAGGGCTGCTCCACTAATGGACATGGTGAGGGCACGTTGCCCGAACCAATTGCAGTGGACTGAGGAGAGATTGAAAGCCTTCCGGGACATCCAGGGAGCTTTGACAACTAGCGCTGTGCTACACAATCCTGACTTTAGGCGACCTTTCATTGTACATCATTGTACAGACTGATGCCTCTGAGAGGGGAGTAGGAGTCATCCTATTGAAAACACTGATTAAAATTATATGACTTTACAATGCTTCACGCAAACAGTTTAGACGGTGAAAAAATTCTGATCATAAAAAAAATACTTATTTAACTTGAAATTTATTTTTTACAGAAGGAATGGTCACAAGTGACTGCTTTCTTCCTGGAAGGAAGAGGGGCTAACTGAGCATGTGTAATATGAATATCATCTCAAACTCAGTGATCATCCAGGGGGGCCGTGAGATAACTTAAAGCGGTGCTATAATGCCCTTTTCACGAGATGTAAAATAAGTCTCTGATGTCCCCAGAGTGTGTGTGTGAAGTTTTAGCTCATAATACCCCACAGATATTTTTATATAGCATGTTAAAATTGTCACTTTTTTTTAGGGTGAGCAAAAACGCACCGTTTTGTGTCTGTCCCTTTAAATGCAAATGAGCTGCTGCTCCCGGTGCAGAGGGCGGAGCTTCAACAGCTTGCACTCACACACACATGCACTGAAAATTTCAAAAACTTTTAGCCTTTTATGTTCAAACCGGATTCAGACAATGATGGAGAGACTCTAGAAGAAGTGACAACATGTAGAAGCAACAGGACATTTCTGAATGGTTAGTTGATGAATTTATGTACCTTATGTGTAGTTATCTTCTAGTCATTGATTAGCATATTCTGTTATGATAATCTGTTAATCGTGTTCCGCGGGCGGGGTTTATGTAAATTTTAACGTTAGTGATGTCACTAACCCGTGGGAGGAAGCTTGTGTAACAGATTAAAGTCTGAAGAGAAGTTAAGGCTATAGGAATGTTGCGTTTATGTGTGTAACACATTCTGTCCTTTGGGACTTGCCGTAGGCAAGAGAGAGATGGGCATGCGCATAAGATGACCACGCACCAACGCGGGAGAGAATAAAGTGTGTGTACCGTTCAAGGAACTTCTGTGTCTCGTTTTATTATTTTATTAGACCAAAAGTGTTTAGGCGAACCCAATACAAAAGCTCGGTTACATTGGTGGCAGCGGTTTTATTTATTTTTTGTAGGTTGAATTAGTGTTTCAAGTGTGTTTCGGCGGGTGTTTAACTATTTTAGTTATCGTAACTTCTAAAGTTTATACATTAGTTAAGGTAGCACACGCGGTCAACGGATTGTCATTATGTGGTGCAAGGACGAGGAGGACAGTTTTAGTACTATGTCACGGGACCGTGACAGAGGCCATAGAAGCGTGCGAATTGATTTGCCTTCGCCGTTCTCCGGGGAGGAGAGGCAAAGCTTCGTGTGCTGGGCCAGACAGTTCGAAGTGTCGGTCAAAGCGCTCACGGAAGGGAGTGGAGCCGCTTCATACAACTATGAACTGACAAGGATTTTACCTACACGTCTGTGCAACGCAGCCTTTTCTCTATGGGACAGTCTCTCAGATACTGTTAAGTCGGACTATGACGCGGTGAAGGAGAAGCTAAAAGAGGCTTTTGGAAGGAGACAGTTCATGGAGCGATTCAGAGCCAGTCTGTCTGCCCGCCCCCGCGCAGCGCGGGAGAGTTTGGAAGTGTACGCAGCAGAAATCAGCAGGCTTGTGGATGAGGCTTTTCCTGAGTACGGCGACAGAGCCCAGAGGGAAGAGAAGTTTCGCCGTTTCGTGGCGGGTCTGGACCCGGTGCTGAGGACGAAATGCTATGAGCAGGGAGCGACGGACATGGAGGAGGCTGTAATAATTGCAGGTCGGTGTGAGAACGCGAGAAATGCGGTTGATATGGGACACGTGACTGCTAATGTCAAGTTTAGTCAGACTGCCGATGGGACTGTGGCTAATGTGAACTCTGTGTCGGACATTAGTGGACTGTACAGAGCGATTGATAGATTAACTGACGAGGTGAGGGGCATGAAAGTGTCTCTTAACCGTTTGGAGGACGAAAATCACAGACTGAAAGAGAGAGTTAGCCGTAGCGGCACAGAGTGGAGTAGAGCGCGCTCCCCGTCACGTGAGTCGATTCAGTGCTGCTGTCAGGGGCGTGCATGCCGTATGCAGACATATGAGACGCAGAGAGGCCGCTCATCTGAAAGAAAGCCATTTATGGAGTTCAGTGGTCGTAAGGAATACAATGCGACTCGTAGCCCTATGAGACGCACCGCCAGCCCCTCCCCCAACCCCAGCATGCGGAGACGAGGCAGTTATGAGGAGGAGCCGAGGAAACAGGGAGTGCGCTTCATGACCCCTAGCGGTGAGGAGAGGAACTACGAGCCGGGAAACGAGCTGTAGCTGATGTTGCGGCCCAAACACCAGCTGTACTACCCAGGGGCCTTAAGCATGATGACAGTTCCTATGTATTGTTGGACGCGGAGGCAAACACTAACAAGGGGACACTGGTATCATATGTGAAAGGAACTATTGAGGGCATTGAACTTCCTATTTTAATAGACTCCGGTTCTAGTGTATCACTAATGAGCTCTGAATTTCGAATGTCAATCCCAGCACTTCGCAGTCGACCTATGAAGAAAGACTATATTGCGACCCGTGCTGTAAATGGGCAGATGTTGGATACGCTGGGCACGCTTACTGTGACACTACAGCTGGGTACTGAAACATGGCAACACGTTTTTCATGTGGTGAGAGAAGCGACGCAGTCCATATTGTTGGGATGGGATTTTTTAGTAAAAAATCATGCCCTGCTGGACGTTAGTCATGCTAAACTGCAGTTGTGGGACATTTCCATTCCGCTTCTTGCCAGCAAAGACTTTGTCCCAGCATGCTGCAATGTGTCTCTGGCCACAGATATGACATTTCCACCCCTCAGTGAGTCAATTGTGCCTGTTAAGATTGGTTTGCCTAGCGCGGCCCAGGTGTCTAGTGACTTTGTGGGGTATTTGGAACCTAATGTGTCTGATTCAGCCAGTTTGGTTATTGCGCACACACTCACTAATGTGCACAATGGACTAACTAAGGCTCGGATTTTGAATCCTACTGGACAGGACATTTCTGTAAGACAGGGGACGCACCTGGGCGAGTTTTATTCTGTAGCTGATTCTGATGTTCAGCATGTTGAGCAGGACTCAGGTGGAAGGGCCGTTCCTTACCCCCGTAACACAGCTCCTCCCATTTCTTTAAGTGAGTCGCCGATTTCAGCACCGGACAAAGAAAAGCTCTCGTCATTGTTGCTGGAGTACAGCAACATTTTCAACTCAGCAGGGCAGAATACGGGGAAATGCACGTTAGTGCAGCATTATATCAGAACAGGTGGACATGCCCCTATTAAGCATCGAGCATACCGTACATCGCCTGAAAAGCGAGCTGAAATCGAGAGACAGGTGGCGGGCCTGCTAGCTGATGGCATCATCGAGGAAAGCTGTAGCCCCTGGGCGTCGCCAGTTGTGCTTGTAAAAAAGAAATGTGGTGCCTGGCGTTTCTGTGTGGACTACAGACGTTTGAACAGTGTCACTATCCAGGACTCTCACCCTCTGCCACGCGTGGATGATACACTGGACGCATTAGCAGGCTCCAGATGGTTCAGCACGTTGGACTTTTCGAATGGCTACTGGCAGGTGGAGGTGGCCGAGCAAGACAGAGAAAAAACGGCCTTTACCACAGGTCAGGGTCTATATCAGTGGCGCTCCATGCCTATGGGACTTTCCAACTCTCCCGCCACTTTTCAACGGATGATGGAGCTAGTTCTAAGAGGACTTCCATGGCACATCTGCATGGTGTACCTGGACGATATTTTGATTTATAGTGGAACATTTGAAGAGCATTTAACTCATCTGAAAGAAGTGTTTTCTAGAATTCTATCGGCAGGTTTGAAATTGAACCCCGGAAAATGCCACCTGGCCAGGGATCATGTGGTGTTCTTGGGTCATGTCGTCTCAGAGAAAGGTCTTCAGCCTGACCCGAGAAACACAGAGAAGGTGAGAAATTGGCCAGTTCCACAGTCTCCCTCCGAGGTTAGAGCATTTGTGGGACTATGTTCATACTATCGACGTTTTGTTAAGGACTTTTCGAAACATGCAGCTCCACTGAACCAGCTGGTTGGCAAAAACGTGCCTTTTGTATGGAGTACCGATTGTGACAACTCATTTAACTATTTAAAGGGAGTGCTGTCTTCAGCTCCCATTGTGACAATGCCGGAGTTCAAAGTGCCTTTCAAAGTTTATACTGACGCCTCTAAGTGGGCTGTTGGTGCTGTGCTCGCGCAGGAAAAAGAGGGACTCGAGTATGTGGTGGCCTATGCCAGCCGTGCTTTGAATGCCACACAAAGACGTTGGTCCACTTTTGACCGGGAGTTATGGGCTGTCGTGTGGGCAGTGAGGGAATTTAGACACTATCTTGGACTCTCCTCATTCACCATCATTACGGATCATCGGCCACTCTTAGCACTACGCCGCATGTCCATCGAGGATGACCCAACGGGCAGAAGGGCTAGATGGCTCTTGGAATTGGACCCTTTGAACTGGGTCATTGAGCACAAAAAGGGCAATCAGCATAAAAACGCTGATGCACTGTCCCGCCGTCCGGTGACACCAGACCTGAAGGACGTTGAGACAGTAGTTGAATTAGTGCGGGACGTGAATGTGGTGAGTGCTGAACAATCAAATAATTACATTTCTTGTTCCACTGAGACAGCTGAGGTGGCTGAAGAAGGGACTGTGACTGACTCGTCCTCCAGTGCGGACAACATAATGAGCCTGTCTGAGTTATCGTGTGATGCAGCGGAGATTGTTGCTATGCAGCAGAACGATCCAGATATTGACACAGTACGACACTGGGTGGAACGATCACAAAGGCCTCCTAGGAGACGACTGGCGGGTACATCTCCAAGTTTACGAAAATATTGGACTGTGTTTAACCGTCTCTCTATAATAAATGGACTGTTGTGTCGCTCTGTTTCCTGTCCCCTCACAGGTGACCCTGTTGCTCAAGTCGTGGTTCCTCCTGCTCTTAAACATGACATTCTTAGGCAGCTTCACGGGGCACCAACCGGTGCTCATTTTTCTCCTGAGCGGGTGTGGGAACGGGCGAGGCGTTTTTGCTACTGGCCGTCTATGTTTAAGGACATCAGAACATGGTGCGAGCAGTGCACAGCGTGCCAGACTCGCCGTAGGCCTGTCCCTATTCATCAAGCACCCATGGGTGGGTCCCTCACAACTCGGCCCTTTGAGAGAGTTGCTATGGACATTTTAGAACTGCCAATAACAACCAAAGGCAATCGGTATGTATTGGTAGTTGAGGATTATTTCACGAAGTTCGTTAATCTATATGCTTTGACTAATCAATCTGCGCAAACGGTCGCACATTGCCTGTTTGCGGACTACATTTTAATACATGGCATTCCCGAAACTTTACATTCAGATCAGGGCCGACAGTTCGAATCAGAGGTGGTCCTGACCCTATGTAAATTGCTCAACATAAAGAAAACGCGCACCACTCCCTATCACCCGGCCTCGGACGGCATGGTGGAGCGTTTTAACAGGACGTTAATTGATCAAATTGCTAAGATACTCTTGTCATGTGGGGGCGAATGGGACGATTATATCAAACAGGTTGCATTTGCGTACAACTCCTCAAATCATTCTAGTACCAAGTTCTCGCCATACTTCCTGGTCCATGGACGGGAACCAAGGATGCCCACTGACTGTTTACTGGCCACCCGTACACTTGACTGTGATGTTGCTAAGTCTCATGCTGACTTCGTATCCACTTTACTGACAAAGCTACAAGACGCTTTCAGGAGTGCTAGAATGTACAGTGAAGTGGCGCATGATCGACAGAAGCTGTACCGTGATTCGGATCTCAGACACCAGCCCTATACAGTCGGCACCATGGTGTGGCTCCATAACCCTGTGGAGAGCCGCATGAAGCTGGCACCTCACTGGAAAGGACCTTTTCAGATTGTGCAGGTCTTAGAGTCTGGTGGAGAGCCTGGTCTGACGTACCGGATCGTTAGCCCTATAGACTCAGATGAACGAGGACAGGTTGTGCATTACAATAGGTTGAGACCTTATACATTGCCTGTTCCCACACTATCTTCTACTGAGAGACTGTCATTAGTTCCTGATTCTTTGTCTGATTCCCCTTCTAAGGAGCCTGAAATATTGGGGGGGGTGAAGTGCAGTTCACCTCAAAAGGATTTAGGAGAGGTACTGGAGGGACCTGATAAGCTCACTCCTGTTATGAGTAGGGCTGGGAGAAGGTTGAAACCTCCTGGTGGCTTGAAAGATTTTGTACTGTACTGAGGTTCATTGTTGTATGGTACCTGTTCATTGTTGTGAAAAAAAATTGAACAGTGAAAACTGTATAAGTGATAATTGTAATTTCAAAGTTGTGCAAACAGTGTGCATGGGTTTGAGTATTATACATGTTGATGTGTATTATTACTGTTTCTGTTTTCTGTTCTATCCCTTGTTGTTTGATAGATAAACGGGGACGTTTATTTTAGGGGGATGGGACGTATGTAACAGATTAAAGTCTGAAGAGAAGTTAAGGCTATAGGAATGTTGCGTTTATGTGTGTAACACATTCTGTCCTTTGGGACTTGCCGTAGGCAAGAGAGAGATGGGCATGCGCATAAGATGACCACGCACCAACGCGGGAGAGAATAAAGTGTGTGTACCGTTCAAGGAACTTCTGTGTCTCGTTTTATTATTTTATTAGACCAAAAGTGTTTAGGCGAACCCAATACAAAAGCTCGGTTACACTTGTGTAGTTGTTGTAGTCCTTAAAAAACCCTTTGCTTTGAACTTTGAGAATTGTAACTTTGCAAGATGTTGGTTATGCTCAAACAGCAGCAAACACACTAACTAAAGTTAGAAAAGTGAAATCATAATCAACCACCCCTTTAATAATTTGAATGGATCCGTATAGCTATATGCAGTCGATTGGCATCTCCCTGTGGTCTTGTTTGAAATGGCAGGTTGACGTGCTTATTTGTTCAAGTTACTGAATAACTGAGTAAAGTAAGTAAAGAATGACTGCAGGGAAATTTTTTGCAAAGTATGTTTGCAAAAAAAAAGGTTTAAATCTATATTGAATTTAAAAAATAATAACATGGAGTTGAAAAGTAATTAGTAACTAGAATACAAATGATATTGTGAATAAAAAAGGTTGGGGGTAGGCTTGCGGTATTTATTCTGAGAGAAGGGGGGGCCTTGGATAAAATAAGTCATGTTGCAACCGTCCCCACTGCCCTATTTTCACTAACAGACTACTGGGTCTCAAATGTAATATCTAAAATTCTTGTTTGTCAAACTGTTTTATAATCTCTATCACAATTGAAATATATTCGTGGATATCTGCTCTCTGAGTGAAGTTGCATAATCAGGAATTGATTTTATTTTGATGCCATTTTTGCCACACGCCCCCATTAATAACTTGATTGATGTGCATCGATCAAGATCCAAGAGGAATGAAATAATACATTATAATCGTAAAATTAAAAACGTAAAATTAAAACTTCAATAAGAAAAGTTTGTAGCACACAAAAATTAACAGTTAATTTCATTACTGAAGGTTAAAAATCACTCCCTTCTTTATAAAAAAATCACATAGTATTAGTAAATACAGTTAAGCTGGTAGTTACCTCTTCTCAGCAACAGTGTCGTGTCGTCTGACTGCAAATCGAGGATTACAAGGCGAAAAGTAAAGAGAGGAGGAGCACAGTGAGGGGGCAAGTAAAAAGTTCTCCAGTAAAATGGGTTTAGCGATACCTTTGACTGCATGACATATTTATTTTATCTTCTCTGTAGTTTTCATTTACACCAGAAGTTTTCATTTACACCAGAAGTTTGAATCCAGAAAAGGGAAAAGTGCATTACACAGTGAATATAATGTAATCCTACGGAAAAAACAAACAGCTAAAAACCTGTATTAGATGATTGGCTTCTAGCTGCTTTTATGAGGTTTTGAAACTAAAATCATCTGACAGACCAGCTAGAACCAGCAGCTCTGTCAGGCTGGAAACCAGCTACTTCCAGCATAAACCAGCAAATAAGCAAGAGGTCAAACTCCCTCTAGGTGAATATAAGCAAATACTGAATGTAACTGTACCCCCCTCTACGACCCTCTGCATATTACATAACACAATTGCATGAAACAAACAATCCATTTTATTCTGCTTCTGTCATAATACTAAAAAAGTTCTGCCAGATCTGTATTGACAGAGATCAGTGTTGAATATATTCAGTAGTTTCTAATGATAAATGTAACGGTTGACAAGTTTAAAAAAAAGCTTAACTCATGCAGTCTAGCACAGAGATAGACTTTCAGACTTTATTTACCCTGACAGAATTCGCAAAATAAATATACAGTATCACGGACCACGGGTGAAACAAGTTTTTAACTTTATTCCTTGACATATGTGTTGCTATGCTTCTACTGTTTGTCAAATAAATCAAGACTAACAGACCCACCTTGTTACTCGTCCTCTGAGAGCAGGGTTGTCAGTTCTCTGTGACAAAACCAGTCCAGTTCCCCATCAAAAATACCCCAAAATTAAAAAACCCTAATAAGAAATTATGTAGCCTTATTGCCGTCTGTATTGGCGGAAATAAGAATGGCCCCATCCTTAAAGGATTAGTTCACTTTAAAAAAAACTTTTGCTGATAATTTACTCACCCCCATGTCATCCAAGATGTCCATGTCTTTCTTTCTTCAGTCGAAAAGAAATTAAGGTTTTTGATGAAAACATTCCAGGATTTTTCCCCATATAATGGACTTCAATGGGCCCCAACCGGTTCAAGGTCCAAATGACAGTTTCAGTGCAGCTTCAAAGGGCTTTAAACGATACCAGACGATGAATAAGGGTCTTATCTAGCGAAACGATCGGTCATTTCAAAAATAAATAAAAAAGTTTACGTTTTATAAGCACAAATGCTCGCCTTGCTCTGTTCTGTGATGCGCGTTCGTGACGTCACGTAATACGCAATTACGTTCAAAACGTTTCTTTTAGGCTTTTTAATATTAAAACACCCAGGATACGCACACGAAATGGGCATTTTAAACGATAAACTGACACAAATACATTTGAATATGTGTATATGGTCCTCCTTCCGCACATTTGTAAACACGTCAAGCGTGACCTTTTCAACGTAATTGCGTATTACGTGACGTCTTCAACGCGCATCACAGAACAGAGCAAGGCGAGCATTTGTGCTTATAAAACTTAAACTTTTTTATTTATTTTTGAAATGACCGATCGTTTCGCTAGATAAGACCCTTATTCATCGTCTGGTATCGTTTAAAGCCATTTGAAGCTGCACTGAAACTGTCATTTGGACCTTGAACCGGTTGGGGCCCATTGAAGTCCATTATATGGAGAAAAATCCTGGAATGTTTTCATCAAAAACCTTAATTTCTTTTCGACTGAAGAAAGAAAGACATGGACATCTTGGATGACATGGGGGTGAGTAAATTATCAGCAAAAGTTTTTTTAAAAGTGAACTAATCCTTTAACAAATAAACTGTCTCCAATTGAAATACTAATGAGCAGGCCTTTCCCCGACCTCGACCCGGGCATTCTCTCTTTCCAGAGGAAACCTGGAAGTCGTCCTGGCCGATTATGCTGTTGAATAAACTAAATTATATTCATGGTGATGTTTCACTAACTCTGCCTGTTCCCACAGATAAGCCAACCCATAACTTTGTGCCTAACCAGCAGGTCCTGATCCGAAGTTTGAAATCAATGAAGATGGGCGAGCCCAAATACCTATAGGTGACCAGAACCAGCGTTCTGACTGACCACCAGCCTCAGTGGACACATGCAAAGCAGACACTTTACATTTTTCACTTTTGTTTTTGAACATGTCAATGTATTTAAAGTTTTAATAATACAGGTGTGTTGTAAATGTAATTTTATTATATTCTTTAGACTGAATGTGACAGTTCAAATGGCTGGTACCACTGGGATTGCATGAGCAGAACAAATTTGGAAGAAACTTAATTTTGTCTGGGATACCTGCGTTAAGTGTGTTAATGTGTGTGTTTAAGTATTTTTGCTAAATATATGTCTATATCATGACTTCACACTTGTGAATAAAACTTCAACACAGAATCAGTTGCTCCTTTTTATACAAAATTACTTATGATTGACTTTTATCTTTGATAGCCTATTTACAGTAAATGTGCAAATTACCACAGTCTTATTTTAGCCGCTGAAAATGTTTAACCATTTAATTGTTATGGTAAGCTAGTAGAACAGAACTCAAATTTATTCATTTCACAACTTGACCAGTTTAATTGTTATATCACCACTGTGTTAAATCGCATCCAATCACACAGTGCATCAGGAAAAGGAAGGAGAGGAAAAAAGGAAACAAAATCACATTGTAGACATGTTTTTGTCTCCAACAATATGGTGCATTTTGTCAACGAAATCCATCGTTTGGGGGAGATTCGAAGAAAAAATACTTCACTTGAGGATTTAATAAAGATTCTTTAACCACAAAGAAATCACTTAACTGAGCAAACAATTAAGAAAGACAACAATCACAACAGTGTGTATGTGTAATTAAATCCTCATACTTTGGCCAGTTATACGTCTTCTCCATACACATATGTGACATCACTTCATTGCTCTCTTTATTCTGTTCACAAATGCAAAATACCCTCATGAGTAACTTATGGCTTTGACATTTAAAGTAGGGTAAATGTGCAAATTACTGTGGTTGATCATTTTAGCCACTTGTAATTCAATTTTAACATTTTAATTGTTGTGGTTGTACAATAGGACTAAAGCGTTGTGAAAGAACTGCAGGGTTGCTAATTTCACTATCTGTTTCTAACCATTATGGAGCATTGTGTGTTTTTTTGCGGAAAAAGATGATGAATTTTTACATGAATTAACTCATGCATGTCACAAACAAACATTTCTCATTGTGATTTAATACTAATGTCTTGTTGAGGTTATGGTTCCCAACTGAGCAAGCAATAGGGAATAATAGGGAATAGGGCACAAAATAATCACAATTGAAACTTTATTATTGCACCACAGATACATTTATACAAGTTATCAAACAAAAATATTTTAAAAGTCCATCCTAGGAAAATAGAAGTTAGCCTATATTTGAAACCAAACAAACAAACATGATGGCTGTTGGATCACTTATTCGAAAAGTATCCAATAGGCCACTGGCAAATCAACGTCTGTAATCATTAAATCATATCACATGACAATATACAAACTACTGATCATACATTAACAGTTATATTTCAGTAGTATTTTTTGCATATCTAATTAATAAATGTAAAAAAAAACCAAAACCAATTTCATATGTAAAGCCACAGTTAGCTTCCCAGGTCAAAACTGACCCACAAGAAATTTAGTTTAAATGGTTATATCTCTATATTGGCATGGTTTTATTTCAGTTAGCCCAATAGCTGGTTTGATTTGCATTGAGAGATGATCTTATGGAAAGTACTCCATGCCAATCTCTAGGTATGGTGAAGGCTATGTGATGATGTGGGGCTATTTTAATTCCAGAGGCCAAGGGAACTTTATCAGGATGCATAGTATCCTGGATCCATGAAGTAACTGGCCTTGAAAAATAAAAATCTGCCTGCCTCTATGGGAATTTAACATAGGGGTGTCCAGACTTATGCACCCTGTATTTTAAAGAAGAACATTTATTTATTTACGATACATTATTCATTCATAAAGAAAATTGGTGTCCTGAAAGGTTGGATTTTTCCTAATTTTTTTAATTAAGGCATTAAGTTCAATTTCCAAAAGATGAGTTTTTATTCCTCTTTTTAGTTAACTTTAGCATGGGTGTCTAAACGTATGCATAGCACTGTATAAAAGCTCCTCCCAGAGATTACTACGGGTCAGAAGATAGATCTCTTGATGTCTATCTGAACTGGTTGGGGTTTGGGTGTTAACAGCATCAGACGATGGAAACAGCCAGGATCCATAAGATGATTAGGAAGACTGGTTCTGGAACAGGTTTTAGTCCAGACTCACTTCAAGTCACTGATGAATAGAGAACAAGAGTTATGTGAGAAATTGTCCTTTACTTTGAAGGACATCCACTATATAGTGATTTAATAGACTTAGAAATATAGTCCATTAAAATACCGGTTAATAACGTTATTGTTTAAGTTTTTTTTTTGTGCCTATAGGCTAGGCCTACTCTAATAATAAATAAGTAAAATGGTAAATGGTAATTGGACTGCATTTATATAGCGCTTTCACAGACCTATGGCCACCAAAGCGCTTTACATATAGCCTCACATTCATCCATTCATTCATACACCGACGCGGTGTCAGCCATGCAAGGTGCCATCCAGCTCGTCGGGAGCAGCCAGGGTTAGGTGTCTTGCTCATGGACACCTCGACACTTGGTCAGGTGGAACCGGAGATTGAACCACCAACCTTCCGGTTTGTAGACAACCTACATGAACCACTGAGCCACATGGAAAATATCAGACTTATGGCCTGTTCACACCAAGGTAGACCTACGATAACTACAGATAGCGATAAAGGTATAGTTCTAAAAATCGTACACCATTTTCTTTACTCAAACTCAAATAGAGTCTTAAGGCCCATTCTGAACGATAACTACCAAGATAACTTTAACTTTTATAACTTCACACCGGCAGACGGTGTCGTTCTGTTTATTATGTTTATTAAATGCCAGAGTTCTTTAAAGCAGGATGGATTCTGATTGGCTGTTACTGTTTTTATTGTTCATCAGCTGGAAAAAAAATCACTCTGAAAGTGATTCAAACGATATAGTTTCTCAGTGCTTCTAGGTTATAGGTGTGTTGTGGACTCTGCTATTCTATTATATCAAGAACGATTTTTAGAACTATATCTTTATCGCTATCTGTATAGTTATCGTAGGTCTACCTTTGTGTGAATGGGCCATAAGTCTGATATTTTCCATCTAGTCATAGCCAATACACCTACAGCATCATCTTTTAACACAAGATTTTGGCCAAATGTAAATGTAAATGATGATGACGGTTTAAAGTTAGATATTTTTTAAAACATTTGCTCTATGGTTAAAAACATGCTGCTAATATAAAATAGCGTTTTTGAGAGGAAGGTATTGAGATGGGCTTTAAGTCATGTATAATTATCATTTTATTATTAGGCTACATTCAGAAATAATGTAAAATACCGGTAAAGCAAAATGTTCACAAACATTATAATATTTTGTGTAGCCTATGCCTATTTATTCCTTTAATTTAGCCTATAGGCCTATAATGTTATTGTTTTTTTCCATTCACAGAAGCGCCCATAGCATACGAAAAAAATTATTCAAGTGTGCTATTATTAGTATACTGCTTTTAAAATTAAAATAAGAGAGCATACTATCAGTTTACTTTTAAGTACTTTTCAGAAATATACTTTTGCACTTAAAGGTACAATATGTAGGAATTTTGCATTAAAATATCCCATAATCTCCAGGCCAGTGTTATATATTTTGTTAATTTGATTACTTACAATATCCCAAATGTTTCCAACTATTTTTAAATCGTGAGAAAATTGCGATTTTAACCAAGGAAACGGGGCATTATGCTGCGTTTCAGGCAGGTTTTTGAGCACGTAAATCATGACTTCAAACCACGACTGACGACTTTGTAGCGTTCCAGGCCAAGTGTATTCTCACCGTGTACCGCCTGCAGAAACACTGCATCCGTAGGGGCTGCCATTGTTGTTTTGTATGGTTTCGCAGGCTATGTGACGTCAGAGCTCGTAACTGGGAGTACATCGATCTACTACGAGTTCACGGGTGGGAAGTCACGGGTTTGACTGCCGTTCCAGTGCACTTTCACGGGTATAAGGTTGGAAAAACACGGGTTACAGGTAGGGCTGGACCCGAATATTCGTTCGGTGGGTTGGTATTCGATTTGAAAATTTGACATTAGAATTTTTTATTTTTTTTTGCACACCTGGGATCCCCCACGGTTCTCATTCGCGCTTGAATCGGCGACACACTGGCTGCGTAGCGTGAGCGTCTCAGCTGCGTGGCGTGTCCGTTTTTATTTCGGCTCCCATGTTAAGAGGTTTGCAGAGTTTGCACACTGCCTGCGTGAGACACGCGTCTAAGGCGCGGCTCGAGCCACGCGGAAAACGCGTGCATGCTAGAAATAGAACTGACCAGCAGCTGGAGTGTTCCCTGGCTAGAGCGCAGAACAGCGGAGTTTGTATGGACAGAAGTGCATGTCTGAACTTGTGTTTTGGGTTAAGCTGTGTTGCTTTGACATTGTGGAAAATAGAATAATAGAAACAAAATGTATTAGTCTTTTTACCCGTTATTATCAATCTAAATTAATCTCGTTTTTAATTTAACTTAATTTCGTTTTTCTTTATTTAAATTTCGGTTTTTCTTTATTTTAAAGGTCCCATTGCATGGATTATTTTATTATTTTATAATGTTTCCTGGGGTGCCCTTATAATGTTAGTATGTTTTTTAAATCAAAAGTTGTTATAATTTAGAAATAAAAGGCATATTTCCTAGCCTGATTTCATCCCCTGATTTGAACGCTCTGTTTGAAGGGGCGTGTCTACTGAGAGACTTCAGTGTAAACGCCCACTGCTGTGATTGGCTGACATGCTTGCAAATATCTGGCATTACATGTGGAACTATCTGGAAAACTTTTTCTATTACAGCTATTATACATTTCTACTATTACAGCTATTGGGATTAACGAATCGTGAGAAGATTTTTAAGTATTTAGATCTATTCCCATCACATAAAAGGTTGCAGTGATGAGCATTGAGCAGATGACAGTCTGTTGATCGCGTGAAAAAAGATCTTATCAATGCAACGCAGTTTCTGCACTCTCACTAATGATTTCACCAATGCAAACATGATGTATATAAATACAGTAAGAGCTTCGTTGTGCAGCGTAACAGCGTCATTGATTTCATAACGAGTTTTGGCAAGTGTCCAGATAAACTCGCGCTGTGTGATTGACAGCTTGGGCGATTGGAAAGGGATTGTTCTTTGATCGCTTTCTGTATATATTAATCACAGTAAGATTAGTAAGTAAGATTATTTTCATCCTACTAAGAGAAACGATGTGAAGTTGATCGCTACTTCCATAGTAAATCACTTACCGCTTGCTGGAATATAGTTGAAATTGCCCCCTTCGTCAGTATGAAACGCTGAGAGAAGCCTGCTTAATATTATCCCAGGTTAGAAAAACAGTCCGTGGTGAAATGGACAGAGCAAACTAACAACTTCGAATTAAACTTTTGCGGTATCCGATTATAGATAAACATCAACCACACCTGTTGACATTTCACCATCAATACGCCTGTATTCCTGTGGGTGGAGGTTAGTCAAAAAACGGTTTTAATGACGTCATTAAAGAAGGAAGTAGAGGGATGTAGTTCAAACTGGGCGTTCGATGTAGGCGACTTCTGTTAAATAAAATCTCGCTTGGCATTGAACTTTGAGCTTTATAATTTTACAGATGTTATTTATACTCTAACAACAACATTACACACTAACTAAAGTTTGAAACATGGGATCACGAAGAACGGGACCTTTAAATTTCGTTTTTCTTTATTTAAATTTCGTTTTTTTCTTTATTTAAATTTCGTTTTTTCTTTATTTTAAATTTCGTTTTTCTTTATTTAAATTTCGTTTTTCTTTATTTAAATCTACCCTTTACTGCGTCAGTAATTTGTTAGTCAGAAAATATTAGACTTTAAGTTAACAGACCTGTGTGTGTGCGCGCGTTTTATATCACTAGTGTCCGTTCTCGGAGCATAATTCTGAACGTGTCGCGTCTGGCGTGTCCATCTATATTGCACCAAATGCTACAATGCACTCCCTTGTTAAGTCGATTGGATGAACGGTTCTCGAAATAATTAAAAAATGCAAACGGACAGACAGACACATAGAGAATATTGCCTTTATTAGAGAGAAGAATATTTTCAGCCCCCTCTCTCCGAAGCTTCGAATATTCGATGTTCATTACTACCGAAGCTTCGAAGCTCAAAAAATGGTATTCGGACCAGCCCTAGTTACAGGTTGTCTAGAACGCACCATTAGAGCAGGGGGGAGCTGGGAGTCGCCAGTCAATTGCGTCATATCCGCGTTATCGGTTTCCGCTCGTACTGCGTGGAGTCCTGGGCTGCGTTCAGCCCCGACAAAACGTTGCACAACGTTTTTTAAACAGAAACGGTGATGCGTTGAACACACTGTTCTGATGACGCAAGAGTTGCAACTATGGCAGCTGCGAAGGCCATTCTTTGTGTTCTTTGTGAAGAATTTTCAGAGCCTGATGAAGTCGGTATAAATATGTGTTTAATACTACAAAATATGCCCGATGTTACAGTTACTGCACTTGCCGCCCAGAACAAAAGAGAACATCCCAATCGAGTGAAGGGATTGCTGAAACTGAAATGGAAGCACACATCTTACCTAATTCAGACTAAAACACATCTATTTAGTCTCACATACTGACTTTATTTGTAGTTCATACTGTTTTAATACCCTGTATTTTCTTTCTCATTTTTAAGAAAAGCACTTAATTACCTTGTTTATTTCTATACCAAATGTCATACACTTGCAATGAAGCTAAAAATATAAACAACTACATCATTATGTTGATATCCTATATTTTTACAATAAAACTTACGACAAACATGTCTTCTAATATCCTCAGTTGTTGTGTATACCGAGCTGCATCGAACGCATTTGTAAATTACTTTCCTTGAACCCATTGTGTGAGTTCACTTTAATACTGCAAGCTTTATATACATGTTGCTGCTGATTGGACTGCAGTTCTGACACACCCACCAAACAAGAGAAAACGTATCTCAAACCCCGTTGCACACCGGTGCACGCCGTTTCCAGGAAACATGACGTTCAACCCGAAAACCGTAGCAAAACGTTGCGCACCGTTTTGAACTTGAACATGCCCCTGGGCTGCGTCAGAGAATGTCTAATAGGAAGAGAATTGGCACTCTCTGCTTACTTCCGGGTTCTGGATTGGTTGCAGTAACACGTCTCTATCCATGCGGGGGCGCTCGCGAGCGAGTGCAGAATGAATGGAGGTCTATGGCGAAAAACCCACAAAATCCACTTTTGTCAGGATATCATTTTTTGTCTAGTAATTTGAATGTTGTATTCGAAAGGAGATGCAAAGAAATTACACATTGCTGGGTGTTAGATTTTTTAGAGTCACTTATTTGGTTTAAAAAGTCTTTTAAAATGTCAATGACGTCAGAATGCTGACGTCATTAGCAGAATGCTAGCGTGTTATGGGCAACAACAACTCAACCTGTAAGAAATCGAAAAGAAATAAGTACTCGTTCATTCAACTTTCGACCTATAACCCATGTTGAACTTGCAAAACCTACAATAAAATCTGAGATTTCTCAACGGCAATCGGGTGAAAGAGACACATTTAGCCGTATAGCCCCATTGACTCCCATTCAGTCTGCACTCGCTCGCGATCACCCCCAGTGGAATTCTAATGGAACTGCAACCAAAATCAATACAATGGGGCTGAATAGGGAGTGCCAAGGCTCTCCGTAGACGGGGTCTGGCTGCGTTCAGCCCCGACAAAACGTTGCACAACGTTTTTTAAACCGAAACGGTGATGCGTTGAACACACTGTTCTGATGACGCAAGAGTTGCAACTATGGCAGCTGCGAAGGCCATTCTTTGTGTTCTTTGTGAAGAATTTTCGGAGCCTGATGAAGTCGGTATAAATATGTGTTTAATACTACAAAATATGCCCGATGTTACAGTTACTGCACTTGCCGCCCAGAACAAAAGAGAACATCCCAATCGAGTGAAGGCATTGCTGAAACTGAAGCACACATCTTACCTAATTTAGACTAAAACACATCTATTTAGCCTCACATACTGACTTTATTTGTAGTTCATAATGTTTTAATACCCTGTATTTTCTTTCTCATTTTTAGGAAAAGCACTTAATTACCATTGTTTATTTCTATACTAAATGTCATACACTTGCAATGAAGCTAAAAATATAAACAACTACATCATTATGTTGATATCCTATATTTTTACAATAAAACTTACGACAAACATGTCTTCTAATATCCTCAGTTGTTGTGTATACCGAGCTGCATCGAACACATTTGTAAATTACTTTCCTTGAACCCATTGTGCGAGTTCACTTTAATACCACGTGCTTTATATACATGTTGCTGCTGATTGGACTGCAGTTCTGACACACCCACCAAACAAGAGAAAACGTATCTCAAACCCTGTTGCACACCGGTGCACGCCGTTTCCAGGAAACATGACGTTCAAGCCGGAAACCGTAGCAAAACGTTGCGCACCGTTTTGAACTTGAACGTGCCCCTGGACAAATGCGGAAGTTGTAGTTGTAGCGTCCATGGTAGCGTCTATCAAGCAACAAACATTAGCTTGTTTCTTGCAGTCGTTATGGAACACAATTATTCCTTACCGATAGCAGCTGGTTCTGTTGACAAAGCATGCTTAATTTTATATTTTCCAAATGTAGCATTCAGTAATAGTTATGTTTATGTAAGGGAAGTATTATTGCTTTAGATTGTGTTTAGTTTATTGACATTGTTTATCACGTCTGGTGTTTATGGCCATGTAAATAAATATAGCATGTGTTATACATAAAGATTAATCCGTATTTTGGCAAATGATGTGGGTATGTTCGAATGTACTTTTACAACAATTGTTTAGAACACGTAAAACTGTGCCGCGTTATCACAACAATGAATTCGACATACAGTAACATCTATGATAACCAATTTAGTATTAAACCTTACTTTTCTTGCGGTTAAAGGTAGGGTAGGTAGGAATTTTATAAAAAACTTTTTTCCAAATTTGTTTAAACTTTCTATATATATCAATACATAATTAAAATGTAAGTACTCTGAAAAAAAAAGAGTATAAAAATCGAGTGACTCTAGACCGTTTAATCTGCATTAAACACAGCTCATTATTTCCATTCGGGACGAAACAAAGGATTGGCTTAGGCGACTGTCACTCTCTCGCAACCATGGCAACCACCCTTTTGCCACACAGGATCTGCCCATATGCGCGCGCACCCGTTTGATTTGAGGAATTCAAGAGGCACGGAACCTAGGAATAGCAAAACAATGGCAGAGAAAGAGCAATCAAAAATTCACATTACCGGCATATGCAGTTAGCGAAGGCAAACAAGGCAAAAAAGGAAGACAGTACTAGAAAAGGTAATGAACAAATAGTCTTTGAATAAAACGCGTGTCAGTATCCTCGGACCCTAGTTGCACGACCTCCTCTGCTTCGCCCTCGACCCCGGACCTGTCCTCGAGCTGACGATGCGGTACTTGTCTCTGGAGTGTAGTCCTCATCAGAGTCAACAATGCTTTCATCATGGAAACTCTTACATGCAGAACACCGTATATGTTATGACTCTTACACGAAATTCATCTTCATCACAGTGTAACTGATGGTAATGGAAAAACGTGTATCAATGCAACCTGTTTTTAGCTTTGCCTTATAGATATAACTAGCTCGTTAGCGAATCAAAAAATATATATTTTAAACTTTACCAATATCAATATGCTAGCTTGATAGTGAGTACTAAAATACATCTTATTTGTTTATATTCATAATGATAAAGTTAGATTTTTTTATTACATGTGATTCTGACATGATGTCACTACATGCACTGTGCTCCTTCCTCTCCGCTTGTCTCAGGTAAATAATGCGTCTTCCAGTTCAGCGGTCTGAGTCGCGCGTTCATGTGTTTTGGGGGCGTGGCTTTGGAAGGAGCCCAGAAGGGAGGGGGTGGAGTGAATGGAAATAATGAGCTGTCTTTAAAACAGTCGTGAGAGGTCTACAGACACTCGATTTTTATACTTTCTTTTTCAGAGTACTTACATTTTAATTATGTATTGATATATAAATAAAGTTTAAACAAATTTGGAAAAGAAGTTTTTTAGACAATTCCTACCTACCCTACCTTTAATTCATTTTAATGAAATAAAAGTGTGATGAGGTTCAAGAGTCAGGAAGGAAGAAGACAGGGGTCGGCGTGACTGGGACTCGTACTTTATTAAAATAAAGCAAAACAAACAAAAGTCGTGCACACACCGTGCGAACCGCGACGGCACAAAACAGTTCAAAAATGAGAGCTCGGATCCACCGGTTTTCTTTCTCTGCGTCCAATTTTCTCTTCAGTCTCTCTCTCGTTCCAGCGCGCGGCTTATAAGCGGTCTCTCCACGCGGATCACAGCAATAAGACACAGGTGTTCGTCATTTGCACTTGCGTCCCGCTCGTCTCTTCTCTCTCCCATTACAGACTATGCTGAACCACGCCCCGCTCGCCACAAAAAGCATGTCATTATAAAAATAGAACTTAGCCTCATCCATGAACATGATTTTTCGATTCCCGTCTGACTGATTTACATCCACGGTGGAGTTTAAAACGACAGTTCCCATCATTCCACGCTCCTTCACATCGTCATCAAGCTACGCCGTTGTTGTTGTTTGGAATGTAGCGCCCTCTAGCGGCAAAAAAAATATCTTGCATATTGTACCTTTAAGAATACTTGACTTATAGCCTACTGACAGAAAGGATATTTGGACTATGTACTCAATCTTTTGTTCGCGATATACTTAAAAGTATAATTAAGTATTCTAAGTAGGCTATACTTGGCTTGTAGTTGATTGAGTAGCCTATTAAATACTTTTTTCCCCATAGTAGTCACCAGAGCCATAGAGAGAAAGAGTTGCGACACTCTTTGATGGCTCTGGTGTAATCTTGTAGATTAACTGTTAGACAAGTGCGGGTGCGCATTTAGATTTTCACGCTTTCACTGTGTGATTTAGTCAGTTTATATCATTTAATATAGTTAATCTAATCTAATATCACACAAAGAGTGCAGTTTTTCTCCAGATATTAACATAATAATAAATGTGATTTAATAAATTGATAAATGAAAAGTTTACTTTTAGACATCATATTGCCTGTTTTAACTATTTCGCCAACGAAAATAGTTGAAAACAAAGCTAACGTTATAGCACTGTATTTGCGTCTCTGAGAAACACACGAGGTGTTTCCTTACTGAATTATGAATCAGCTTTTTGAACGAATCAGTTGAATCGCAATGACTCACTCATTAACAATGAATTGCTGCCACCTACTGGCGGTTTTAATTTAAAGTATCTTTTCATGTTTTAAATCATTTTATAGATCAATATTCCACGTTTTATGTTTTAAACAAAACATTATTTATGTCTGAGTAAAAGCATCTAAATACCATTTCAAATGCAGCTTCTATGTTTCCTCCATTGCAAAGATTTTGTTGATACTTATTTAACTTGATTGGTAACAGCCCTATTGTGTCTTATTATTATAATTTAATTTAATTTAATTAAATGTATGAAATTGACACAAAATATGATGCAAGCATATCATTACGTTTAAAAATACATTTATAAAGGTAAAAATGCCAATGAAGGTAAAAATCTATTGAAACTTATTGGAAAAATGATTTATGTCACTGCTGTGAACAAACCCCCACACAGAATATGAAGAATATCAAAAACTAGTTGGCTGTCCACGGCAGTCCTAAACATGCCAAGTTACCAGCAAAATAACACACTCAGCAAAATATTGTCTTTATCGATAAAATCCCTGAAAATATAGAGATAATTTGTCAATTTCGCACACCAGTGAAGAATATTTTGGTCAATTTAGTCAGCTTTTTCAATGAACCAGAGAGAAACTTTGAGAAGGATAATGGCACGGTCTTCATGCATGCTACACTAATAATAGTAGTAAGGCTTTCCTCTTGTGTACACATATCCATAGAAAGTACAATTTTTCCTGTATTATTGTTGTCCCCTTCAAAAATTGCTCTTGAGGAATGTTATGTTAATTGTCCCCCCCAACATTTAGATGAAATTTACGCCCCTGACTACAAGTGACCGATTTTCAAACGGTTTGGTTTGTTATAAACGTCAGAGATGTAGTGACATTGTCACTGCATACATATGAATAATTATAACCATGGACTTCAAGCATTCGGAATTATAGCCACGTTAATAATATTTGTAAGAAACCAAACCGTTTGTAAATCCGTCAAGATTTCAGCGAGATAAGAGTATTTGTATTCGTGCTGATCACTCACCTTACATCAGGGCCCGCCTGAAAGCCTGCCTGTGACAAGATGGCCGCCGGTGATGCCGTTTGACACTCCGCCGTAAGACATCTAGCCTTATATGGATATCTATGGTGAAAAAACTCTATTCAAGCACACTTTTAACAAACCTGATTAAAATTAATAAAACATAATCTCCTTATTTGTTGCATTAGGCTATTATTATTATTCGGTAACTCTGACTACATGTGCTGAAACAAATTTGAAAAAAATATTTCATAAAAACCTTTAATATTGCCAAAGAAGTAAGGTAACACCAGTGACAAAAAAAAAAAAAAAAAAAATGGTACATGAGGTCTTTAAATAAATGCACAAAAAAATATAGAAAATCATTAAGCTGCCATTTATGCGTATTCATTAAGTCAAAGGGTAATCAAATAATGTGGTGTAAGTTTAAATGTTAGAAAAATAAATCAATTTTAAGACATCCGGCCTGCCATACAAAAGTGGACGTTTCTGTAGAATGAACCCTATGTTTCTATTTAGTTATTTATTTATTTATACTTGAAATATAGCCTAACTTTAACTGTTCCATTTTAAAAACATTCCCTTCTAGCTTAATGCATTCTATTTTTTCAACATGTGGGTACGTTCAATTTTATAAAGCAGTATTTTAAAAAGCTGAGAAAAACGCATTTTTTATCAAAGACTACTTCCGGATGGGATTTATGGTGCGTTCAAGTGAACGCACTTGAACGCCACCACAATGTCGTAAATACCAGTGGGGAGCTCGGGATTTTCTCTAAGCTCCGATCTTTACGAGTTGGGGGCGTGTCAGTGATTAACATGGCGGAATACACAATACGTAAAGGTATTTAGCTGTGATATTGTCAGGCTTTTCTATTTACAGCGCAGTTGGCTAATTGCCAACACAGAATATGATAGTATTATAATATAACAATGCGACATGTAACAATGAGTTGGCAGTGGCTTCATAAATTAATTAAAAACATAAAAATACAAAGTACACCTGATGCACATTTCTTTGTTCTTCATTTTCTAGAACAAGAGCTTAAGAACCTTATTGTATTTTTGTGTAATTAATTAAGAGAAAGTACTCCGCCATTTTGCTCCGACGAAAGTGACTTGAACGCACATGTCGTTATAAGCACGACTTCCCACCTCGTACGTACGAACTTCCTAGGAGGACTTGAACGCACCATTAGAACGATGATCAAAACGATCGAATCCATCATCACCCTCAAAGCTTCACAGTAGCCTAGTTTCCTCTTAATGGATTTGACATTTCATTCGGTAACGTTTGGTAGTTTTGATTTATATTATGTTTAATGTTTGATGATTGAGTTTTTTTACATTTCCGTTAGGGTACACTTTTACTTTACCTAATAGTGTCACAGACAGACGCTTATAATTTAAATCTAATTTAACATAATATTTTCGGTTAGGTTAATGATCGGTTAACGAGGGTCGATTTTCGGTCAGAAAAAAACAAAGCAAATGAACATCTTAAGAACATTAAGGTTCTTTTACCATCCTGCAATTTTCGCTGGTTATCAAAGACACACCACGCATATATTTAGCTACCTCTAATGGCAGCATATTGCTATTGACAACTATGGGGAGAAAATTATTTAATAGGCTACTCAATCAACTACAAGCCAAGTATATACGTTATTAACCGGTTAATGGCAATTTCAAATACACGTTTCTGTTCAGAATGATTAAACTAGTTTCTGTTATTTGTCTAACCTTTTCCAGCTCCAGTTGTTTCTCATGCGAAAGACACGGATCTTGTCTGACACTTTTTGGAAGGCCTGCAGGATGTTCTGGAACATTTCTTTCAATGCATGTTTGACCAGATCGTAGACCGCCTCTGCCTTCTTACGTTTATTTTGGTTTTTGTTCTGGTTCAGCCAGTGATCTCGGGCCATTGGGTCCAGATACACCACATGGTCCACCATCTCTCTGGCGATGGAGTTAATCTGCCGACGAGTCTTCTGGATCCCGTATCTATCCTTTTCGTTGGGAGATGTATCGGCCTTTAGGTAAGCCACAAGTTTCATTCGGAGCTGCCTCACATACTCTCCGAACACACATGCATTAAAATCCACATAGAACTCATCCTTATCCGACCTACAGAGATAAAACACACCAAAAACAATATAACAAACGAAAATGTCTAATTATGTCAATCCAAAAAAGAAAATTGAACTGAAGCTGTTTAGGCCTATGCACTGGTTCAGAACTAAGAGTAAATGCTAATAGCCTACCATGAGTCAAAAATATAACATTTAAGACCTTTTTATAGCCTGTTAAACTGTTGAGCAGCTAAAATCGGGTGTCACCAAACTGTCAGTTCATGATTCAATGAGTCAATGGAATGCTAACAGCAGGTGATGGCTTGCTAACCAATGGCGGCCCCCAGGGAAGGTATGCTTTCCGGGTTCTGGATTACCCCCTTGCGTGGTGTAGCCGTGGAAAGAAGCGATCCATGTCAATTTTGCGCAAAACATTCAGTATTGTGTCCTGTTGGACTATGTTATGGTGCGTTCAAGTCATCTCGTATAGATCGTATTTACGAGTTGAACGCACTTGAACGCCACCACATGACCAAAATGTGGTAAATACCAGTGGGGAGCTCGGGATTTTCTCTAAGCTCCGATCTTTACGAGTTGGGGCCGTGTCAGTGATTAACATGGCGGAATACACAATACGTAAGGTATTTAGTTGTGATATTGTCAGGCTTTTCTATTTACAGCGCAGTTAGCTAATCGCCAACACAGCATTTAATAGTATTATAATATAACAATGCAACATGTAACAATGTGTTGGCAGTGGCTTCATAAATTAATTAAAAACATAAAAATACAAAGTACACCTGATGCACATTTCTTTGTTCTTCATTTTCTAGAACAAGAGTTTAAGAACCTGTATTTTTGTGTAATTAATTAAGATAAAGTACTCCGCCATCTTGCTCCGACGAAAGTGACTTGAACGCACATGCCGTTATAAGCACGACTTCCCACCTCGTACGTACGAACTTTCCAGGAGGACTTGAACGCACCATTATGTTATGCACTGTCTGCGAGTGACAGGTTACTGTGCCTTTAAAGGGATAGTTCGTCCAAAAATGATATTAAAGCCATGATTTACTCACCCTCAAGCCGTTCGAGATGCATATGTTAATCTTTTTTCAGACGAACACATTTTCAGTTATTTTAGAAAATGTCTTCGATCTTTCAGTGGTTATAATGTGAAGCTATGGGGTCCACCTCATTCAAGTCCGAAAATGTGCATGCATCCTTCACCAAAGTAATCCATCCGGCTCCAGTGTGATAAACGAAGGCCTTCTGAGGGTAATCCGTGCGGTTTTGTCGTAAAAATATACATATTTAAAACTTTATAAACGAAAATAACTGGCTTCCGGTGGCAGTCGGTGCGCGTTCATGGAGATGGATGCTGGCGTATGACGTAGGACGTAGTGTAGGAAGCGTCGTGACAGTTATTTTCGTTTATAAAGTTTTAAATATGTATATTTTTACGACAAAACCGCACAGATTACCCTCAGAAGGCCTTCGTTTATCCCCCTGGAGCCGGATGGATTACTTTTGTGAAGGATGCATGTACATTTTATGCATATAAAACATGCATAAAATGCGAGATGCGAGACATATGCATCTCGAACGGCTTGAGGGTGAGTAAATCATGGCTTAAATATCATTTTTGGGCGAACTATCCCTTTAAGGCTTACCGCAGTGATTTACGACAAGGGTTGTAAATGTGAGCTTGGTGACACTTCAGTAAAGCAACATGAACAGAGTTACACGGTGTGGTTATTGAATCTTACACAAACATAATAGGCATGTTTGTCAAAAGAAGACAAGCGTCGACATTAGACGTTTCTCAATACCAAAGTTAGGACTTGTCAAGTCCGCCACAGGAGAATTCCCGAGGACGCGAGTCCGTTAATTCTGCAAATGGAACAGTGCGTTCATGAAAGCGTCACTCAACTCGCTCTGCTACTCCGGTTCTTTGTATGTAGCCTACATTTTAGGCAACAATAAAACCAAATGTTATAAAAAACCACTCTGCCTCTTTTCATTTTCATTTAAAAAAACTTAAACATTATAGCCACACAAATGTGTTTCAGACAACGCGCATTGATTATATTCACTGCATAAAGTTAGCCTATTTATAACAAAACGAAATATAAAACACAACACTGCCTCTTTTTGTTTAATTAAAAAAAATGTTAAACTTATTAATATGGTTTAGGCAGTATGTGCATTGTGATCATCTTCACTGTAATAAAATTAAAAATGACAAAACTCAGCCCTGTCTCTTTTTGTTAAATTTCAGTTTTATCAATAATAGTCATTATAAAAGTATAAGTGAAAGGTACAAGAAGCTATACAATAAGAAATAAAGCAAACAATTTAGTCAAACATACAAAAGTCAGTGCTCTAGTCTAACGTTACAATCAGTGGTGTAGTCTAGTTCTCTTTTATAGCTTCACTCAACGCTGCGAAGCTTAAGACGTAGTGGGAACGCCCTCTGGGTGTGCCGATTGTCTGAAGACCATATAGAATCACACCAATTCGTTGGCTGATGGCGCGGGCGCCGCCTCGACGTTCTTATTTCGTCATATTATATTGCCGCGCGCGCCATCTGCTCCTCAGATTTCTCTGCCGTCATAAAGCGGCCATTCTAGCCCTTCATTCTCAGTTTTTCTGGCCCAAATATTCGGATTTTAGCATCAGCATTCTTCATCCGCACTTTAGTGACTGCGAATAGTGGAGCTCAGTTCTCCTTGCGGTGAAGTGCCATGGAGTTTCGTAGTTGCCTGCCGCCATGTGCTCGCTTTATTGCAAGTAAAGACCCTCACAGGTAGTGTGTTAAATATTTGGTTTTTTTGCATGCGCGCGAGGCTGTTCTAGGTTTATCAAAATGTAATTTTTTTGACAATCTACTTCTCAAAACCCTCTGCTCTAGGCTCGCGGTTTTTGAGAAGGAGTCATCTGCCCCCCCTCGTTGTGCTCCTGAGACCGCAGAGGCCTCGCGGGGATCCGCGAGCTGGGGTTCGAATGTAGAGTTCAAGGGTATGGAGTATGAGCAGACGGGCCTCGCCCTTTCTCTCCCTCCCTCTCCCAAGCACACGCACGGCATTCTGCCAGTCAAGTTTTCTCATGATTATTTATGCCCTAAGCTGGAAGCGCGCGACATGGTTTCTTTCGGGCTAGAGGATGTGATTTACACTGCAGCATCCGACTCTGAGGATTTCGGGCCTGTTTTAGTTGATGGCGTTCTCCCGCCTAGCGGCCAGGAAGCGCGGCCTACTGCAGCCTACACGGAGCTTATTGATGTGCTTCCACGAGCTACAGAGAAGATCGCTATTGACTGGCCTGACGAGCCGTGCAAGTCATAGTCGTCTAAACTCGACGAAAGATCGATTTAAAGCAGGGCCAGAGCCCGTCTACGGAGAGCCTGCCCACTCCCTATTAAGCCCTATTGTACCGAATTTTGGTTGTAGTACCACCAGAGTTCCACTGGGGGCGCTCGCCATGAGTGCAAAATGAATGGGAGTCAATGGGGCTAGACGGCTAAATTTGTCTCTTTCACCCGATTGCCGTTGAGAAATCTCAGATCTGATTGTAGGTTTTGCAAGTTCAACATGGGTTATAGGTCGAAAGTTGAATGAACGAGTACTTATGTCATTTTGATTTCTTACAGGTTAAGTTGTTGTTGCCCATAACACGCTAGCATTCTGCTAATGACGTCAGCATTCTGACGTCATTGACATTTTGAAAGACTTTTTAAAGCAAATAAGTGACTCTAAAAAATCTAACACCCAGCAATGTGTAATTTCTTTGCATCTCCTTTCGAATATACCGCCATTGACCTCCATTCATTCTGCACTCGTCCTGTGAGCGCCCTCATATGGAATCAGAGTGGAACTGCAACCAGTTCAGAAGCCGGAAGTGTACTGAGAGTGAAACTTCTCGCCATATTAGACATTCTCTGGCAGGGCTCAGTAGTTTCGGGATTTCTTCGCTGTATTCTCGCTTTTTGCTCGCAGGTTTCTCTCTAGAGCTCCCCCCACAGCTTTGGAATAGATATTTGACAACACTGTTGTAAAAACTCGTTGGCGATTCTCAGACACCAGAGGCTAGTAAATCAACGACATCAAAGCAGATGGGACATTCTTTAAAACGTCTTCTTCATTCGGGTTCAAACAGCATGAGGGAGCGCAATAATGACAGCATTTTAGCAGATTTCTTTTGGCCGTAAAGCAATTGTTTACATCGCGAGACCTGATATCACGCGATACTTCCTGACGCGGCGGCGGCCCGCCGGCCCGCCGGCTCAAACTTGCAAGTGCGGATTTTCCGCTCACGGGCACCAGGGGGGTGCAAAACGACCACCATTCAACCCGAAATAAGTAATATAACCATTCCAATGACTTCGAAGCTGCTCAGTTAAGGTAAAAAAGTTACTTAGATCACCTTTAAGTGGCCCTAATTCTAGGCCAAAGAGGAGAAAGCTGCCCTTTTTCAGTGATCTGCATAATGAGATGACCAGATCCTGGAAACAGCCTTTTTCCACACGTTTGACTAATGCCGCAGCCGCTGACTTCACCAACCTCGTTGGTTCTGTGGAGCAGGGCTATTCCGCCATCCCAGCAGTCAAGGACACGCTGGCTACTCACCTTTCTCCGTCGTCGGCTCCATCGTGGAAATCTCGCCCCCTCCTTCCCTTTTCCATGCACTTGAAGTATACGAATGCACTACTTCCGCCCTTATCGGAAAGTCCTACATGGCAGTTGGTCAGGCAGGCATGGCCCTTCACACTATGGCCATCCTCCAAGCCTACCAAGCGGATGGTCTAAAGGAGATGGACGAGAGCACTGGCCTAACGCCGGAAGCTATCAAGGAGCTTCGTAAGGCCACGGATCTGGCCTTAAAGTGTAAGTTGCAGGTTAAATTTTTCATGAAGATAATGCAATGTGTTTATTAAACATAAAGATAAGAACCGCCCACCATTGTTTTTTATAGCAAAATGCTGATATAATATGAAAAGTTGGCACTTTTAACAGTGGTTTTAAGCACTCCCGCGTCCTTCCACTAGATGGGGCGTGACGTCATAAGAGGAACTCACTAGTAGAGTTACCGTACGCTAGCAGCTATATTCGCCTTACATAACTTCAGAAAAGTTGGTTGTATGTTTTATTTGATAAAAAAAAAAATGGATAAAATAAATCCATTGTAAACATACTCGTGTGTGCTGACTTCAAGGGGACTGTGATCCTGCCTGAAATGAGAATAAGCTATTCGCAAAACAAACGGGTTCAGGCACGTCAGATCAGCCGGTCGCAGGTCGAGCTGTTCCACTAAACTCCGAAACACGTTCACCTCACGGCAGCACATACTCTCCCCTGCTGATTCAATTGGGTGGCATAGCCCACACAAACACAGTGATGGGGACATCGATCTCTCTTTTTCTTTTCTGACAATAAACATCGCTAATTAAATCGTGAGAAATTGATAACGCGTGGATTGAGGAAGGGTATTATATGACGTTTGAGGCGTCGATGAGACTAGCGATTGGTGCCTGTGCAGTGTGTGCATCTCTAACGTTACAGCTATGATTTGGACTGACTTACTGTAAGTATATAATGTCTTCAGTCGTTGTCCCTCCTTGCTATTCTACATGACGGCAATATTTTGAAAATACTTGCTTGTTCCGTTATATTATCCGGGTTAAGTTTGCACCAGGCTAGACTAGCTCTAACGTAGCTAACGTTACTCACCAGGACACCTGGCCAACCCTCCACTAATTCTCCTCACACCAAGCATTAATAACTCTTTGAGTGCAATGGCTCCCCTCTCTCACGCCTTGACCGGTTAAAAATTGTAGGGCTGTGGTCCATAAAGAATTTGATGGTTTTCCGCATCCTCAGACGTTCTCCAAATAGCCATAATACAGTAAGAATCTAGCAGAGTATGGGTTGCGAGTTCCTCTTGTGACGTCATCACCCAGTAACTGAAAAAACATGCTACCTTTGAAGAAACCCCAATAAATGTTATTTTAACGCATTTTAAGACAGAAATAATTAAATATATACATATAGAGCACTTTAATTTACACATTAATTGGCTGTGGTGGTTAACCTGCAACTTACACTTTAAGAGCCACCAAGCACACCGCGGGAGGAAGGAGACGCGTTAAGCTCTCTCCCCTCGCCCCTGATGTGTTTGATACCTGTCGCTTGCATCCTTGGAGACACGTTCAGTTTTCTTCAGGAGCAGGCAGATCTTGCGGTACCGATCCAGGCAGTGGTACCTCCCACTGCGTGTCAGGATGTCAGGTGCTCTCCTTCACTGTCGACCATGCCGCCCCACAGGATTCAGCTCGACACCCTAAGACAGTTATGTCCTCTGCATTGTAACACTCCACTTCCTCTACCACATTTCTTTCAAGTATAGAGGCGTCTGTCAGGGGTATCGCCTTAGATCCTCAGCACAGTTCGGCTCGACTACATGCTTCAGTTCTGTCGCAACCCCCTTTGCTTCAAAGGGGTTTTTCCGACTGTAGTCGACAGCGCCTCAGAGACTTATGTACTACAGCAGGAGATTTCGTCCCTTCTCCTCAAGGGAGCGATAGAAGAGGTTCCTTCAAAGGAAGTCAAGCAAGGCTTCTTCAACCATTACTTCCTGGCCCCGAAGAAGGGCGGCGGTTTGCGACCTATACTAGACCTCCGCCGGCTGAATTTCTTCCTTTACAAAAGGAAATCAAGATGTTGATGCTGAAAGCTATCAGATCTCAAATTTGTGCGGGGGACTGGTTCGTGACAGTAGACCTGAAGGATGCATATTTCCATATTCAGGTTGTACGGCGACACAGGAGGTTCCTCAGATTCGCCTTTGGAGGAAAGGCTTACCAGTACAGGGTCCTTCCCTTTGGTCTCGCTCTAGTGTCGAGGACGTTCACAAAGTGTATGGATGCTGCTCTTGCCCCATTGCTCCAGGGCTTTCGTATACTCAACTACCTGGATGATTGGCTCCTTTTAGCGCTCGCTCCAGGGAATTGGTGATCCACCACAGGGACATTGTCCTTCGTCACTTTCAGTCTCTCGGCTTGAGGTTAAACACAGAGAACCCCAGCTCAACGCACAGTTTTCTCAAGCAAAAGAGTTATTCAAATCAGGCTTCAGCATTTCGAGGAAAATGATTTCCCCATACATAATGTCTCGTTCCCTCCTCTAAGGGAACTACGGTTACGTGAGTAACCAGAGACGTTATGTATCGTATTTAGAAACATAGTTATTTCACTCAATAACCATCTCTCCAGTTACACACAAACAAACACACGTGTATATGTATGTATATAAAACACATACATACGATACAGGCGTACTCTACCAGCCAAAATGTTTTGGATCAGTAAGATTTTTAATGTTTTGAAAAGAAGTCATCTCTTCTGCTCACCAAGGCTGCATTTATTTGATTAAAAACTCATTTTTTTTTATTTATTTTTTTATAATCTGACAATTTAAAATAACTATTTTCTATTTTAATATATTTTAAAATGTAATTTATTCATGTGATCAAAGCTGAATTTTCAGCATCATTACTCCAGTCTTCAGTGTCACATGATCCTTCAGAAATCATTCTAATATGATGATTTGCTGCTCAAGAAACATTTCTCTTTATTATCAACATTGAAAAAAGTTATTTACATTTTTATTTCAGGATTATTTGATGCATAGAAAGAAACATTTTAATGTTACAAAATCTTTCCATTTCAGATAAATGCTGTTCTTTTGAACTTTCTATGCATCAAATAATCCTGAAAAAAATCCTCAAATTTTCTGAATCCAGAAAAATACAGACTTTCTGGATTCAGATGGCAATAAAATCACAGACTAGACCCTCTAAATGATAAAACTCCCTTACAACAACCCCATGAGAAACAATTACCGTCAGTATAGGGCTTTATATGTTTTTGGTCCATGGATGGTGTCAGCGCAACGCATTAGATGTGGCCTGTATGAGCGTGAGAGCTATGACATTTTTTATCATAATTATTGATATTGTTTTATCGTCTAGATACAAAACTTACACACTAAGGTGTCTACACACTGTAGCACTCATCCCACCTGCCACACACACACACACACACTGACCCGAAGATGGCCTTCATTGTGCTTATTGAATCATTTACAGATTGGCTGAGGGGGATCATGAGGTCCTGCACCAGGTTCTCCAGCTGCTCATCGCCCCCCACATCTTCCAGCACGTCCTGCAGTACTTTGCGGTGGAACTTAAGGAGACCTTTGTTGAAGACATGCTGGCCCTGTTCAGCTCGCTCGTAAGAAGCTTTCAGCGTGCCATTAAAGCCAATGGCACGTAGGGCCTCCTGGGCGTTGTTTCTGAGCTGAGACTCGAGCTTAGGATTGGAGGCATCACAACTCGGTCCTGTCAGAAAACACAGCAGTGACATGCAAATGCTCACACAGCAATTTATTAGGTACTGGTTCTGTATTTAAAGTTGCAGTCCATAACGTTTGGTTCTCTAGCGGTTCATAACCAGAACTGCATGTGTCATGTGGAAGAACGTTGTAGCCGGAGCTCCTTCTCTCCGTTTATGTCTATGATGAGTCACGCAGGTACTGGGCTACTCCGCAGTAGTGACAACCTGAACCAGTCTAAAATAGTCTGAGCATAAAACTGCGCTGTACCGTAGTGATTCAGGATAAGACAAAAACACATTTTGGAAAATGGATTCATGATGTACCCGTTCATTATATAAATTTTGTAAATTTTGAACACAAAAAAGTTATGGACTGCAGCTTTAATCTGTGCATAGAAAAAACTATGTTCTATTTCATGGATGGATACTTTGTAGATTGTGAGATGGGAAAATAGTACCTTTAGTTTAGAGCACATTCTCTCACACACACACACACACACACACACACACACAATCATTATATTAGTGTTCCTCACTCTCGGTGTATGTTTGTGAGATTTGTGTATGTACCGTACTTACCACTGGGGCAGTTTGTGTAGTATACAAAAAGCGCGATTATCAAAACGATCGTTCCGCCTCCGCATATCCTCCAACCCTGGCGCGGCATGGTCTCGATCAGATCCTTTTCTGGTCAGCGAGTTTATCTGTATAAAAAAAAAGATTATTTCACCAAATGGACCAAGAAATATGTATTAATAATTTTGACTGAAGAATGCAGCGATAAATCATGATGTTGAAAGCAGGGGCGTTTCTAGAGTTTGATCACTACTGGGGCATAGGCCCCCCAAGAATGTTCCAAAGTATGTATAAATTTGTAGGGGGTCTGGGGTTATGGCCCCCCGGGAAGAATTTTTTCACAAAAACAACACCAAAGCATTAAATTCTGGTAACTTTGGGTTAGATCTTCACGATTCTGAATAAATTGAGAATCACATTTTTTTTTCTTTAAAATAGAGATCATGATTCTACCACAATTCTGAACAGGCAACTAAACAAAATAACATGTAACTTGCTAGAGGTTCTGACAAAATACTAATAGCTGCAGTCTATTTAAATGTTTCTAATTAATGTGAATGTATTATTTTTATAAAATTAGTTTGAATGAATGATTCCTAATTACTTCACTTGTTTTATTAATGGATGAATCAGTGTTCTCTTACATAGGATTACTCGACGCTGCGTAGCGATGATGCAATAAGAACGCTGTAGGGGCGCTGAACCAGTATAGAATCACGACAATTTATTGGCTGATGGTGCGGGCGCCTCCCCAGTGGCACATCACTCACACTTATACAGTGAACGCGCCATCTGCTCCTCAGATTTTTCTTTTTTTTAGAAGAAGCGATTTATCTTGCCCGTAAGCATTCTTCTTACAATGTTTCCTCTTCGTGCTTCAGTGACTGCAGCACAATGGATTTGCGTCGTTGCGTCTCTGACTTTCGCTTCATTGCAAGCGACGACCCACACAGTAAGTGTGTGAAACACTGATTCTCCGGTGGAGTTTCTCCATGATTATTTATGCTCCAGTCCAGAGGCACGTGATGTCATTTCCTTTGGAATGGAGGATATGTTATTCACCGCAGTGTCTGATTCTGAGGATTTCGCTACCGCGGCCGACGCTCTCCCGCCCAGTGGCCAGGAAGCGTTCGAGCGCGTGCGACAGAGAAGCTCAACATCAAGTGGCCTGACGATCCTTTCGACTCTCAATCCTCTAAGCTTGATGTGCATTTGATTTGGCACTTACGCTTCTTGTGTCGTATGGCTGTTTTTAGGTGGACTCTGAGTTCTGCAGCAGACATTTTGCTGTGCACTATGTTTTGGCGCTTCATGCCACCAAGCATTAGTCTGCACGACTAATTACTATTTCTTTTAACTCCGCTTTTGCTTTGAGCTGGAACAAATGAGTGGATGCGTTCACGTATTAAGAATAATTTCCTATGGCAAGCTGTTTTAACACTAATGCCATAGCGGTTGCAGGCTGCAGAGTGAGCAGACGGGTTTTCCTATCTCTTTCTCTACTTTCTGCGCTGCATTAATGCAACTCTTGTTTTGTGTGACTGCTTTAGGTGTGAACTCTGAGGAGTTCTGCAGCAGCCACTTTGCGCTTCATGCTACCAAACATTAGTCTGCCCGACTAATTCAGCTCTACTTTCTGACTGCGTTAATGCAGGCACGTAAATTTGATTTGGCGCTTACGCTTCCAACTCGTTTTGTGTGACTGCTTGTGGTGCAAACTCTGAGGAGTTCTGAGCAGACTTTTTGTCGTGCACTATGTTTTCGGTGCTTCATGCTACCAAACATTAATCTGCCCAAATAAATTTCTATTTCAGCTCTGCTGCTGCTTTAAGCTGGAACAAATGAGTGGATGAGTTCATGAATTTAGATTAATTTCCAATGGCAAGCCGTTTCAACACTAATGCCATAGTGGTTCAGGCTGCAGGGTGAGCAGATGGTTTTTCCTATCTCTCTGTTTTCTCATGCCTGATACCAAGGCAGTTTCTATGAGCTGGCTCTGAGGAGTTCTGCAGCACACATTTATTGTGCAACATAGTGTTTGGCAGTTCATGCTACCAACACTATTTTGCATGACTAATTACTCTTTTCTTGTCAGCCCAACTGGAAATGCATTGAGCTGAACAATTGTGTGAAGGAGTTCATGTATAAGAGTAATTTTTCTTATGGCAAGCTATTTTAGCGCTCACCATCGTCAGCCTCACTTCATGTGATCGGTGCAGCACTTATGCTACCAACACTCATTTTACATGACTGGCTGCATTTACGTACTGCAGTATACATTACCGTGCACTATATGTTTACATGCTTCGCGCTACCAAACAGTTATTTGCATAACTAATAACTCAGTTCTTGTCAGCTCCACTGTTGCATTGAGCTGGAACTTTTGCGTGAATGTGTTTGCGCTTAAGAGTAACTTCCTATGGCAACGTCTAAGTGTGTTTGCCTCTCTCTCAGCTGTTCCGCCGTTTGTTGCGTTAGGACCGATTTTAATCGTTTTCCGCGCCTTAGCTGTCGGAGTCTGAGAAGATAGCCCTATGGCCGTGTGTGCAGGGTCTATGTTGGCATCCAAGCTCCCATCCCTGCGGTTGGCGCTGGCTTGCCCGATCTAGTCATCTGACTGTTTCCTGTTTCAGAGGTTTTTCCCGCCAAATGTCTCGGGGCCTCATACGAGAGGATCAGTTTGTTGTATGGTTACATCATTCAGCTTCTACAGTGATCACCCATTTCGGAAGTTATCACAAAAAAATACCCTGCTTTGCTTCCGATTTAGACTTGCATCACCTAAATATTGTGCTTGGAGTAGGCAAATTCGAGATGCTGATGTTGAAGTCCATCTGTCTCATTACGAACCGGAAATTGGTTTGTGAACATCGATCTAAGGATGCGTACTTCCACATCCAAATCGCCAAGAGACAGGAAGTTCCTCAGGCTCGCTTTTGGGGCAAATCTTGTCAATACTGCGTTCTTGGCTCTGCGGATGTTCTGGCACATTCGTGACTCTAGGGCATCCGTGAACTAAATTACCTAGATGGCTAGTTTGTGTCACAAGGACGTCCTTCTCCACTGGGGAGGATGGAGGTGAATGTAGGCACCCCATGGGGAGTAAATCCGATAATTCAGAAATTGCCGTTCGGCTTACAAGAAAAGTGTCTCACAGTGGGATCTAAGTACAAAGTACAAACTACAGGGTTTCCTTACCATCCTTCAAGTTCCTAGTAGACTTTGTATGTCAGCACGCTAAAATGAGCAACGATCTAAGTTATTTATTACAACTGTACAGCAAGAACCTCGCAAACCAAACAAAGTTAAACAAAGCTGTTTTTCCCAGAGCTGCCATCAAACACAAGACTCAGGTCTCCTCTGATAATTCAATAGCTGCCAGCAAACTTAAAGGTCCCGTTCTTCGTGATCCCATGTTTCAAACTTTAGTTAGTGTGTAATGTTGCTGTTAGAGCATAAATAATATCTGTAAAATTATAAAGCTCAAAGTTCAATGCCAAGCGAGATATTTTATTTAACAGAAGTTGACTACATCGAACGGCCCGTTTGGACTACACCCCTCTACATCCTGCTTTAATGACGTCATTAAAACCGTTTTTTGACTAACCTCCGCCCACAGGAATGCTCCCTCAACTCTACCGAAATTCGTTTATGTACTTGCGCACTTCTAATAACTTACTGTGTTTACTCAGCTCTTATGGTGATTTTCTGAAGTAAAACTGACGCTTCATCTTTTGTGTGATGTACAATAAACTTTATTAAACTCATCAGTATATGTTTGATCATCATTCAGACAGCAGACTTGTAGGTTATGTAAGGAATAATTGACGACAGACCATTGAATTATTAGAAAAATAATGCACACCCGAGGTGGTAATGCGGTCACGACGCGGGTGTGCATTATTTTTCTAATAATTCAACGGCCTGAAGTCAATTATTCCGCTTATACTACAGTTACCACACCTCGAAACATTGTTCAGATTATGTATTTCAAGACGTTTGTAAAGTTTTTGTCATTAAAATGCTCTTGTATGTAGGACTAATTTCTTACGCATCTAATCCCATGCCTCCGTTGCTAATTCCAAAACGTCATTTTATGCCTGGTTCAGATTACACGATTTTTTTGTCTGTTACGATAGTCACTGTGTCAGATTACACGATTTTGACTCCTAAAAATCTTGTTGTGTCGTGGACAAGAAACATGTCAGACTACACGTTGTTTTCCGACCAGTCATCTCTCACTCACACTCTCTCGCGCGCACACACAGTCACACACTCACTCGCGAACACACACTCTCACTCACTCTCCCTCACTCACTCACTCACTCGCGCGCCGTCGTCGTGGAGGACCGTTAAAAAATTAAACATGCTAGTCTTTTTGTCATGATGTCATGAAGCATCGCAGACGCGACGTAGGTTGTCGCCCACTATGACACACTATACGAGATGAAACGATCGAATCTTGCGTCCCGACGCCCGTTGTCGTTTGCGAATCCCCACGACACCCTACGTCAAACGGATCGTGCCAAAATCGGGCTAAAATCGTGTAATCTGAACCAGGCATTAGAGTTAGTAACGGAGGTTTGAGACACTGATAGCAGACTAATGCTGGGGACACACGACTAACTTAGCTGACACAATCTCTGACTGTTTTCATCGACTGCAGCAGATTTTAAACACCGACTTTGAACACAGACTGAACGCGCTGAACACGCGTTTGGGCATGATCAGTCATAAGTATCAAATTACATTCATAACCGGCCTTAAAGTGTGTCCCCGGCTTTATGCAGTTATTAATGCAGTTATTAGAGAGAGATGTTGCAATAATGAGACAGAAAAGCATGTGCGTCATTATTATTTTTTATTTAAATTCAATTCGTTTTAATTAATTCGTTCATTCTTTTTTTCTTTTTTTTTTCTATTATTGACAGATGACAGCACTAGCCAAATAAATGAAACACAAAGCCCTTTTAACAAGTAGGCCTATCAATAATTATTTATTTGTTAAATTATCTGCAATAAAAATCCGTGCTGCAGGACTATCCATTTATTTAGCATATTCAGTTTAATTTTCTATTGATTATATAGGACTATATACTTTATTTATTAAAATTAAACTGCATGTTTCCATTGATTGTGAAGCTAGACATTGAAAATTGCAGATCAAGCGCATGGGGCTAAATGTTTTTTCTTGTTATGAATTGTATCCTATTTTCCGTTATTACAGTTGACTATGCGAAGTGATATGGAACTGTAATGCGGTCAAGACCTGCCTGGAACTACTTTAGCCGTGCGTTTCCCTGAAAATAATGCACACCTTAGAACGTTCGTCAACCAATCAGATTCAAGCATTCAACGGCCCTGTAGTATAATAATACATAATGGATACATACAAGCAGATGACAAATACGTTATAATAACCGTAATTAAACTACTAAACTATACCTGTTTCATCTCTATACAGCACTCTGACTCTGTAGGCATTATTGTCCGACTCGAAATGAACACCGTTACTGAGAGTTTCTGATATTATCATCATTCCGTGAGATGAAATTCTCCTGAGAGACTGTGCGCGAGCTCATGAAGCTCCGCCCCCTGTGTCGTCCAGCAGCAGCTTATTTGCATTTAAAGGGCACACACTAAAACAGCGTGTTTTTCTGAGCCCCCAAAAATGACAATTTAAACATGCTGTAAAAAATTATCTGTTGGGTATTTTGAGCTGAAACTTCACATACACACTCTGGGGACATCAGAGACTTATTTTACATCTTGTGAAAAGGGGCATAATACGGGACCTTTAAAAATAAGGTAAACCTAGCAAAACAGTGCTTTTTACACAATAAGCCTCACCCTCTTTTCAGATGTAGAGGATTAAACCTTTGGAAGAGAGAAAGTTATTGCTCAAACAACAAGGCATATGCTTCAAATGCAACTCAATGAAAGAACTGGATTTAGGTATCTGCTCACTATGCAATGCAGTCTCGTCTTGCTTTGGAATTTGGACACAGACTGCTTCAACTTCTACGTCCAAAAGGAAAGAGGGCCTTAGGCTACACTAGTCATGGACTGCTGTCGGTAATAAACAGTTTGTGCGACTCACAAGGATTTGTGGCCCCAATCACAGTTCAAGTACAACTCAGGGAGCCAGCAGAGAATGCTGCTGGGATGCGTTCTTACCTGTGAACAAACAAAAGTTGTGGGAGGAATGGAGAGATTCATTACAAGAACTGCAACATATACAAGTCCCAAGAAGCTATGGACCCACATTGTTTTCAGCGCCAAGTTCAAGGAGCTCCGTGTTTTTTTCCGACACTTCAGGAAGAGTAATCGCAACAGTTGCTTACCTCAAAACAGTTGACTCAGATGGACCCAAACTGTTTCTGAGACTTATTAATGAGATTAATTACACCTCCTTAACGAAGATTCTGAATAGACTATTCAGGGTTAAACTCAATTAAGAAGGTTTGGTATTCTCTGAATACTAGAGTGTGCTGTTCTCTATAAACATTCTGCATTCATTCTATTAACAAGTTGTAGTAAAGTGACCCCTTCTGTTCAAAGTTGGGTATTGCATAAAATATTGTTTAAGTCCTTATGATGACATCAAAAATATGGGAGTCTAGTTTCTTCTTATACTGTCTATGTCTAGTTTCAGCAGCAGAAGGGAAGAGATAAAGGGTAGTGCAGATAAAGGGCAGAACACTGGCTATTAGCAGGGTTCTTTATTAAGTTCTTTATTATTAATTCATTACAGCCATAATAAAACTTGCTATGCCAGCTTGACACAATAGCTTTGATACATATAGCTATGCCTTTTAGAAGCTAGGAAAACACTTATTAAATTAAATTATATTACTTTACAATGCTTTACACAAACAGTTTAGACAGTTTGACCAAAAAAATATGATCTTTCAAAAAACTTTTTTAACTTGGAATGTTAAAAGGAATGGTGACATGTGGCTGCTTTCTTCCAGGAAGGAAGATTGGCTAACTGAGCATATTTAATATGAATATCATCTCTAGCTCAGTGGTTCAACCAGGGTGGCCTCAGTGATCCTCCAGGGGGGCTGTGAGATAACTTAAAATTCATTTAAATATATTAATATAATTAATTAATTTCATTAAAAAAAATAACAAAACACCACCTCTCTTGTATGTAGGCTATTGTGTGATTGTTTCGGAGCAGCCCAAGCCGTTTCTCATAGCTGTGTGAAATACAGACTGAACGGCGGCTCAAAACTCAGAACATAGCATGAACATAGCATACGCAAACTACATCTATAAGTTGGTTAAAGAAAACCAGTGTCGCTAATAAAATTTTCATGGATGATGATTGTAGGCTAATTAAGGTAAAGACGATTACAGTGACATACAGGAGTCGTAGGCTACATTATGCGCAAGTCCATTATTATTGATGCGCAAACAGTGTATGTGCGCTCTCGCTCACTGATCGCTACATCACATTTCTGCATGAACAAAGTTCAATATATTCGCATAATTGTCCAAATTTTAGAGGACAATTACTCGAGTCGCCCCCTGTCGTTTCAAAGAATAGTACAACGGCGAGCGCGTCAAGTGTAAACGCCTCATCCACTTGTCCGTGCGACACTTCTGTCGCGCCGCGCTCCACTATATTCCTATGGGTGACGTCAAGCGACTTTGTCGCACCCGCAAAGCATTCCGGGAAGGCGGCGCTTCATTTGAAAAAATGCTGCGCGTCAAAAAGCTGGCCGATGCCCATCTTTATGCAAATGAAGTCCGTTAAACGCGACGCGTTTATCCAATAGAAGTAGAGCATATGGAGACGGAGGGAAGTCTCTCGCAGGTCCTCTGTTCTAATACGCTACATTTCCCGCTCGGTCAAAACCACGGCCATAGCGGTTAACGCCCATCAACGTACCAAAGTGGGGAGGCGTCGCGACAGTGTTGCCAGATGTACGATAATTATCGTATTTGTACGATAATTTTGACCTCTGTACGATGTACGATCAATAATGGGAAAAATCCTATAATGTACGATAATTTCAGAACTGTGTGACTCTTCAAATGATGGTCGTTGTAATCATAGGGTTTCTCATTGATCTAGCTGTTGATTCTACGTCTACCGGGATAAGAACGTATAGAGGGGAGCGAGAGACCTTGCGTGTGTGTGCTACTGTGCCTCACGAAGCGATTGTAAGGACCCAACCAATCAATTGTAAGAATTTGCAATTGTTCCATTTTAATTTTAAAACCGTGCGTCAATCAAGATTCAAGAGAAAAATTAAATAATAGACTATAATCACGTTTTGAGAAAGAAAACAACATAAAATTAAAACTTTAATAAGAACAAAGGTTTGTTGCTCACAACAATTAACAGTTACATTAATTACTGAAGGTATATAGCCTACTGATTAAAAAATCACTTAGGCTACTACTTTATAAAAATTCACATAGTAGCACAGTTAACACAGTTAAGCTGATAGTTACCTGTTCCCAGCTAGTGTCTGACAGTGCTTTCCAGGAGGATCGAGGACTCGTCAGTATCTGATCTGGGCAGAGCAGAAATTATAAGTCCATCTCTTGAGTCTTTCGTTCTTACTGTCAGTCTTCCTGTTTCATGTACAGAACTTTTTTCTTTTTTTTTTACTTTTCAGCACTTTTTTTTACAAAAAAAAAAAACAAAAAAAAACAGCAACATACAAAACTCTCGTAGGGGAAAGAGAATATACATGCGTATATACAAATGTTGTCAAAATACAAAAAAAATATCAGCTAAGCAGAAAACAAACAAACCAAAGAGTGGGAGCTACTTAAAAATACATTAACATTTGAAGCGGACTCAAAACAGTAATTTCCTATGTGTCACCTCTCACTGGGGCCGTACCTTACTGGAACAAAATTTGACCTTTTTAATTATAGCTGCTTTCTGACTAAGTAGATGGAACTTTCCACAGAAACAGTTCTAAGAACTACTCGGCCAAGTGGCCATAGGAACTGGTAGGAGGGGTAAGGGAGTGACGCTTGTTGACTTTTATTTTGACAGCGCGGCCGACATTTATTTTGATGGCGCTGAGAACGCCAGAGCAAACAATGCTCTCATTCTGTGTTCATTAGCGATCTGTCTAACAGTACTGTTTAATATGATACTAGATACTGTTAGGCTATGCATAGAAAGTAGACAGTAGGCTATATGAAAAAAAAGTTATTAGCCTATGCCGTGTGGTTGATGTCCAGTGTGTTGCTAGTTGAGCAGAAATATATTATGTTTGGCTTGGTCCCCACTGTTGCGTTGGATTTTCTCTTCAGCATTAAAGGTTTAGAGGCCCATCTATCACTGTTTTCCATGTTTGTATATAGTTAGTTTCTGGAGTATAATTTGTGTGTTTACATATAGCTGTTTTAAAAATGGCAGGTGCTGGTGTTTTGCGTGCGTTCGGTCAGCGTACACTAACGTCACGAGTAGTTCAATTATTTGTATTTTTTTATTCATTTTATTTGTATTTATATTTATATATAATTGTAAAGAGATTGCAATACTTAAATTAACCGATTTAAATTACTACACATTTAGGTATACAAGCATGTCCAAAGCAGATGTAGTGCTGGTTTAGACCCTACTCTGAGGAGCTAAATTAGTTCCTCTAAATGGAGTTCCTAGAACTAAAATCGTTCCTAGTCGGCGTGTTCGCACCGCAGGAACATCCGGGTACTTTAGCCAATAGTTCTAGGAAAGGAACTGTGAAAAGGTTCCTCCGGTCGGAAAGCGGCTATAGAGGAACAAATTTGTTCCATTCCAGTTTGTACCTAAAGGACATGATTTGTACCATGGACAACCAAAATGTACCTTTAGTTTTTTTTTTTTTTACTTCTTGGTACTATATTGTACCTTTATCAAAGGTACAAATTTGATCCTTTAAGGTACCACCCCAGTGACAAGCCCCTTTGTACCTTAAAGGGATACTACACTTTAAAATGAAAATTTTGCCATCATACTGTATACTCACCCTAAAGTTGTTTCAAACCTGTATGAATTTATTTCTTCTGCTGAACAGAAAGGAAGATATTTCGAAGAATGTCAGTAACCAAACAGTTAACTGGTCCCATTGACTTAGTAGGAAAAAAAAAAAATACTATGGAAGTCAATGGGACCATGGACCAGTTAACTGTTTGCTTACTGACATTCTTCAAAATATCTTCCTTTGTGTTCAGCAGAAGAAATAAATTCATACAGGTTTGAAACAACTTGAGGGTGAGTATATGATGACAGAATTTTCATTTTAAAGTGAAGTATCCCTTTAACTGCGTCAAATGTGTTCCTTCGAGAACTATTAAAGGCTATTTTGAATAACATGCACATTCAACAACTGAATCCAAAAGGCATCAATTTAATCAGTTCTATAAATACATATCAAATACATATGAATGTTTGAATACTTTTAACTTACAGTAAAGTATTTATTAGTACACTGAAAAAAATTATTCGTTGAATTTACTAAAAAAATTTATGGTAAGTGGTTGTACACAATTGATTTTAGCTATATTTAAACAAATGCATTAAGTTGAACTAAAATGTAATAAGTTCAACTTAATGCATTTGTTTAAATGTAGCTAAAATCAATTGTAATTTACTCGCCCTCAAGTTGTTCCAAACCTGTTTGAGTTTCTTTCTTCACTTGAACAAAAAAGAAGATATTTTGAGAATTGAAAATGAAAAACAAAGCACTTGCATCGCTTCATAAAATTGATGTTAAACCACTGGAGTCACATGGATTACTTTAATGGTGTCTTTACTACCTTTCTGGGGCTTGAATGTATTAGTTGCGTAGGCTACCAATGGAGGAACATTGCATAACCCAAAGAGATCGCACTGTAGAGATCGCACTGTCAGATAGTTTGGGAATATTCACACATAACGTATACACATAAAACATGATATTAGAGTTTTAAAATCAAACATTTTAAAAGAGAACAATACATCGGTTGTTTAAACCAATGAGCATTAAAGGTTGTATCAGCGATTTCAGGCCCAAACATAAATGATCACATTCATCTAATCTTTCCTAACGATCCGCTAGCTGCCCGCCCCATAAGCAAGCCGTCAAAAAAACGCGTCTCTGTAGGCAGCCTAGGCTCTGAGATCTGCACACAAAAACAATTGCTTTCACCACCACTCAAAACCAAAATAAATAGTGTTCCAACCAATCACAGACAGGGGGGTTTTCGCGTGCAGCCGTAAGGCAGCCGTGCACGAGCGCAAAACCTCACAACACCCACCCCTGTCAGTCAGTCCTTCACTGACCAATCAGCGTTCATTAGCAGAATGCTAGCGTGTTATGGGCAAGGGGGTAATCTTTCAGAAAAAAACGCAAGCTTCCCCGGGCGCCGCCATTGATTAGCCGACCATCACCTGTTAGCATTCCATTGACTCCCATTCATTTTGGCGTCACTTTGACAGCGAATAACTTTACATCTGAGGCGTATAAAGACTCCATTTGTCCATTATTTATTTCTAAAGAAACACGAAAATGTATAAAAGGCTCCGTTACCTTGTATCTTACAGTTATGGCCCCGTAGAAGCAGTTTTTGTAAAAATAGGCTAACGATTGCGTCATAACCATAACCATAACTGTCGCACAAATTACCGTATGGACAGGAGGAGAAGCTCACGGGCAATCAGAGGGACGTGGAGGCAAAATGACAAAATAATTAATCAGAATACTTAGGAAAAGTTGCTCCTGCTCCTATCTCATGGACAGCTCCTACTCACACTCTCCGTCTCTGCAAGTTTCGGAAGGGAATGATTTAGATTTCTCTTGGCACAGCTACTAGAAGACAGACGGGTTGCTCACGTCACATCTATGTCCTCAAGCTCAGTTTGAGTCTGCGCAGTACGCTCAGCCATCAGGAAGTGAGTGCTTCTAATTGACTTCACTTTTCTCCGTTGAATCCAATGGGGTCGCTGTGTCCATTTCTTTTACTGTCTATGGTTATGGGCAACACAACAACTCAACCTGTAAGAAATCGAAAGGACACAAGTACTCGTTCATTCAACTTTCAACCTATAACCCATGTTGAACTTGCAAAACCTACAATCAAATCTGAGATTTCTCAACGGCAATCGGGTGAAAGAGACAAATTTAGCCGTCTAGCTCCATAGACTCCCATTGATTTTGCACTCATGGAACCCCAGTGGAACTACAACCAAAATTCCATACAATAGGACTTAATAGGGAGTGGCCAGGCTCTCCGTAGACGGGCTCTGCTATAACCCAGTTGCACAGCCGTGGAAAGTTTAACCCGAAAGCGAGCCGATAGACATGGCATGTGAAGGCGGTGTCCCTGCACTTAACAGCATGAGCCTACCTCTTGCTATTCTCCAACCCAAAAGCTTGCATTCGATTCCTCTGTCCTCTTTTTCTTTCCTTGCAGCCTTCCCTCGCTTCCTACAGGGGGTGGAGCTGAGACGCGAGGAGAGGAAACGAGGATGCAAAAATAACAATTGAGAAGCACCCATCGTAGACATGTCTTTGTCTCCAACAATATGGTGCATTTTGTCATCTAAATGCATCGTTTGGGGGAGATTAGAAATGTTTCCTGATGATGAGGAAAAAAAAAATACTTCACTTGAGGATTTAATAAAGACTCTTTGAAATCACTTACCAACTGAGCAAACAATTAAGAAAGACAACAATGACAATGTGTGTATATGTGTAATTAAATCCCCATACTTTGACCAGTTATGTTTTCTCCATATATGTGACATCACATCATTGCTCTCTTTACTCTATTCACAAATGCAAAATACACTCATGAGTAACTTATAGCTTTGACATTTTAAGTAGGATAAATGTGCAAATTACTGTGGTTGATCATTTTAGCCACTTGTAATTAAATTTGAACATTTTACTTGTGGTAAGCTTGTAGAATAGTAGGGCCTACTAAAACATTGTGAAAGTACTGCAGGGTTGTTAATTTCACCATCTCACCATGTTTCTAACCATTTTTGGAGCATTGTGTGTTTTGCGGAAAAAGTTGATGAATTTCTACATTCATTCATGCAGGTCACACACAAACATTTCTCTTTGTAATTTAATACTAATATCTTGTTCAGGTTATGCAGGCTGCCAACTGAGCAAGCAATAGGGAATGGCACAAAATAATCAGCGGCACAAAATAATTACAAATTATTTTTCTCATACAACTTTTTATCTTACTTGGAAAATATCACATGTATGAAGCTGAGACTGCGCCTGATGTCTGCAGCCGGACTATTCTATCGCGATAATGACCTTGCCAAATGTGCGCTCGGGCTTTCCGTAGTCGCAGCTCTCATCAGCTGTCACAAGACGAACATTTCATTTTAAGATGTAGATATTTGTTTGTTGTTTTAATATATAAATGAATAATGTCGTCGAAAGGGACGTCGCGAGGTTTTTACTTTAATACTGTGCTGTCTCTCGCGCGCTCTCTGGCTGCTCATCGACCCGCTCCGATTGACAAGGTGAGAGTTTTACTTCCTATTAGCATCTGAAGCTAACCGCTAACAGAACCAAAACAAACCATAGTTAAATCCACTACCCAATGTTCGCTCTTTTTTATTTAACCTTTTTTAACATGTATATCCAAATGTCGAAGACCATTCATTCAAATCGGCTGACATTATCTTTATACAGTCATTGCTTTAACGTTACTAGTTCAACGTTCGTCCTCTTCAAATAAAAATATCTACATTATTAATCATTACCTATGTGTAATCATCTATATATTGAGTTTAAACCAATTTCAATTGAATAAGCAATGTAATCATTGTTTATTTTAAGTGCTTTACTGCTCCGTTACAATACAGTTGTAGGAAACAATCAATGACAGGATAAAACTATTACTCTAACAACAACAATAATAGTAACAATAAACAATCCTCTACTATTCAAATGCACAATATATTTGTTTTTAGGAGTGGATTGTATCAATTTATATCATCCACAAAACAATACGCACAACCTTTATTTTTCATATTTCTGTTTATCGATTTACAGTATTAATTAATTTCACTGATTTGCTGGCTGATGTTTCAGCTTAATTGCTAATTTTAGAGTAGCTTTTTGCTCAGAGACTGAGATATACAATAAGCATACAATAACCATGACACATGTTATTATTACCGCCTGACAGGACGTGAAAAACCAGATAGGCGTTGCAAGGGTGGATCTCTATAGAAAAGTAATTTGTGACTCTGAGAACAAAACAACTTTTCTGAGCCTCAGTAAACCTGTGTAAAGGTGCACTCATTTAAAACCAAGTGTGTGGGATCTGCTGTCCTAAAACTCATTTATGCATGTTATATTCTTTATGTATGATGGTTTTCTGGCCACTTTTTGACCACACAACATGACTTAATTAATAGTCTGTTTGAAAGGGAAGTATGTTATGAACTTCCTTATACATTGGCAAACTTCTGTACATAATATGGTATCATGACGTTTTCATGATTTGTGTGCACTTATTGAAATAAGACTTTTCATCTCATGTTTTCATCTTTATTTAAATGAACAAAAATGTTTTTAGTTTTAGTTAACTATAATAACTCTGTTGGTGTCATGTTTTACTCTGTAGTTAGTTTGACACATACAAGATGATGATTAATAATATATTATTTATACCAATTAAAGACAAATGGCACACTGGCTCTCGCAGCTTCTGCATGGTTAAGATTGCAATTTTTTTTTTTTTTTATACATTTGCATAACACAGGTCCAGAAGCTACAATGCATGTGTCCCGTAGACATCCGTGGTGTTTTCCAGCTGGATGAGCGGAGGAGAGATGCTGTGATCGCTCTCGGCATCTTCCTGGTGGAGTCTGAGCTGCAGGTACTGGTTTCACATCAGCTTTCTTCATTCAAATAAGGGAGAGAGGGACACATTTAACCCTCCTACTGTATTAAAAAACTGTATACACCTTTCGTATTCCCGGGTCAGAGTGGAACATGAGCTTATAAAACAGTCAAAACGTAATATTTTAAAACTAAAACCATATTGTATCTGATCAAGAGCATCTTATTAATAAGTGAATGTGCAAAAAATGTCAACATCTTAAATGTTTCTGTGTTTTACTTTGTTATTACTACAGTTACCCCCCTTTTTATTAAATACTTTGAAATTTTACATTACATTACAGATTAGAGCAAATCCACTGTGATGCAAGAAAATGTTCATGAGAAATTGCTTTTGAATATATCATTAGGCCTATGTGAAATTTATTAGATTACAGTATTAATTAAATTGGAAAATGTCTACATTTATGAAACCTACATATACTTTTTCCAACAAAACAACACAAAAACAACAAAAATATTACTCTGGAATTTTTTTCAAACAAAATATAATCATTTTACTTGCATGAATTTCAATTTGAGATGATAAAGATGATCAACAGCCTGAATCTACCATGCTTCATCAGTAGGTGGCAGCAGAATGAAATGTTTTATTTCAAACTCTCTTTGCTTTTTGTTCATTGGTGGTTCGTTAGATATAGTTTATTTTTTATGTCAGTTACATCTTTTGTCTGTTTACTGTTTATATCTGTATGTGCATGCATAAATTCAGCCCTAAAATTGTGTGACATATGGGAAAGAGGATAATTTCAGAAGTATTTTTTGCATATCTAATTAATAAATGTAAAAAAAACAAAAACAATTTCATACGTAAAGCCACAGTTAGCTTCCCAGGTCAAAACTGACCCACAAGAAATTTAGTTTAAATGGTTATATCTCTTAAAAATATATATTTGTAGAAATCGTAAAAAAAAAAAAAAGTGTATTTTGATAGTTCATGGGATCTTATGTTAATCAAAGCAAACTCATTTGTCGTGTTCTTTAGCAATGCTGCTCTGTGTGCTGAATCGTATGTTCATTTACTCCTTCAGCACAGGGACGCTATTGTCCCATACTTGTTGGTTTTGCTGAAGGGATTGCCCAGGGTGCAATGGATCGAGGAGAGCTCAGAGAGGAAAGGACGAGGTATAATTCTGTCTTCTTCATCACATTTCCTCATTTCATTCTCAAATGTTCTTGATCTGACGTGTCTCTCATCCTTGTGTTTTCAGAGGCACTCCCCATTGCGGAGAATTTCTCCTTCAGTTTGGTGACGATGCTCTCAGATGTTGCCCAGATGGACGAGTCCATGCGAATCCAGGTGCGTTCATGAGGATTTAACATGCTGTTGTTTACCATGATTATCTGAATAAATCTACTTTTTAATTTTCAACCAGGTTCGTTGTCATAAATGTGAAGTTCCTTGTTTCCGTCAGTGTTTCTTTGATTAGTAGCTTTAGACTAATTTGCTATCCTATTGTATTTAAAAAGAGAGGCTTAATTCTCTCAAATCTCTTTCAGATTTTGGAGGCTGTGATGAACCTCATGCAGGTGCTACAGGAAATGTGTCAGAACATCGAAGGCCAAGATAAAGGTCAGTGTTTTCTTCCTGTCCTGAATGCCATTCCTTATTTTTAGGTGTTCATGTGATATTCATAACTTTCATAATGTGAGTCAAAGCAATCACCTGGAAATAATCAAGAGTGGGATTTTATTTTATCCATCTGGATTTGATTGGGTCAAGAAACATGGACTGTCAAATCATTGGTTAATATTTTAATTAATTACACTAAAGTTTTTTTGTTTAAGAAGTTTTTGAAAGAGTCTTCTGCTCACCAAGGCGGCATTTGATTAAATATACAGTAAAAACAATAATATTGTGAAATATTATTACAATTACAAAGTTTTAATATATTTTAAACTGTAATTTATTCCTGTGAATATTCAGCGTCATTACGCCAGTCTTCAGTGTCACATGATCCTTCAGAAATCACTCTAATATGATGATTTGCTGCTTAAGAAACATGTCTTATTATTGTTGAAAATTAATGTTGAAAACATTTATATTTTTCGGGAAACCGTGATACATTTCGTTTCAGGATTCTTGATGGCTAAAAATGTAAAAAAAACAACAGCATAAAAAAATTGTTTTATAAATGTCTTTACTGTCACTTTTGAACAATTAATGCATTCTTGCAAGAATGCATTAATTGTTCAAAAGTGACAGTAAAGACATTTATAAAACAATTTTTTTATGCTGTTGTTTTTTTTACATATATATGTAAAAAAAAAAAATATATATATATATATATAAATATATATATATATATATATATATATGTTTTTTATATATATATATATATATATATATATATATATATATATATATATATATATATATATTAATTAATATATATATATAATATTTATAATATTATTATTATTATTATTATTATTATTATATATAATTAAAGAATATAATTATTGTTTTTTCTTTAGAATAATCACAGTATGACCAGATACATTTATTTAAAAATTAAGAAATTATTTTAAATTAAATAAAAAATGAATAAGTTAATTAATAGGTTGATTTCACGTTGACTTTGAATGGCTTAAAGGTGTTTTTCAGTGTGAAGTAATAATCCTCTCTCTTCTGATTTTCCTACCCAGAATACCTGTGTAAATACACTGTGCCCTGTCTGCTCGGAGTGGTGCGAGCGTTTGGCCGCTACAGCAACACAGAGGAGCCACTGCTATCTAAACTCTTCCCACGGGTCAGCCCTCAGACCTTGGGCACAGGAGAGGGGACGGAGGTGACCCGACGACGATCCTTTAACGATTTCCGCTCTATCCTACCCAGCTCGTTCCTCGCCGTCTACCCTACCGACTCTTTAAGCCGTAAAACCAGCAGTGTTCCCAGCATCTCACAACAGGTACCGAATGCATCTTCTCCCTCCACCATAGGGGCTTTCAACCCCGTAGTTCTAGGAACTAGCCACCAGGGTGGTTCCCCGAATACTAATGGTTCCCTTAGGAACGTTTTCCTGGTTGCATTCACACCGCCAGTAGGAACTCTGAAGTGACGTAAGCCGCGATTGTTGTTGTGACTTTTATTTTGACGGCACTGAGAACGCCAGCCAGAGCCTGAGCAAACAAACAGTGCTCGCATTCTCCATGTTCATTAGTTTAAGATCTGTCTAACAGTGCTGTCTAATACGTTATTAGATAGAACTGTTATACATAGAAAGTAGACAGTATATGAAAAGGTATTAGCATTTGCCGTGTGTTTGCTGTCTGGTGTCGCTAGCTGAGCAGAAATACATAATCATGTTTTGCTTGGTCCCCTCAAAGTTGCGTTGAATTTTCTCCCGTCTATCACTGTTTACTAGGGGTGTAACGATACCCTAATTTCACGATTCGATACATATCACGATACTGAACTCACGATACGATATTATTGCGATACTCCAAGACATATGATAAAAGGTTAAGAAAAAATGTACTGTTGATTAAATGCTAAATTTGATATTACATTGTGGGTGTAAATGAACAGGCTTGGACAATGGTGACACAAGAATAAATATATTCTTGATTCTGAACCTGAAAATACAGGATTATTTTAGACGAATATGATGAATAACTCTGTCACTGGCTAGATATATTTAAAATAATGTAGGCCACTTTTTACTGGTAACATAAGACATTTGGCATTATCAGGACCCACTAATATTCCCCCATTATTATACATTATATTCAACATAATATATTGTAGTTTAATGTAGCACTGACTCTGTAAACTTCAATTTTTTCTCACAGGGTAATTTTTATTTTGGGTGAACTATCCATGATACATATTGTTGCATTTTTGTATTGCGATATATTGTGACACTATATATTGTTACACCCCTACTGTTTACTATGTTTGTTTCTGGAGTAAATATATAGGCGATAATCTGTGTGTTTACACCGTTTTTTTTTAAATGGCGGGTACTGGTGTTTCCCATGCGTTCGGCCAATCAGCTTAGACTAACGTCATGGACAGTTCCTATAGTGCTGGTTTAGACCCTACTCTGAAGTAAGAGCTATATTAGTTCCTCCAAAAGTACTTCCTAGAACTAAAATCGTTCCTAGTTCCTGCGTTGAAAACACGCCAAAAAAACGGGTACTTCCGCCAATAGATCTAGGATCTATGAACCGGTGCAAAAGTCCCTCATGAGAGGGTGTCTGCTTCTTTAAAACAAGACTGCAGAGATCAGGACATAAGCTATATAATGCCAACCAGTGTGATTGAATACTCTAGAGTAGCACACACATACTTTGGATAAAAATCATTCGTTTTCACAGACAAGACTTAAGCTAGTCCCAGACTAAAATGCATGTTTGAGCTGTTTTAACTGAAAGCAACTTGCCCTGACGTATCTAAAAAGATGTCAGTGTCATTGTTTTGTCTCAAGATGCACACAAGTAATGTTTTTTTCTAAGGAACGCTTACAAAAGCTACTTGGATGTCCTAACTGTACTATGGCCTGTGAAACCAGGCCTATAATATTTTGTCAATAGGTTAGTTGAAATGAAATTGGGATTTTTGTGTCTGTAATGACCTCTTTGTCTTTTATAGGCCAGTCCAGAGCGTGCCGGACTTCCTCCAGGTTCCCCTTCTGACCCTTCTGCTCCTTATTTTGAAGGTAACTTTAAAAAGAACAGCGTTTTTACAGGTTTGCTTACTTAGTATTTATTAATACAATTGACATGTTTGGACAAGGTTTTGATGGCCACGAGTGCTGTGTTGGTTTGATGTGTCCTGACGTGGTCTTGTTTGTGTGCTCCAGCTGGCTCATACTTGCCCGACGGCAGCGCTGTGGACCCAGACTACTATTTCTCCACCATAAGCTCCAGTTTCTCCGTCTCGCCACTCTTCACGGGCAGCAACAGTAAAGAGTTTGATGTACCACTGGATTTACTGAGGCAGCTTCTGCAAATGGTCAGTGTTCTGCAGTGCCTTCAGATTCAGTTTATTATGTTGTACTTGTATGCGACCGGTGTTTTTATGTTTACTCTGTTCTTGTTCTGTATCTTCTTGGATAGGTTGAGCACTTTGTGTCAGAATCTTTTATGAAGACACTGGATCAGAATATGGTTGCAGTTCTAGAGGTACATGCTTTGATTCAGATCCCACTGCTTTATGTTTGTCCTGTTCAAAAGACAATGTGTTGATTTGTGGACCTTTGCTCTTTGTTACAGGTCAATGCAGCAGCTAATCTGAACTACAAGACGTTCAGTGATCCGCTGTATGTGGCCATTTTTAAAATGCTGAGGGACACTTTATACTACATGAAAGGTAAATGTAAATAAGTCAAGTCACCTTTATTTCTATATCACTTTTACAGTAATAAACAGGAAAATAATGATTCAACGATGCAAACAGAATTCAATTCTACTATAAAGCAGCTCTAAAATGACAATAGTGTCATTATTCAACTGAAATAGTATGTTAATTATTATTATTTTTTATTCTTTATTAATGATAATACAAACTATTATTATATTATTATATATAATGTTTTTAAATATTTATTATAATAATAAAATAACTACAATTTATTACCAATACAATCAAATAATATTTTGTCCTGTTATTCTTATTCTTATTAATCTATATTAATAAATCACAAATAAATGAAATATTCAATGTATTAACCTTTTAAAATATATAATATTTTTGTGTTATTATTATTATTCATAATCTATTATATTTAATATTATAAATATCAAACAAATAAATAAATTATTTAAATGAATAGTAGAAAATGGGTATAAATGCTTAGATAAATGGCATAGAATAAAAATTAAAAAAAAAAATATTGGGGGGGAATTTCACACAAATATTCAGCATCTCTAAGACTTGCAGCTTTCAATAACTCCAGTAGCTCCAGTAACTCTTCTTACTGTTTGTGTTAATGTGACTGTTTGTGTGCTCAGACCTGCAGGTGTCGTACGTGAAGGAGGTTCACGACTTTGTCCTGGAGCAGTTCAGCAGCAGTCAGTCGGAGCTGCAGAGGATCCTGCATGACGTGGAGTATCTGCACAGCGAGCTGAACCCGCTCAAACTGCGCTGCCAGGCCAACGCCGCCTGCGTGGACCTCATGGTCTGGGCCGTCACGGAGGAACAGGGTGAGACTGAGGGAGTATTCTGGGATCATTTGCTGCATGTATGTCATGATACACTCGGCTCATTCATTTATCGGCTTGTTTCTGCCAGGTGCGGAAAACCTTTGCACCAAACTGTCTGAGAAGCTGCAGTCTAAGACGTCTAGTAAAGTCATCATCGCTCACATGCCTCTGCTCATCTGCTGCTTACAGGTGCATCCTGAGTTTTGCCCCTCTCACAGTGCACTAAGGAAATTATTATTTTGAACATTTTGGGGTTGAAATATGATATTTCATGTATAATTGTGCTACATGTGTTCTCGAAACAGGGTCTCGGACGGTTGTGTGAGCGTTTCCCTGTGGTGGCTCACTCAGTCACCATGTCTCTGAGAGATTTCTTGGTTGTACCTTCACCTGTGCTGGTGAAGCTCTACAAATATCACAGCCAGTACACCACAGGTGAGATCTTCCCCTTCATTTGGTTCTCATTAACAGTTCATTGTGTCTAGATTTATACTGCTTGTGTCACGGTACATCAAAACAGAACAAAGTCTTGATTTTGGTCTCTACTAGATTAGGTTTTCATACTTAAATGTTAAACACTTTATATTCCCCATATTCTGCATTGTTGCAGCTCGTCTCTTCCCAGTCTGTCAGTAATGCTTTGTTTAGATCCTGTCTCTTTGAAGCCCCTCCTTCTGAAAGGCACACTGTGCTCTGATTGGTCGGCTGGATCAGTGTGTTGTGATTGGTCGAGCGCTTTGAGTGTGTTTGGGAAATGTCCCGCCCCTTATCATAACCGCCAGTTTAACACACTACTAACTAATTTAACCAGGCCCCGCCCCTTTATTCTGTGTATGAATTATTTAAATGAGGAATATTGTGACGTGTTCGTTCCCGGAAGAAACTCAAGACTACAATGGAGGCGTTTCAGGAGTTCAGAAACACTGACACTGATATAGAGAAGAACTGCCGCTGGAGGGACTTTGTGCTTTCTGACCTTTTTTTATGTTCAAACAGCAACATTACACACTAAAGAAAGATGAATGTGTAAAGAAAAAGCATAAAAAATATAAACAGTTGGCTCAGTGCAAGTAGTCTAACTCCATTTCCCACTAAACAGGAACAGGCGAGATCAAGATCCATGTGACCAATGAGCATTCCCAGTCCACCTTCAGTTCTCACGCCAGTAGGAAGAGTCAGCCGTCCATGTACGAGCAGCTCCGAGACATCTCCATCGACAATATATGCAGGTAAACCTCCTCTATACTTTTGAAAATGTTTTCAGATGAAAGTTATGCCTAATTTCTGTGCATAATTTACATAAAATTCATCCTATACAATATGTGAGATTAGGAAAAATGCATTCCAAATCATAGTATGCCAAAGATGTCCGGAAAGCATAGTTATTGTGATTTTCAAAGTGAGCATCTGTGCATGTTTTTTTAATTTTTAATTTTTTTTGCTAATATTGCCATTGCATAATATTTCATTGTGCAATTTAGCATTTGCAATTTTATGAATTTTATTGTGACATACAATTTTATGTGTTTCAATAATGACATGCTACTGTTTAAAAATGTTGGTTCAGTAATTATTATTTTAAAGAAATTAAATTATGTATTTTATACATCAAGGATTAAACTGTTTAAAAGTGTAATTTAAGACATTTATAATGTTACGCAAGATTTCTATTTCAATTCAATCTTGTTCTTTTGAATGTTCTATTCATCAAAGAATCTAGAATGATTCTATAGTATGATTTTGCAGTTTTTCATAGGGTTAATAACCACGATTGCTAAACACTAATAAGTAACTATTTTTGTTAATCCAGGTGTTTAAAAGCAGGGTTGTCCATGGACTCAGTCATCGTTGAGGCTTTCCTTGCCAGTCTTTCCAATCGTCTGTACATCTCGCAGGAAAATGACAAGTATGTTCTGACAGTAAATCAAATCTCATTCATCGTAATCCAACTTTCTTTCTTATTGTTCATTACATACTTAGTCTTTTAAATCATTATTTTCAGAAGCTCTCATCTAAAAGTAGCCTAAAGTATCTAAAGTAGCCTTTAATTCGTCATGAAACAGAAGTAGTTAGTCAATAGTTTCTTCTTCCCTATTGTGACGTATATCTGAGTGAAACGGCTTCCTGAAAGGAGAACAAATGTAGGGCGGGACTTGGTTTTGCCCTTGGGGAATTGAAGGAATGGTTGTGGTTTGCTATTGGTGGATCTCATGTGAGTGACAGGTTGCCCCGCCCCCGTCATCAGAGAAGAGAAGAGATGCTGCAAGAGGGAGGGGAAGTTATTCTGATCTAAGATTATGAGGCACATGTGCACGGATAAATCATTTAAAATAAATCTTGCAGTATTCCATCAAATATAAAAATTCCATAATGTATAAAAGTGAGAAAAACATTGTGTGCCTCTCTCCCGCAGGGAAGCCCACCTCATCCCAGATCACACCATCCGAGCATTAGGGCACATCGCCGTGGCTCTGAGAGACACTCCCCGTGTGATGGAGCCCATCCTACAGATCCTACAGCAGAAGTTCTGCCAGCCGCCGTCCCAGCTGGACGTGCTCATCATAGATCAGCTGGGCTGTATGGTCATCACCGGGAACGTACGCCGCACTTCTGTCTTCTGTCATAGGGAGTGTTTTGGTCAGTCTCCTAGTGCTAACGTCTCCTTATATCTGTTTGTCTCCGGCAGCAATACATTTATCAGGAAGTTTGGAACTTGTTCCAGCAGATAAGTGTGAAAGCCAGCTCGATGGTCTACTCCACCAAAGACTACAAGGATCATGGATACAGGTGATTATTCCCTGGGGATTTCTTTGGTATTTTGGTGTTACCAAGGGGCGTGTGGATGGAGAAAAATCATATTAATCACAATAGATAATATCAAGTTGTGCCCTAAATTGTCCTGAATATTCTGTTTCACTCATAAATGTCACATCATAGTTTTTTTCTCCTGTTTTCACCCATTTTTTTAATACAAAGTAAAAAACTTGTGATGAATGTAATAAACAACACTGTGTCAGCAACAAATAATATAAATATATAATAATAATAACAAATTCTGGCTCAATTAACAATAAATAAATAAATAATTAAAAAAAAATATATATATACTGTATATACATGTGTGTGTGAGTATTATTACTCCAGTCTTCAGTGTCACATGATCTTTCAGAATTTATTCTAACATGCTGATTTGCTGCTTAAAGGGATACTCCACTTTTTTTGGAAATAGGCTCATTTTACAACTCCCCCAGAGTTAAACAGTTGAGTCTTAACTAGCCTGCTGGACTCATGGTACGGCAGCAAAGTTTCTTGATTATTACGCAGGAATGAGAGTTAGTTCCTAGCCATATCAGCCTAGAAAATCGCAACTTTTCATTTTCCGTCGGTCTTAGTACACGATGTAACTACAGAAGAGTCAAGTTTTAAATAGGAAAAATATCTAAACTCTTTGGTCATTTTTTTGAGAGAGATGCTAATGGTCCTGTCCGATTCAATGATCTATGCTAAGCTATGCTAAAAGTGGTACCGCCAGACCCGGAGTTCGGCTGAATGGATTCGAAAACGGTAAAACTCAACTGTTTAACTCTGGGGGAGTTGTAAAATGAGCCTATTTCCAAAAAAAGTGGAGTATCCCTTTAAGCTTCATGCATTTGTTGAAACCACAATATTCCCTATTCATAATGATCAGATAAAAAATATATTTTTAAAAAATAGGATATTAAATGAATTAAAAGAAATATCCTGAAAACATGTAACATGGTATGAAGCAGCACAACTTTTTTCAACATTGAAAATAATAAGATATGTTTCTTGAGCAGCAAATCATCATATTAGAATGATTTCTGAAGGATCATGTGACACTGAAGACTGGAGTAATGATGCTGAAAATTCAGCTTTGATCACAGGAATAAATTACACTTTCAAAATATATTAATTTAAAAAAACGTTCTTTTAAATATTAATAATATCACAATATTGCTGTTTTACTGTATTTTTAAGTATAAGACACGTCTCTCTAAAACACGAAAAAATCTTAATCAAATGATGATTTCAAACTTTTGATACATTAAGATATACTCAATAACAGTCAATAAGAAATGTCAATAACAGTAAGCATGACACTAGCGCATCACAGCACATAGATGCTTTTCATATTTACCAAGTGCATCTTTAACATGTCAGTTATCTCAGTATTGTCGTGTTCGGTGCAGGCACTGTTCTCTGGCCGTGATCAACGCTCTGGCCAACATCGCAGCGAACCTGCAGACAGAACAGATGGTGGATGAGCTGCTGGTGAATCTGCTGGAGTTGTTTGTGCAGCTGGGACTGGAGGGGAAACGAGCCAGTGAAAGAGCCAGCGAGAAGGGCCCGGCCCTCAAGGTATCGTGTCTTCAGATTAAAGTCCTTTATTGTTATTTCTCTACTTCATTGTAGGACAAGCATGCTTGTGTAGCATGTCTTGCATTCTTTATATTGGACTGCTGTTGTCAATGTAAAGACATTCTGAATGTTACATGATAATAAAAGAGGGAATGTAGAAATGCAGTGTGGTCTGCTATAGAAAGGATTGTTTTAATTCAGACCAGATCATTAGTGTTAATGCTGTTGATGATTTGTCCTTAGAATTCACAGGTGACTGTTGAAAAGTCATGAAATATTTAGTTTCTAAATTGGATTGTTTGAGTAAAGTAGTGTTTCTGCTTTTAAATAAATCTTATGTTCGTTTTTCCTCAGGCATCCAGCAGCGCTGGGAATTTAGGAGTTCTCATTCCTGTCATTGCTGTGGTAAGAGAATGGGGTTTCTGCTAATGTGACTCAATGTACTGTGTACAGTCTACATAGCGTGTAATTACAGTACGCTAAATATATTTTGAAATTTTTGTCACTCACTATTGGTCAACACTGCCTTGATGTCACAGATTTGTTCTTTTAATGTCTAGTTCATGATTTAGAATTGAATATTTGGTTGTTATTTACATGAATGCTTAGATTTAAGATAATCAGATTTATTAGAAAAGATTCATTTATATTTAAGTCACTGTTTTTAACCTACAGTAGTTTTGTTGAACCATAAATGGATATAAAAAATAAACTTGAATAGATTATAAAATTGAGATTTGCACATTTTTAAAAAGTGCTTACTTTGGATAAATCAGACTGTATTTGTTGCAAAATTTGATAAAATGAACACACTGTATTTCCCCACAGTCTGCACATTTAATTATTTTGGTTAAATCCTGATTGTGTGTCGTTGTTCATAATTGAATCTGTCTGCTTTTTTATCTTATAGCTGACCAAACGTTTGCCGGCCATAAAAGAGGCCAAACCGAGACTTCAAAAGCTGTTCAGAGATTTCTGGCTATATTCGGTTGTGATGGGCTTCGCTGTTGAGGGCTCAGGTCAGATATTTGTCTTTTATATATCACTTATATAAGCCAACATATATTTGTAGCTGTTTATTTTCTCTGTTTGTTGAAGATTAAACAATATACTATTACTTGTGATAAAATTATTACCTGGTAAAAATAACTTAAGGCCCCGATATACTCAGAGCGAAGATCTTTTTTGTTCTTTCTTTAGGGATAAAAAGACGTTAGAAATATCTTTGGAGCGATATACTGTTAGCGAACATCCTGACTCCGCCCGCACTGCTACGAGCGGTGTTTAGATGAATATGTAAATATTTGTTGTAAAATATCAGAAGCAAAATAAACACAACAAAAATGACAGTGGTGAGAAAACAGCACTTGAGAAAGCATCTGATCATAGCGATGTGGACATATTTGCACCAGCTCTGCAGTTCGGCACTCTTTATACAACAGATTGCTTAAAAGCAAGCAGCTTTACAGTATTAAACATAAAAAACAGTGTCAGTGTCACTTTCAATTAGAATTACAACTTTTTTTTACCATTAAGCAGCTCTCCAGTGTGTTCAAGTTTTTAATGTGCGTTCACGCCATGTCTTAATTACTGTAATTGTGAGATTTCAACTTGTAAAAAGCATTCAAGTCCTCGTAGAGCTTGTAAATACAACTTGTAGGCTGGGAATATTCTGAGAGCTCCTACTTGTACCATAATTGTACGCATAATTCCCAGTCCAAGGACGGCTCAGAGTGTGTGTTGTCATCTCGAAACTTTGGTATTTACGACATGGCGTGAACTCATTTCTCACCTTGACGGACTGAACAGAAGTGAACCGGAGAAAATTCCACGTCAAAGAAGGCGGAGCCTCAGAGCCACACCTATCTATTACGTCCTTGCCACAGACCAATGGTAAAAGTTTAAAGGTGTTTACCAGCCTAAAGTTTGCTTTGGTGAGCTGCTTCGAACTCCAGAAACGAACTTCGTTTTGGCCAGATGTAGTTTGAAATGACGTCACACCAGTTCATCCTTTGATTTCTCTTGAAGTATATCTGGGCCTTGAAGGAAGCCTTGTGAAAATACTGCTACTTAATGCAGTGTTTATAATACTCCAATATTAACTGATTGAGATCCAATATTTTTGGTCCGAATATTGATGATATCTTCAGCTGATTTTGAGAAATCTTCTTCAGGTTTGTGGCCGGAGGAGTGGTATGAGGGAGTGTGTGAGATCGCAACCAAATCCCCCCTGCTGACGTTCCCGAGCGGAGAACCGCTGCGCTCAGAACTGCAGTATAACTCCGCCCTGAAGAACGATACTGTCACTCCGGTACTGCTTTGTTTCTTGTTATTAAATCTCAGATTGTTCCAATATCGCCAAATCAGAATGATGATTTTGGTCAATTCCGACATGATCGCCTGGCTTATTATCATTAACTAAAAGTAAAACCAAGCATTTTCGGTCCCACTTTATATTAAGTGTCTTTAACTACTATTTTAATTAATAATTTGATACAATGCATACTGTACATGTTTTTACATTGTACTTCTATTTAAAAATACCTGCATGTTCGTACAGCTGTAATGCAAACAATTGTTGTTTTTAAAAAGTGCTCTAGAAATAAACTTTGATTATTTCTGAAATAACATCTATAATTTCAATTCACTTTAACCCACCCTTAATCTTACCCATGCCACCAAACCTGTGCCTAACTGTACCCGTATCACACCTCAATAGCAGCAAACATGTGTTTGCAATACAACATGAACACATGAAGTTCATTGATGTCCTCCATTCATTTGCCACAGGTTGAGCCGGTCGTGAGAAATGTGGGGGCTCATCCGGGATTTGAACCCGGGACCTCTCGCATATAAATAACTAAAACTAAATAAACTAAAAATAAAAGCAAAAACTTAAACACCATGTAGACAAAAAAAAATAAAAATCTATAATAGTATATCAGTGATACTAAAATAACACTGAATTTTGCATCACCAAGTGTCATGATTCATTGACACTGTCATTGTTAAACTGAATGTGTTTCTAGGCCGAGTTGAATGATTTGAGGGGAACCATCATTAATCTTCTGGATCCTCCTCCTGAGGTCGCTGCGCTCATCAATAAACTGGACTTTGCCATGTCCACCTACCTCCTGTCCGTCTACCGGCTGGAGTACATGAGGTACGAGGGAACGCCACTTGTGTCTGATGATTTGTTTTTTGTCTGAACAGTCACGTGACCTCTTGTAACTTCTCAGGGTGTTACGCTCACTGGATTCTGATCGTTTCCAAGTGATGTTTCGTTATTTCGAAGACCGAGCTATCCAGAAGGATAAATCAGGTGGGCTAAACCTTTTGTTTCTAGAGGATTTAAGGAATATTTTGTAACCTCTTTTAATGCACTACGGACAAAACCATGTTTTTTTTAATGCACTGATCAGTTTTGAGATTTTGGACTATTTTGCTTCCAAAACATGTCTTCTTTCAAGCTAGTGGGAAGAAAACATTAAAAATACTCATAAGTGTTTTATGTCTATTTTATTACACTTTTATCTATTTTTGTCTGTAGATTTCAATTGTAATACGTGTCTTAAAATGCGATTTTTAAAGTGAGATTTTTCTTTACTTAAGCAGCACTTACACCAAACTTTACAGTTTTATTCCTATCTATATTCTGAAGGGTTTTACTGAGGGGTTTGTTCATATATCATTCACCTCACATTTATATTACATTTTATTGGAAAATGTTTATTTCAGTTCTTGAAATCTATGCCTTCATTTACATTTATTCATAATTTATGCCTTTTAAACATAGCCTTTCAGAGAACTTGTAATACAAAATTAAATGTCTTAATGTACTGTGATTAATCAACTGGGGAAGTGTCTTTTAGTTCAAACTTGCCCTACTCACCTGTGGCGTGTTACCTAAAGATTCAAGTTAGCAAATCTATTCATTTGACAGCTTTGATGTGATTATGTCTTTGTTATTTCCTCTCAGGAATGATGCAGTGTGTCATTGCAGTGGGTGACAAGGTCTTTGATGTCTTTCTTCAGATGATGGCTGACAAGGTAAATGAAAACTGAAGTGCTTAATGCTTAACGTGAACAGCTTTAGCATCTCTTCCTAACTAGACTCAAATTAAGGACATGAACCACTCGTTGTTCTCTAATATTAGATTTTTTCTTTTTCCTAGGATAAGACCAAAGTCCATGAGGAGGAGTTAGAAAATCATGCTCAGTTCCTATTGGTCAACTTCAACCACATTCACAAGAGAATCCGAAGAGTGGCTGACAAATATCTGTCAGGACTCGCCGAGACGTGGGTGCTTCTCCATTACAATCACAGAAAATTACTATATTAAACCATATTCTCTTTAGATGTTGTTTCTGTAGATATGAATAAGAATCAATTTTAACATTGAACTGGTAAAGTTAGTGTTTTTATGTGGGTTGGTTGATTATCGGTCATCTCACAAACAGTAGAATAGTGTCTCAGGTTGATTTCTTCTTCTTGAACGTTGGAACCTTGTCTCTTTGTTTTTCTTCTAGTTTCCCACACTTGTTGTGGAGCGGCCGTGTCCTGAGGACCATGCTGGATATATTACAGACCCTGTCTCTTTCACTCAGCGCTGTATGTGCTTCTTCCTTTGCTCAGATCAAGTTAATGTGTTTCTTCATTTGGAGATTTGTGACAGGAGATGTTTATGATACATTATTGATTTTAAAATCTTGAACTGTTCTTCAGGACATCCACAAAGACCAGCCGTATTATGACATACCGGACACCCCGTATCGCATCACAGTGCCGGATACATACGAGGCCAGAGAGGTACGTTTACTTCACTTATTTATTTATTTGACACTTATTTAAATCACAGGAATATGTACAGTACCAGTGAAAAGTCTGGAAACATTACTATTTTTTATGTTTTTTAAAGAAGTCTTATGCTCATCAAGCCTGCTTTTTTTATCAATAATACAGAAAAAACAGTAATATTCCAAAATTGATAATAAATCAGCAAATTAGAAGGATTTCTGAAGGATCATGTGACACTGAAGACTGGAGTAATGGCTGATAAAAATTCAGCTTTGCATCACAGAAATAAATTATATTTTAAAGTATATTAAAATAGAAAACCATTATTTTAAATTGTAATAATATTTCACAATATTACTGTTTTTTTCTGTATTTTTGATCAAATAAATGCGGGCTTGATGAACATAAGAGACTTTCAAAAACATTAAAAATATTAATGTTTCCTAACTTTTGACCAGTACTGTACTTGTAACAATATTTATTTATATGATATTTATATTTATTTATTAATTTATAATTTATAAATGTAAATCTGCTTGATTTTTACTATTACTTAAAAAAAGATTTGGGGAAAAAATTTGCACAAAAAAGCATAGATATGAAATTTGGCTTTTTATGAAAAAGCATGCTATTGCATATGTGTAAGTGATACATTTGGGATGTCATATGTCACGTGTAGAGCATAGTGAAAGACTTCGCTGCCCGCTGTGGAGAAATCCTTAAAGAGGCCATGAAATGGGCGCCATCGGTCACCAAATCTCACCTACAGGTTTGGATTCCCATTAAAAAAAACAACAACAGAGATTTGACTTCAACAGTATCATCCTCTGCAATGATTTTTAACATCATCTATGTATTGTCCACAGGAATACCTGAATAAGCATCAGAACTGGGTGTCGGGTCTGTCTCAGCACACGGGTCTGGCGATGGCCACTGAGAGCATCCTGCACTTTGCCGGATACAATCGCCAGAGCACCAGTCTGGGTGTAAGATGAACGACTTGTGTTGTGGTTTAGTTCATGCTGAAGGGATATTGACTAGTTCATCAGTGATTAAATAACCAAAAAGAATGTTTTCTCTCATTTCAGACCACTCAGCTCACAGAGAGACCAACATGCGTGAAGAAAGACTACTCTAACTTCATGGCCTCCCTTAACCTTAGAAACCGCTATGCTGGAGAGGTAGTGCTAAATAATAAAGCAGATGCTGTTGGGTATTTTATGAAAAAAGCATTAGTCTTAACTCCTCACATGTCTCGTATGCAGGTGGCAGGGATGATCCATTTCTCAGAGGCCACGCGGAGCACGTCGGACCTGAATAAGCTGATGATTCGTCAGATGAATGAAGCTCTGGACGGAGGCCAGCCAGAAGCCTTCACTGAAGCCATGTTCAAAATGGCTGCGCTGTTGATCAGCTCCAAAGGCATGTCACTTCATTGCAAGCCATACGCCAACAGTAGATCTTCATCATGTTGGATTGCAATAATGTACATTTCATAATCAGCTGTTTAGTATACCACAAAACATGTTAAATTTCACATTCAAAGTCTTGATTTAGTTTTTGGGGTCTATTAGAATAAGTTTTCATTCTTGAATGTTCAAAAAACACATAATTTTCCCCATATTCTCCATTGTTGCAGCTCCTCTCTTCCCAGTCTGTCAGTAACGCTCTGTTTAGTTCCTGTCTCTATGAAGCCCCTCCTTCTGAAAAGCACACTGTGCTCTGATTGGTCGGCTGGATCAGTGTGTTGTTGATTGGTCAAGAGCTTCGAGTGTGTTTGGGAAATGTCCCGTCCCTTACCATAACCACCAGTTTAACACACTACTAACTAACTCAACCAGGCCCCGCCCCTTTATTCTGCGTATGAATTATTTAAATGAGGAATATTGTGACGTGTTCGTTCCCGAAAGAAACTCAAGACTACAATGGAGGCGTTTCAGGGAGTTCAGAAACACTGACACTGATATAGAGAATAGTGACTTTGTGCTTCGTATCTTTTTTCATGGAACAATACACACTAAAGAAAGTTGAACATGTAAAAAAGCATAATAGGACCCCTTTCAGAAAGTAAATAGAGTATTGATTGTTGTATTTATTGTGTAGAATGGGACCCTCAGCTGCTGCATCAACTGTGCTGGTCTCCATTAAAGATGTTTACGGAGAATGGCATGGAAACGGCTATAGCCTGCTGGGAATGGCTCCTGGCTGGAAGGACAGGTGTTGAAGTCCCGGTAAGACACGCATGTAAACGCAGCATCATCAGAATCCCAATATTTCATTATATCAATACCAAATCCAGTCAAATTTATGTATATAGCGCTTTTTATAAATCACTGCTGTTATATTAGATGAAAATTGTTCCATATTCTGTGCATATTTTAGCTATGCCGGTTTTACAAAATGCTTTTTGCCAAGTTTTCCCTGCATTCTGTGTTCAGTTCATGCGGGAGATGGCTGGTGCATGGCAGATGACCGTCGAGCTGAAGATGGGGCTGTTCTCCGACGCCCAGGTGGAGGCGGATCCCCTGGCGGCCTCAGAGGAAAGCCAACCCATCCCCTGCCCACCCGACGTCACGCCACACTACATCTGGATCGAGGTTACGGTTGCCTTGTTTATCCATCCAAGCTTACAGGCATTTCCAAAGCTGTAGATTTACCCCGCCCAAAAGCTTCTTATGATACACACCAGAAATAGCTTGAAGAATCCTTGCGAGGAAATCTCACTCTCCTCTATTGTGATGGGGTCGTTCTTCAAATAGAACTGTTGTGTAATTGCATCAGTAAACCTTTTACTTCATTTTGCTACTAAATTGCTGTGTTTGAGCAAGCAGTTTGCTCTGTTTAATTTGTTGTGATTGATTTTTTTTTTTTTTCGTTTCCCAAAATGACAAACATTTTATTTACATTTAAATTTATTCATTTAGCAGACATAACCAAAGCAACTTTCAAATGAGTAATTTCAGCTCCTGATCTTTCTCAGCACTTGATGCACAGAAAACAGCATCTTCTCGAAATTCTCTTCAACACAAACTAAACTCTTCCAGTCTCAGCTACAACTACAGTGTTTGAGCGCGGGGCAAAGTAGACGTTGTTCGAGGGCAGCCAATGAAGACCAGGCACTGGCGGAGCTAGGGGGTGGCCAGGGGTGGCCGTGGCCACCCTTGGTCTAAGCTTGGCCACCCCTTTGGCCACCCCTCTCACAACTGCTGTTTCTGTCTCTTTTTTTATTGACAAAAATTGTGTTTTTTAAAACGCTGAACCGTCTCTTTAAGACCACAAAAAACGTGAGACTTTTCTCATGCACATAGTAAATATAGAGTCAATCTTTCTCAACTGGTTGGTTGCAAGAACGTTTTGAGTAAGTCGAATAGAGTGCAGTCAACAACAAACGTAGTTCTCTTTTCTTCTCATGCTACTTTTATTTTAGAAGGTGTGTGTGAAAGCTTGTGACACTTCTGTCAGATGCTGAGAAAACGGTGTTGTCCTTATTCAGTTGGCTATCTTCGGTAAAATGAGATGTTATCAGGCCAGATGTCAGTAAATCTAACTTTTCTGTCATATGGCTGACAGCCGTTGTACTGTGCTTGCACATTACGCGCAAATGCGGCGTGCTGTAGCCGTAGTTGCCGTTAATTAACTTGTGTAAGAATCAAAAAGGCGATTAAAGCTGTCAAAACTGCATGCATGTATTTGTTATACTATGCGTCACATGTGTCTGGATTAAATTATTCTGCAATGTGAGATCACAATATAAGGCACAAACTGATATGTAATATTTTAATGTCCAAATAAATGTGAGCACTGTGCATTTGTACTATAAGATATGCATTAATTTTGCGTTAATTTGTTAATTTGTAAAAATTTGTAATTTGTTCATTTTACATTATGTGCTGTTGACTTCCGCCTTGTTCACATTCTTGCACATGGGGATTCAAAAGAGAACTTTTGTTTTCCTTTTTAATTTAGGTATGATAGAACTGTTGCAATTATTTATTTTGACAACTAATATAGAAAGTTAAACTTTTTTGACAAACTCAGAATTGGTTGAAGAGTTCATTGATTATAAAAAACACATTGAAGGTTGAATAATCTTTGGACTACAGTATTTATCTGCATGCTATCTCATCCATGAAGATGCAACAATGTAGAGCAAGCAAGTTGAACTTTAGCTATAGTGTGTGCCCTTTTATTACTATTTAATTAATTTTAATATGAGGTGGTGGGTAATAATAAAAAAAATATAAAATTCACTCAGTATTCCATGATTCCTAATTCACTACTAACTCAATTACAATTAAGTACAAATTAACTTTATTCAGTTGTGTAGGCACTAAAACAGTCCAGTACATTATATTCAAATTATTTTTTATCAAAAAATAATTAAGATTTCTGTGCCACCCCAAACTGGTTGCTGGCCCTTGCCTGGCCACCCCTATGAAAAAATCCTGGCTCCGCCACTGAGACCAGGCTGGCATTATTCAAATTTGTTACAAACCTACATATGTTTGTATGTATGTATTTTGCTGACGATTCGTTTCAGCAGTTTAGAATCGATTCTTTCTTTTAGGAGACAATAACTTTATTTGTCTTGCACTTTGCAGACCTTTTACATTTACAAATAGCTATACTGCACACTGCATGAAAGGTCATATTCGAAAAAGCATGATAGGGCAACTTTAAGGAGGCAATAACATGAGAAGTGCTAGCAAAACATTCTCCAGAATAGTACATACAAGCTATAACAGGGATGGGTCAAAAAAAAAGTGGAAGCATAGAAGCATAAATAGCATTTATTTAATCAAGTTAATTGTCTTTTTTCCTATTTGTATAGTTTCTGGTCCAGCGTTTTGAGATCGCCAAGTACAGCAGTGCGGATCAGGTGGAGATTTTCGGCAGTCTTTTGCAGAGGTCTATCTCTCTCAATGTTGGTGGCCCAAAAAGCAGCTTGAACCGCCATGTGGCGGCCATTGGACCTCGCTTCAGGTTAGCAAGAAGATGAAAAAATGATTGGAGTATACTATTAAATACTATTTCAGTCTTCCTACTTTGTTTAATTCAGTGTGTTCTTTGCCTTTTCTTTGTAATTATTTGTGAAATTTACTAGCAATTTCTGACTGAAAATCCTACACCATTTTTTCATTGTATTTCATTATTTACACCGTTTTTTTTGTAGTTTGTAGTAAAAAAAACTTAAAAACAAGCTCGGACTTGCCCTCCTGCATTCTGACATAGTGACCAATAAAAAAATCAACCAGTTGAAATTTGCTATATATATTATATTGCTTTATGTGAGTGTACTGTATGTATGCAATAAAAGTATACTATATATACAATATATTATATATTGAGCTGTGCGATAAGTTTACATTTTAACATGTGAATTTACACAGTTCTCAGAACCCCAATAAAAAATAAGTATGCTAAAACATTTTTTAAATGTATTTAAGTTTTTCCAAGTAATTATTCCAGTAAACAGTCATTTATAAGAAATATTCAAGTAAGCAGTCATTTTTAACATAATTACATAATTAAATGTAAAATAGTACTTTACAATATTGTAATTATTCATCTAATTAACTTTTATTTGTTATATTATAATAAATGTATTTGTTGGCGGCCCAAAATTCTGCCAGAGCCGGCACATCGAGTCACTTCAGGTCAGCTAGAAGACTACACTAACACTGTATAAAATTATTGTATAAAGAGTAAGTTTTGCAAGAAAATACTTAATTTCACATTTAATTCAATGTGCTCCCTTGATGTTTCTTTGTAATTAATTATTGTCAAATTTACTAGCGATTTCTAGTAATTAGTAAGTAAATCCTACACCATTTTTTTTCAGTGTAGTTCATTACATTTACACTTTTTTGTTGTTGTTGTAGTTAACATAAAATAAAAAAAAGAAGGTTTTTCAACATTTCTCTGCACTTAGGCTGTTGACGCTCGGTCTGGCCCTCCTGCATTCTGACGTAGTGACCAACTCCACCATCCGTAACGTCCTGCGGGAAAAGATTTACTCCACCGCCTTTGATTATTTCAGGTATTGGAAAGAAAATATTGGAGCTTTTGATATGGTAAATGCTTCCCGAACCAGAGCTGCTGGAAAAGTTATTGATCTCTGTTGAGCTAATAAACATTTATTTATTTGTCTGCTTGTGTTCTTCTTTAGTAAATGGATTGAATTCTAATTATATCTCTTATTTATTTATTTTACAGCGTCGCATCGAAGTTCCCCACGCAGGGAGACAAACGTCTGCGCGAGGACATCAGCATAATGATCCGCTTCTACGCCAGCATCCTCTCCGATAAGAAGTACCTAGCTGCTAGTCAGCTCGTGCCACCTGGTGAGCTTGGCTCCAATCCCCCTCAAAGCTCCCTATCTGCTGGGATTTTCGGATCGCTTATCGTTTCCAGCACTTCTCCGCTATCGATATTAAGTAAGCCTCTCTTGCTACAACTGTGCAACTACAGTGCAGCAGGAGCTTGTTTATGAGGTTCAAATTTGCATGCCTGCAAATTTGAAACCAATACTAAAAATGCACGGCAATCATCCGGGCGGCCAAATTTATCAATTTGTTTGCCAAGCGCAAATTGACAAATGCATCCGTCCCGTATACACCCCCCCCCCTCCCTTACCGCCACCACCCTTCTCTATCCATCGTAGAAAACATGATCTCATCAGAACATTAGCGCTTTCATGTAAAATGCATGATCATTTCAATACCAGAGAACTAATTGAGACTTCATTCGTCCCTTAAAGCCTCTCCATCGCGTGATGTGCTACATCGCCAGACATCACCACAAATCAGTTGCTTCGCTTGGTATTTACTCGTCGAATGTATAACTTGCAGGCTTCACTTCCTCGAAATGCTGTTGTTAATAATTCATTAAAGAAAATGGAAATAGGAGAGGAGAAAAAGTGCTGGAATGATGGAACAACCAAATAGTAAAAGGGAAAGAAAGTTGAAATGGGGTAAAATAATTAAATTAATTTACAAATCATTTTAAGGGTGAATTTCAAAGAACCTGTCAAGAACATGTCCAGGTCATATTTCATCTCTAAATTAGAAGAAATGAATATGAAATCTATTTTAGGGCCATTTTTGCAGTGATTTTTTTTGTTGACAATTATGCACATTTTCCCAAAACAAAACTATCACACAAAAATTATATTATATTATATAGTGCACTCATTTTTCCCCCATCAAACTATTTTACACAAAGAAATTGTGCTTAAAATATGTATTTAAAAAGTATTTTAAATATGTGTAAAATCGTTTCCAGTTAAATGAGTCTGAAATGATTGTCATTGCAATATCGTCACCTTCCTAAAATAATTGCCCAAGTCATTTGATCATCAAAATGACTTGGGCAATTATTTTAGGAAGGTGACGATATGTAAATGAAAATCTAATGAGATTCATCACTGAAAGAATAATTGGAATTACAAATAAACTCAAAAGAAAAACATTTGAGTGCATTGAAGTAATGAGAATTTGGGGAAATGTGCTTTAATGTTTAAAAAAAAAATGTCACTATGCAACTAAAATATGAATGATAAATTGGCCTCATTTTCTTTATGCTAAATATAATAACTTTTTTTATTTCTTGTGATTTTAGTGAGAAATATGACCCGCACACGCTCTTCATGAGATTCACCCTTAATAGTTTAGGTGTTTGGTACCAGAAAGGAGAGTAAAATTCTACAAAATCCTTGGCTTGATGACGTTTTCTTTCACAGACAACCAGGATCCGTCCCTGAACAGTTTGTCGGTGATGAACGCCACTGATCCCAGGAATAACATGGACATGGCTGTGGGTTCCCGGCAGCAGAGCGCTCAGGGCTGGATTAACACCTACCCCCTGTCCAGCGGGATGTCCACCACCTCTAAGAAATCAGGTATCGCTCATCCAGATTCGTTTTAATAGTTTAATCTGCTTAGCCAGTGTCTACCTGCTAATGCTATGATCTCCCTGATTGTTAAGAGTCAGCAGGACACTTAGATGAGCAATAAGTGCTTCCTGAGCTACTGGAAACGAAGTGGTCATTGTTTCACTGATTACTCTCTTTACTACTCTTTATTTATTTTTAGCATCATGCATTATGAACATTGCATTTTAAAGAGTCTTTTGGTTTCCGTAAGATCCGTAAGACTTTTATTTTCAGAACACAAATGAAGATATTTTTGATGAAATCTGAGGGATTTCTGTCCTTCCATTGACAGCTAAGCAACTACCACTTTGACGCTTCAAAAAGTTCATAAAGAGATCGCAAAACTAATCCATATGAATATATGAGCGGTTTAGTCGAAATTTTCTGAAGAGACACAATCGCTTTATATGATGAACAGATTGAATTTAGCCATTTATTCAGCTCTCTCATACTCTCTCTCATGTCTTCTCTTGTTTCCTTTCACTATAGGCATGTCCAAAAAGAGCAACAGAGGCACCCAGTTGCACAAGTACTACATGAAACGGAGGACGTTGCTGTTGGCCTTACTGGTATGAGACGCCTTTTCCCCAACCTGATTTCGTCATCAGTTCCTCATAAACAAATCTTGAGCGTCTCTGCTTTCTCAACAGGCCAGTGAGATCGAGCGACTGACCACTTGGTACAACCCGCTATCAACGCAGGAGCTGGCCATCGCCACCGAGCAATCGGTAGAAACCAGCATCTCTAACTGGAGATCCAAATACATCAACCTGAGTGAGAAACAATGGAAGGACAATGTCAATTTGGCCTGGAGTATCGCTCCGTACCTGGCCATGCAGCTTCCAGCCAGGTACACCAACAACAACACTATTAGCTCTGTGCCAAACTCTAGTGAGCCGTCTACCCAGACTGCATTTTAAGGCATCTTGGTGTTGATCTTCTCTTTTAAGTCATTTTGACCAACTGTAGCAATGTTTCAGGCATGCATCCTTTGTGCAAAATACCATCCCAGAATATACTGTGTCGAATTCAGATGGAAACAATTATTTTAAATGGCAGAATGAATGAAACCTATTTTTAATGACAGTAATGCACATCGTTCCAAAACTATATTATATTATATTATATTATATTATATTATATTATATTATATTATATTATATTATTATAATTTATATTATATTATATTATTAAAAAGTTCACTCACACTTTTACACATAAAGAAATGTTTGCGTATCAATTGCCAAATAAAATCTGGAATGATTTGAAGGATTTGCAATATGATTGTTATTGAAAATCTAATGAGAATCATCAGTTAAAGAATATTGAGAATTACAAATAAAAAAAACAAAAGTGTCAGTGTCATTTTAAATGAATGTATATTCATATACACTTTACAGTATGTACATAATTCATCCAATACTGAATATTGTTGCTTACAATAGCTCTGCGTCGCCTAATTAAAAATGGATTAGGTCTATATTATTTGTGTGTTTACTAATGCACTTTTGTATTGCAAAATGAGGTTTCTTTTCAGTTCAGGAAGCTGCCTAGACGGTTTTGTTACAGAGCTCATGTTTCGATGTCAACGTATGACCTCTTTTCATGCTTTTGTAGGTTCAAAAACGCAGATGCCATCGTGGCTGAAGTGACCCGTCTGGTTCGACTGGATCCTGGTGCTGTTAGCGATGTGCCGGAGGCAGTGAAGGTTAGAGCTGCCATTCTGCCACAACAAGACATGAACCGCCAGTGTGTTAAAAATCACTCTCAATGTGAGGCATGTGTTTTCTTCATAGTTCCTGGTGACGTGGCACACCATTGATGCTGATTCTCCAGAACTGAGCCACATTCTGTGCTGGGCTCCTGCGGATCCTCCCACCGGCCTCTCGTACTTCTCAAGCATGTACCCTCCTCATCCGCTCACCGCTCAGTATGGAGTCAAAGTCCTTCGCTCCTTCCCTCCTGTAGGTACCAGCAGGGCGGCGCTAGAGCAATGGTTCTCAACCTCTTCAAGGCTGACTCTAATGCAATATTGAAGATATTTCTGGTCTTCTGCTGTTATGACAAAGCTGCTCGTATTTTATTAACGTAAACTATGAGTGGCAGTTTAAATTAGTTTAATTTAATAATATAATATTAATATAATTATATTTTTGTTTAAATATTTAAGTAAATATTATAAAATTGTAAATATGTATATATTTTTTACCAATTAATTTTCATGACTTTTCTAGTGATTTGTGATTACAGGGTTTTTTAAACTCACAAATAGAAGTTTCTATCTAATACAATATTTTAAAACTTCACATAACTAGAAAAATGTATATTCATTAAAACAATTTACTTGATTTTTATTTATTTAATAATTTTAATATTCATTCCCATGACTTTTCCAGTAGAAATCACACTTTTAAAATTGTATTATCATTATTATTAGAAATTAATACTTTTATTCAGCATGGATGCATTCAACTGATCAAAAGTGTTTTAGTATTTTACATTTCGCTCAACTAGGTTTGGATGACAAAGAAAGAGTTGACCGATATCACATAAAACAACCTGAACTAATAAACAAAGTGACCCCAGTTATTATGCTCAGCAATTTATTTTTGCTCTCTATCAATAACAGTATAATTATTTGATAGCTTTGCTTTAGCTACAGTTTCCATTGATGTAATTAGACCCCTTTGATCATTGTAAAAATGAGACACTCTTGTCTTTCCAAACCCGTATGACTCTTTTGTGGAGAACAAAAGGAGATGTTTTAAAGGGTGTTCATGCTTTAAACGCCACAAACGTGTCATAAATGTGGTCCTTATGTTTCTTTTAGTGAGGAACAGATTGTAATTTTCTCCATTATGTTTTTGTGATCTTGCATTTCTCTTACAGGACGCCATTTTGTTTTACATTCCTCAAATCGTTCAAGCGCTGCGGTATGACAAGGTGAGAAAGAGTGAACTGTGACCTTTCCTGAGCTACCTCTGCCTTTTGTTAACAAAAGCAGTCATTTCATTCACCCCTGGGCTGTTATTAACATCTTACCTGCCATTTTTGACAGATGGGCTACGTGCGCGAGTACATCCTGTGGGCCGCGCAGAAGTCCCAGCTCCTCGCTCATCAGTTCATATGGAACATGAAGACCAACATCTATCTGGACGAGGAAGGCCATCACAAAGACCGTGCGTAACCTGTTCAGTCTGAATGTGTCCATTATTAGCCAGATTAATCCAAATGTACATACACTACCATTCAAAAGTCTGAAAAGCATCTGAGCATGACCTTTGCATTAGCCAATCAGAAACTGGGAGGCGGCTCTCTGCCTGTCAGTCATTTTTCACGTTCACATGGCAACAAAATACCTGTCAGTATTAAATATTTATAGCAGTACATTAGGTTTAGAATGCCATAAGATGTTAGGGTCTAAGGGTGCTTGTTTGGTTCTATTAAAAGGAACTCTAGTTGATCTGTTAGTGCGGTTCATTTGAATAAGTGTGAACGCTGCCATCCAAACCCTGATGCGCACCAAGCAAGTGGACCGAGACCCACATTTCCAAACAAACTCTGGTGCGGTTCGACTGAAATATGAACGTAACACGAACCAAATACATTTAAATGAACCAAAAACAGGACATGTCACAAGCTGCAGCCCTAAAAAGGACAGAATGCTCAAGCATACCTGGTTCCTCTTCACATGATCTACAGTTCGGTACATGTGTCAGAGCTGCTTCTCCTTTTAGTAGATCTTTGTTTGTGTGCAACAGAGGAACTCATGCTGCTGTTTTGACTCTTTTACACATTATTTAAGCTCTTTATGAGTTCTCATCTAGTAAAAATAGCATTATATGTGCACACATACAGCGAGCGCATTTAGCCCACACACAGCGTGGCTTCGGATCTTTAGGCCCAGTGTTAAAAATGACTGTAGCCGCGTTTCCATTATCCTTCAAATTGCGCAAATTGCGAATTGAAAATACGCCCAATGGAAACACGTCAATTTCGCAAAAACTCGCATTTATCGCAAAAAAGTTTTTACGCACGCATGAGGAGGTTTTTCAGGCACTCCGAAAAAGAAATATTTCGCAAAAACTGCAATGGAAACAGTTTTTGCGCATTTCCAGGTCACCTGACGTAGATGATGCGGTGTATTTGGACAGAATATGAGACAGAGCTCTTTATTAAATTCATATAAGACAAAAGAATTACAGGAATAATGGATTCTAAACCACAAATAAATGCCACAATCAAGACCTCGCAGCAGAAATGAGGGAGAAACACCCAGAAACACCTCATATGTGCCGCTCACAAGTATAATAAGGGTCGTTCCTTACCATTAATGCTTTGAAAACACACATACATCTCCTTCGATTAATAGTAATGGCCAGTGTAGTGGCTGGGATTAGTACATAAACCTACCAACGTCCGTTACCATGGTTTTTGGAATGATTTTACTTATCGCGAGAGGAAAAAATTAAGTTTTAGTCGCATTACTTCAGTTAGTGGAAACGCCGTCATTTCAAAATAGTTTTTTGTCGACATTTAGAAAAAAAATCGCAAAAGTTTTGCGCAAATCTGTAATGGAAACGCGCCTAGTGTGAACGCTAAGTGAACCAGGACTTACGTTTTTGAACCAAAAGAACCAAGAGAACCGAACTGCAAGTGTGAACACATGCTAAGATATACAGGTTGATGTGTATTCATTGAGTGCTGGGTTTGTGTTGTGGTGCAGCGGACATCGGTGAGCTTCTGGAGCAGATGGTGGAGGAGATGACACACTCTCTGTCGGGCCCCGCTAAAGACTTCTACCAGCGCGAGTTTGACTTCTTCAACAAGATCACCAACGTCTCTGCCATTATCAAGTACGCTCACCACATATGAACTGTCACACTACTGCCTCCATCTAACTAACTCCATCTGCTATCATGTATTCACTGATTTCAGCATGGTGCATTATGGGTTGTGTTATACCTAAAGGATGCATACGATGATGCCTTAAAATTAAAATCAGTTTGTGAGTTGATGAAAAACGAATAATTAATTGGACCATAAAAATATCAAATAAAAATTTGAATTTCTAAAATAAAAACAATTTAAATGAAACACTAAAAAAATGATATGCATGTCAGCACAAAAGAATGCAAATGTGTTGTTAAATTCTTGAAATATTAACTTAAAATCAAAGGGAGTACTTCAAAGTCAGTGTTTTACTTATTATTTTGGCAGCACTTATATTTAACAGACCTGTTTTGCATGTACTTATTGTTGTAATGACAATAATTGGGTGTAATAACTAGGTACAAACCCTGTACCTTCCCCTGACTTTAACCCATGTAGTTACCTTATATTACCCAGTACTTTTGTGGACAAGTACTCTGTGAGTACATGGAAAGATCACATACTGTAAAATAAAGTGCATACACTACAATTTTACAATTAGCTCAAAGAGGTTTAGATGATTAAAAAAAATTGGTTGCATTTTATTTTACAGTACGTGCACTTACCTGTTCTTACAGTGTTCTTACCTAAGAACGTACTGGGTAATATAAGGTAACTACATGGGTTAAGGTTAGGTTTAGGGGTAGGTTCATGGTTAGTGCCTAGTTATTACATAGTTATTGCAATTACTATAATAAGTACATAGTATGTAACAGGACTGTAAAATAAAGTGCTACCAAAAAATTGTGAATCCTTGTTATAGGATTATATGAATTTGCTGTTTGAAAGAGCTTTTACATATAAAATATGCTTATAATGCCTAAAAATGTTGTCTGTGAAAATGTTGTTATTTTCCAAGCCTGTTGCAAATCATGATTGCAGACAGGTCAATATCATGGGAATTGGGAAATATCACTTCAAATGCCAATTGCTGATTGGTTGTCAATGTTTTTATCATTCATCAGCTGGAAAAAATCATTCTGAAAGTGATTCCAACGGCATCGATCCTCTGTGTCAACTCTTTTATATTTAGACAATTTTTTACAATTATTTCTTTATCGTTATTGTCCTTGTTTTGAATGGGCCTTAATTTAAAATAGGCATAATTTTCTTTATGCAAAATATGCCTATAAGAATAATGCACTGTGTGTAAGAATGCTGTTCTTGTTTTCCAGGCCTGTTCCAAAAGGAGATGAGAGGAAGAGAGCGTGTCTGAAGGCGCTGTCAGAAATCAAAGTTCAGCCAGGTCATTTTACAATATATCTGAATAGTTACTTGTGATAAGAGTAATTGCTCTTATATTACTTCAGTATTTTTCATTGATCTGTTCATAACTTCTCTAACACTGTTATCAGGATGCTATTTGCCAAGCAATCCAGAAGCCATCGTCCTCGATATCGACTACAAGTCAGGAACACCTATGCAGAGGTATCACAGCTCACACACACTCTTTTTCTTTTGTTCACATGCTATCTCCAGTATTGACAACATGTGTTTACATTGCACATGTGATTTATGAGGTCATTAACATTAGCTTGTTTTTACAGTGCTGCCAAAGCCCCGTATCTGGCAAAATTCAAAGTTAAGAGGTGTGGAGTTAGCGAGCTTGAAAAAGAGGGTGAGTTACACATGCATTGATGGTAATGTATATTCAGTTTCTGCATTATCCTCCTGAGCGGCCCATTGTCTGTCTGCAGGTCTGCGCTGCCCGTCAGACTCTCCGGATGAAGGTGAAGAGAGTTCAGAGATGGCTCAAAAGGTCTGCTGGCAGGCGGCCATCTTTAAAGTGGGCGATGATTGCAGACAGGTCAGTATCATGGGAAACATGCATTGGTTTATTTTTTTGGACAAATTTTAATGTAAATGGGTGAATCTCACGAAACCTCTGAAGTCTGTATCATATTTTACTCCAAAATAAAAAAATAAAAGAAATAATAAATTGTAGGACTATGCTGATGTTTCACATTTTCCCCTAAAAATCTCATTAGTGTATTGCAGAAAAAAAATCTGCAATTACTGTAATAATGAAAAATGTAAAAAAGTAAATATATAAATTATAAAATATGAAATAATAATAAACATTTTATATATACACTACCATTTAAAAAAAATTTTTTAAATGCAATTAATACTTTTATTCAGCAAGGATGCAACAAAATGATTAAAAGTGACAGTAAAAACATTTATAATGTTACAAAAGATTTATATTTGAAATCAATTATGTTCTTTTGAACTTTCTATTCATCATGCGGCACAACTGTTTTCAACATTGATAATAATTATAATAAATGTTTCTTGAGCAGCAAATTATCATATTAGAGTGATTTCTGAAGGATCATGTGACACTGAAGACTGGAGTAATGATGCTGAAAATTCAGCTTTGATCACAGGAATAAATTATATTTTACAATATATTCACATAGAAATATTTGAAATTCGAATAATATTTCACTATATTAATATTTTTTATTACAATTTTTGATTACATAAATGCATCATTTTGTCAAGCATAAAAGACTTCTTTCAAAAACATTAAAAAATCGTTCCGACCCCAAACTTTCGAATGGTAGTGTGTATATATTTCTATATATTACAAGGAAAAGTATCTGAATCTGAGAGAAAATGCTTAATTGTCATGATGTAATTATTAATGTATACTATGAATGCACTGTTAGTTCAAAGCATATCCAATGAATGGGGTGAAATGTGACCTGTACGGGTTTTCATGAAATTCACCCAGATAATTATTCTCCAATAAATTGATTGATTGATTTTGTTTCTCTTGAATCAGGACATGCTCGCTCTTCAGATCATCGGCCTCTTCAAGAACATCTTTCAGCTCGTGGGTTTGGACCTGTTTGTGTTCCCGTACAGAGTGGTGGCCACCGCTCCTGGAGTGAGTGACCCTTGACCCCTTCCTGTGAGACCCCATGTTGCTATCCTGCTGAAGTTCTGCTCACCTGGACTCCCTGTTTGATTCTTTTCAGTGTGGCGTGATCGAATGCATTCCCGACTGCAAGTCCCGTGATCAGCTCGGCCGGCAGACCGACTTCGGCATGTACGACTACTTCAGAAACCAGTACGGGGACGAGTCCACGCTGGCCTACCAGAAGGTGACATCCATTTGCTTCAGGAAATGTCATAGATTCATATTTTATTTTGTCTGTATAACCATCCTTCCAGATATATATATACATATACAAGTGCACAGCTATGAATCTGCACCATCATATAGACCTCAAATCAATTTAAACCAAGAAATATGACTTTTTGTGTGTTTATCAAAAGTGTGTGAACAACATGAACATCTGATGTGCATGAAAAACCCACACTTGAGAGAATAGAAAATGATAAACATGCTTTGCTTCCGGTTTTGCTCAAGCTAATGTGTTTTTATTAAGTTGCTTATGCATCTGATCATTTTTAATGCATCTTTTCTCGCTTCTCTCTTTTAAAGGCTCGATATAACTTCATCCGCAGTATGGCCGCGTACAGTCTGCTGCTCTTCCTGTTACAAATCAAAGACAGACACAACGGCAACATCATGCTAGACAGCAAAGGCCATCTTATCCACATCGGTCAGTCGGGTTAAACCACACTAGCAATTTTGTAGCATTTTAATTTCCCCACAAATTCCACTTATAATGTTAGTGATTGTTTCTTGCACCATCATTTGACTCTTGTCCTCTCCATCTTTTACCATTATATTCAAAGTCAAACAGACTGTTTTTGCTACTGTTAGATGCTGTTTATACATCGTGCAAGTAGTGGCAGATACTATTTGCACCTCAGTGTTTTGTTGTACATTATAAAACAGTATGCAATAATAACAAATTATTCAGTGCATGTGATTATAGTTATTAAAATCATAAATGGATGCCACCTTATTGAGACATTACTTGTCCCTGTCCCTCTCCCACACCTAGCCCTAACACTACCTGATAAACACGTTATTCTCTCTATTAAATACCCATTAGGCACTTTACTTCCACTTTTTGAATATTTTCTTAATTTTTATTTAAAATAAACTCCTCTCCTAGCTGATATGCGATGGGAAAAGGGAGAAGAGCAAGTTTAGTAAAAGGCGGATTTAAACTCGGGTCAAAAGCTAATGCCGCCTGGCTTATTCTTGTTACAAGTGGGATTTCTTTTGTAGTTTTGTCAGGCTCAATAGACAATGGTGGGCGGATTTAGTGTAAATAACCTCTGCCAACAAGGTGTAAACAGACACTCACTCCGTCAAGATATGTATATGACCTCTTATGATTGGCTAACTAGCCTACCAGTGTTAGTTAAGTATTATTTATTTTCTAATATAGTCTTTTAAAGTATTAATATTTTGAATTGTATTTTTTATATTTACACTGCCGTTCAAAAGGTTTAGATCAGTACAATTAATTTTTTTTTTTTTTATTAAGTCTCTTTCTGCTCACCAAGACTTAATTTATTTGATCAAAATACAGTAAAAACATTAATATTGTGAAATATTTTTACTATTTAAAATAACTGTTTTCTATGTGAATATATAGTAAATTGTAATTTATTCCTGTGATCAAAGCTGAATTTTCAGCATCATTACTCCAGTCTTCAGTGTCACATGATCCTTCAGAAATCATTCTAATATGATGATGATTTTTTCAGGATTCTCTGATGAATAGAATGTTAAAAAGAACAACATTTATTTTAAATAGAATCTTTTGTAACATTATACATATCTTTACTGTCACTTTTGATCAATTTAATGCATTCTTGCTGAATAAAAGTATTAATTTCTTTCCCAAAAAAAAAAAATCTTTTAAACGGTTGTGTATGTTACAAAACCTTTCTATTTATATATATTGGGTATCATTTTTAATTTTTTTTAATTTTTTATTTGCTTTCATTTATTTCCAGTTTGCCATTTAGTGCCACTTACTGTTCTAATATTCTAAGTTCTAATATTTATTTTGTTTTATTTTAGCAATTAACAGAAATGTTTTTAACAGTTTGATAATATCCCTGGTAACTACTACATACTATTATTTTTTTAAAATATTATATCTATAGCACATCAAACAAAAACATTTTCATTATATAAGATCAATAATTATTCCATTTTTTATTTAATATAATTATAATCATTCCATATAATATACAAAAATAAGTACAATTATTTAATGTTTGATTTATTCAAAAATGTAAAAAACAAGATGAAATGACTGAGTTTGTGTTTTATATATGTAGACTTCGGCTTCATGTTTGAGAGTTCTCCGGGTGGGAATCTGGGCTGGGAGCCGGACATCAAGCTGACCGACGAGATGGTGATGATCATGGGCGGCAAGATGGAGGCCACACCCTTCAAATGGTTCATGGAGATGTGTGTGCGCGGATACCTGGCCGTAAGGTGAGACGGGCCGCTGTTCAATATTTCAGAATCCTCAGAGATGATAGATTAGGTCAGACGTGTTGACACTTGAGTGTGTCTTGGAAGAATTTGGGCTGCAAACCACCCGAATATTTTAAAGGGGTCCTATTCTGCATTTTTCTATGTTCATCTTTCTTAAGTGTGTAATGTTGCTGTTTGAGCATGAAAAAGGTCAGAAAGCACAATGTCCCTCCAGCGGGAGTTCTTCTATATATCAGTGTCAGTGTTTCTGAACTCCCTGAAACACCTTCATTGTAGTCTTGAGTTTCTTCCGGGAACGAACACGTCACACTATTCCTCATTTAAATAATTAATACGCAGAATAAAGGGGCGGGGCCTGGTTGAGTTAGTTAGTAGTGTGTTAAACTGGTGGTTATGGTAAGGGACGGGACATCTCCCAAATACACTCGAAGCGCTTGACCAATCACAACACACTGATCCAGCTGACCAATCAGAGCACAGTGTGCTTTTCAGAAGGAGGGGCTTCATAGAGACAAGAACTAAACAGAGCGTTACTGACAGACTGGGAAGAGACGAGCTGCAACAATGGAGAATATGAGAAAAATAATCAACATTCAAGCAGGAAAACCTGTTCTAGAGCACAAAAACAACATCAAGACTTTGAAAAAGGGCATAATAGGTCAACTTTAAAATTGCATAGGGTTTGTTTTCTATCATTAGCTGGTTTATAATTATTCGATTTTACATTTCATGCCTGTTTTTGAAATCCTTTTTATAAAATACTCTTTTTGATATTCAGTAATATTATCAATTTGACTGCACTGACACTTTTAGATGAGAACAAAACCTGACCTAAATTGAGCTGAATTATCTTTACACTATTATCTTGTGTAGAGCTGCTTCATAGCTGAAGACAATTTGTTTCATAATTGATGAACTCTGTTATTGAACTGAATCAACATTCAGCTTGTACTGAATAACGACACTATCGTCTTCTGTAGAGCTGCTTTATCATTGAATTAAACCTGCTTTGAAACAATCTGTATTGTATAAAGCGCTATAGAAATAAAGGTGACTTGTTTTAATGGTTTATCTCAGGCCGTATATGGATGCTGTCGTGTCATTGGTGACGTTGATGCTGGACACGGGGTTGCCCTGCTTCAGAGGACAGACTATCAAACTCCTGAAGTACGTTACTGAATATTAAATCATAATTTAACGCTCAAATCTGTCATTTATTCCTCTGAAACACTGATCGTCATTCATTGTGTTCGGCAGGCAAAGGTTCAACCCCAATATGAGCGAGAAGGAAGCTGCGGCCTTCATGATTAAAGTCATCGAGCGCTGCTTCCTCAGTAGCAGGTAACAAACATCACTTTTGTCACATGATATTCAAAGAAAGAGTTTAACTGTGAACATAGTAACACTCTTAGTCAACATTGGTTATTGCATTTTACCTAACATTTTTATTAATCTTTGTTAACATTAGTTCAGTGAAAAAAAACAAATGTTCATTGTTAGTTCAAGTTACAGTAGTGGCCAAAAGTGTCGTCCGGCCTTGGAAAATTGACATCTTCACCTCTTATTAAAATATTTTTGAAAAATTAGTATAGTTGTGCTTGAAGTCGATTGTTTTATTTGTGATAATAACGCAATGAAACATGACAAATTGTGTGACATAATATTTGGCCAGGCTGTCATACAAAGAAATTATGAACGCATGCAAAAACAAGAGAGAACCAATGAAATATTAATGACTGATTATGTTGTAGTCAGTATGAGCTTTTTGTTTTTCTATGCGTCTTTTTTCACAGTGGAATAAAACCAGTAGCTGTAGTTTGCCTTTCTTTCTTTTTTTGCCAAATAATTTCTCAGATAAATACTTCAACCAAGTTTAGTGTTTTGATCTTCCCACATATATAAAATATTTAAAACATATAAAATATTTTCCTCATATTTTGATGGTTTAATCAAACTTGTAGGGTCATTAAAAACAAATATCCCCTCCACACATCAGTTTAAAATGTGTTAAAATGAACATTTACTAAAATAATAAATGCTTTAGAAGAGGTATCTCTCATTTTTAGTTCATGTTAACAAATCAAACCTTATTGTAAAGTGTTACCGCAAACGTTTATATCGAAATTCTGTGTTTTTCCGATACAGGAGCAAAACCTACGACATGCTGCAATACTACCAGAACCAGATCCCGTACTGAGACCGGACTCGCACATCCGCCGTCCACCCGACTTCTCTTCACCGGCCTCAGATTGAGATCAGTAGTCACTATCAGTCTATTACAATCCTTTATGATGAGCACTTTATAGATCTGAATAATTCACCCACTCTGATTGGCTCAGATGGCAGCGTCCAGGTGTGTCACTTCCTGTCCGGCGTCCTCAGGGCCTCTCTAGTGATCCGCTGTACTCCAAAAGCTGCATGTGTGTCCTCTTATGTCCCTTTAAGGCATCTGCCGTGACGTTTTTGACATTCCATGCGTATGAATACATCCTTTAACTCTACTTGAATCTTTACTGGGTTCAGTTGCGTCACCCAGGAAGCCATTTCTAAGACTATGGCACGAATTGCACTGTAGATTGTGTGCCGTCAGCAAATGACCTGTGTTATGCAATACATCAGTGTTTGTGCGTTGTGTTTTGTCTGTACGTTGTGTTCGGCACCGCACTGCAAAAGATGATTTTGTCTCGTTTTCCCAGAAAATAATATCTAAACATTCTTCAAGCCAAATGACTCGAGACTCGTTTTATGAACATTCATTTAGTCTATGCTTAAAACAAAACACAAAATCTGCCAGTGGGGTCATAAAAAGAACTTTCTTGCTGACCCCATTGCGAGCAAAAACTTATTTTTCATAAAACAAGACTTAATATCTTGAGTCATTTTGCTTCTCAAGTGAATTCATCCTGATTTAAGAACGTTTACATATTTGTGCTGGAAAACAGGACAGAAATACTGAGTAAGAAAATAATTTCTTTGCAGTGATGAATGGGTGAATCTCACGAAACCTGTCAGGAAGAAAGTTCTAGAAATTAGAGATTTTTTAGAAAATTGTCTATTTTTTTGGACTGTTAAGTTTTTGTATTGCATTGTGACTGTGCATAGCACATTTTTAACCACAATTTTTTTTATCAATATAATGCAAAATGTCACTTATTAATATTTATGTTATGGTGGTATTTGTTGTACTGCCTTTAATTTGTGTTCATTTAAATAAAGAAAAATGTACAGTTTTTCTTTTCACTATAATACAAAAAATACTTACTGTATTTTACTGAGAATCTGGATTGAGAGAATGAGAATAAAAAAATAAAAAACTAGTACACTGTCTGAATGCATTACAGAGAATAAGAAGAATAATGCAATTAATACAAATAATAATAAAAAAATATGCAAAATATCTTAATGCTCCTGAAAATAGGCCTTTCTTTATGCGAAATATCAATACGATTTCCGGGTGAAATCTTGCTGTTTTCGTGAGATTCACTCAGAGATGTTGTTTGTGCGTTTACTCCTAACAGGGATCTTCAACCCAAAAAGAAAATGTAGTTTACTGACCTTACAGAATATCTGGTGATCATTATAATGTGTGTCATTTGGCATGTACTTTTCTTAAAAAAAAAAAAGATCTAATTTCATAGTGGTTTAAATAGGGAACCGCGAGTGTTCTGTTCATTTCGTCGATGAAAGATTTGCTGTATAGTTGCTATTCCTCATATGCTGTCGTAGTTTTCTACTCGCCGTCAGTGAATAGATATAAAATAATCTCTACACGTTAGAGACGAAAGCTTTAGTCCTCTGAATACTTTAAGTTTAACATTACTCAAAGATAAGAGCTTATTTTAGCTGTTTAGCAACTATAGATTCTAGAAGCTATACTCAAGTTCATCTGTATGTATATATATATATATATGTGCGTCTGATATTTGTGACAATAAGAAATATGCCAGGAAAGACTTGATTTCTGTGTATGTTAAAGTTTCATCTGTTTAATTGATTTGCATCACCATTGACAATCATGTTGCTTGTTGAATCGTGTCCTGTGTTCATGCATTTACAGTTCAGTCATGAAATATTCACGTTTGAGAGAACATGCTGGGAACGTTTCTTAACCTCACGAAGAGCCGTCGCTACTGATATACGCCGTTTGTCCACGTTTGCACTTTTAACATTTCATTGCTGTCAGTGTAATCAATCAAATGTATTTGTGAAGAGAAATGGACCTGAAATGACCTATTAAAATATAAACACTTGGACAAAAATGTTCTCCTTGATTGCGTTCCATTATTCATCGTAGACACTCGAACCTGATCCGTCTCTTCTGTGTGTGTTACACCTCGAGGACGCTTTAGATGCTATGATGAAGACATTAATATTGAATTGCTTGCTTAGCCGACCGCAGAACTGCTGAGCTAATCCTGCTAAGAGTGACCATCACTTTTATGAAGCTTACACACGCAACACTTACAAACTCCTTATTAAACCCTTCTAAAATCCAACTGGATGAGTCACGGTTGAACACTGTGGAATACAGCAATAAGCCACAAGAGTCTTTGCATAATGTATAAGAACAGTCGTTACTTGTAAAATGCAAAGCAGATTAGCAATATGATAAAGACATAAATAATGTTCAGTTTTATTGTTTACAGTTTTATTGGCATAAACTTCTACCCAACAACACATGTTTTTGAATATATATCGCATCTTACATAAAAGTTCATGATATATACAGTGCTATTCATAAGTTTAGACACCCATGCTAAAGTTGACTAAAAAGAGTAATAAAAAATCATCTTTTGGAAATTGAACTTAATGCCTTAATTAAAAAAATTAGGAAAAATCCAACCTTACCTAGAGATTGGCATGGAGTACTTTCCATAAGATCATCTCTCAATGCAAATCAAACCAGCTATTAGGCTAACTGAAATAAAATCATGCCAATCTCTAGGTATGGTGAAGGCTATGTGATGATGTGGGGCTATTTTAATTCCAAAGGTCAAGGGAACTTTATCAGGATGCATAGTATCCTAAAATTTTTTTTAAAAAAATACTTAAAAATAAAAATCTGCCTGCCTCTATGGGAATTTAACATAGGGGTGTACTCACTTATGCACCCTGTATTTTAAAGAAGAACATTTATTTATTTACGATACATTATTCATTCACAAAGAAAATTGGTGTCCTTAAAGGTTGGATTTTTCCTCATTTTTTTAATTAAGGCATTAAGTTCAATTTCCAAAAGATGATTTTTTTATTCCTCTTTTTAGTCAACTTTAGCATGGGTGTCTAAACGTATGCATAGCACTGTATGTGTGTGTACATGTATACATACAGTATGTACAGTACCGGTCAAAAGTTTGGAGAAACATTTACTATTTTTTATGTTTTTGAAAGAAGCAAATCTGTGTTATGTTCATCAAGCCTGCATTTATTTGATCAAAAATACAGTAAAACAGTAATATTGTGAAATATGATTAAAATAATGGTTTTCTGTTTTAATATACTTTAAAAATGTAATTTATTCCTGTGATCAAAGCTGAATTTTCAGCATCATTACTGTCACATGTGTCACATGATCCTTCAGAAATCACTCTAATATGAGGATTTATTATGAATGCTGGAAACAGTTGTGCTGCTTAATATTTTTTTTATAACCTGTGAGAATTTTTTTCAGGATTCTTTGATGAATAGAAAGTTAAAAAAAGAACAGCGTTTATCTAAAATAGAAGCAAGGATGTGTTAAATTGATAAAAACTCATAGTAAAGATTTATATTGTTACAAAAGATTTCTTAAGATTTCTAACAAATTTTTTTTTTTTACTTTTTATTCATATATTTATATATTTGTTGGGTGTCTGCGTAATTATACCATAACATGCATGTACGTCTGTGTGTGTGTGTGTGTGTATGTGTATATATCAGATAGTAATACAATTGTTCTGTATTTTTACTATTAATATTTCTTGATTTCAATTCTTTAACTTTATAGAGGCCAAAAGCAGTTCATACTACTGTAGTTTTCTGTAAGTTCACAGAGAGAGAGAGAGATCTGAGAGCTGGATTTGCTTTGTAAGAGAACTGTAGCTCAAGAAGCCTCAACTGTCTCCAGGAATTCCACTTCCACATCCATACATTAGTGGAAATACTGGGTTGCCACGGCAACGGTTCCCTCAGTACTCAGGGGTGGGGGGAGGTGGGAGTGGGCCGCAATAAAAAGGTGTTGCCACTGATTTCTCCCGTCTCCTGAAACATGCCCATTTATTCTCGACAGGGCAATTTTCAGCGAGCGCAATTGAAGCCCTCCCTTCTGTCCGGGACGCGGCCGGAGGCGCTGTGGGTGGGGGTGGGCGGGGGGGGGCTGGTGCAGGAAGAAAACACTCAGTGTGTTTCATTGCAGATTTGGCGCAGAGACCACAGAGGATTCTGCAACTCGTGAGCAGAATCAAGCGCATCACCTGCACCTGCGCTCACTGAACATCACAGTGAAGTGAGCAGAATGCTGTGTGTGTGTTTAGATGAGGGATGTCCTGATGGGATTGCCCTGGGCAGGAGCGCACTGCTTGCATTAGGGCTCCTCTACTGATACTCTCATTTTTAATGAGCTTAGAGATTATGGGCTTTAATGTGTCGCTGCTCGTCATGACAACGTGCCAAGAATACTTTAAACTAAAGGCCTGGTCACGCCAAGAACCATACCATTCACACCTTATCATCCGCTGCTTTAAAGAGTTTATATTTACTTTATTTTTTTTATGTTCCTTGAGGTTCACTTATAATGTTAATAAAGTTTTTTGCACCAAAAGAAAAAAAAAATATGGGAAAATTATTATTTTCAACCTCTGCCTCTGTCTGAAATGATCCGTTTTTAAGGCGCGGCTCCTTTAAGGCTTGTCAGTAACAGACACTGTTATGATTGGTTAATGTCATTGCTTAGGAAACAGTATCAACACCCACTTGCTGTTGAAAACATGATCCATATAAAACCATCATTTACAGACAGGATTATGAAATCATTTACTTAAGGTTTGTGATGCAGCTGCTGTCAGATTCAATACATCTTTCAACTAAAGTTTCTTTGTGAACTCTCCATTACACTGTGCCTCGCTGACAAAACCAAATGCTCCGAACAAACATATAATTGAAACCATAACATTTCACTTATAACGAATGATAGATGTTGTTAGCTGTTTGAATGTGAACTGTCCACTTTAATCGAACACTGAGAGCATGTTTGTGTTTTGACATTTTGAGTGAAAAAATCAGTTTCTTTGTTCATGTGACCTGAGATATTGCAAACTGATTCACTGATAGACATTCTAGAATTCGGTTAATGACCAATTCATTTGCAATGCTTTCCTTTTCTGCAAATTATACCACAGATGTGTACACAAATTAACTCTATTTAAAATGTATAATAAAATGTTTGTTTTTTTTATCTGGCATCAGGGTTATTATTATCCTTCACTCAAATAGAATAAATTATTTGAAATAAAATAAACATTAGCTGAAGTAAAATAAAATGTTAACTTATTTTATCTCAGTTAGTTGACCAGGGAAAACTTCTCATTTTCATTTAGTTTAAGTTGAAGAAAATTAACTAAAACTACATAAACTAAAACTTAAACACTATATAGACATATTTTAAAAATAACAATGATAAAAAATTTGGAAAAAAAATCTGTGTATATATGTGTTTTTTCTGATCAGATTTATTTTTAATTTTTTTTCAGGCACATTTTACCAATTCCAAACCACATTATTCTTAAAAAATAAAATTAATTTTGTATTTAATCATTTATAAGTGATATATAATTGTTCATGAAGGCTGGAAATGAAAATTGCCTTATATTCAGGTGTGCATAATTATTAGACACATTTACTTTTAAAGATAAAATTAGCCAAAAAAGAGATTTAACGCAGACTTAAAAGTCAAAAATTATTAAATGCCCATGAGAAGGATGCAATACTAGAAATTGCAGTTAAGTTATGACCATTAGACAGTGAAATGCTCATTGCAGGGTCAGACAAAAACAGGTGGAGAAGAAAAGACACATTTTAACTGCAAAATAATTAAGAATTAAGGTGAAGAATTACATGTGAAACCATCAGGAACCCTTTAGTCTGTGGTTATAGTCCCTTTAATGTGGTTTGGGATTGGTAAAATGTGCCTAAAAAAAAAAAAGATCAGAAAATCTACTTGCCTAATAATTCTGCATGTACTGTAGGCTATAAAAAAAATAACACTGCTGACATCAACCCAATTTTTCAAATCCTCTCCTCCAATCACATGACTCCGCTCAGGTATGAAACGCCCACTTTTAAAGGTAGAACAGGCCATTTGTTTTATAAACACTTTGTTATACTGGTTGAAACTCTTTACTGCAGTCAGGTGGTACAAATCCCAGCTCTATAAGTTGTTTATGTTCATTATTATAGTAATGTTATGTGCTTTGAGATATGAGATAGTTTAATAATGCCTCTCCTGATGCTTTGCGGACACTTCATGTGTTTTGAAGGAGGCGTGGCTTTGAAAACGCACTGAAGGGAGGGTGGGATCTCATGCTTTCAAAGCTAGCTCGCTCTTGCTAGCCTCTCTGAAATCGCCTACTCTACCTTTAATGGTCCACTCTTGAAGTTCAAGTATCGTGACAGACTGGTCACCTAAAAATCCAAACATGTCAAAGTTCATAATCACAACATTTAGTAAAATATCCAGTAAAATGCAATCTCAACGGCATTCCGCATCCAAGACACAAGACATATCTTCCTGCTGCTCGAGCAAATACTAATAGCCTACCCAGGAGTCAGGACAGGTAACGTTAATGGTGAGTAAAGATCCCAGTATTACTGTAGTATTATTAGTAAGCTGCTGCTACAGACCTCGTCGTATGCTTTTAAGCACGTAGACGAGGCCGTAAGCGTGATCTTGATCACAGACCCTCTGCTCTCTCCGACACACACACACACTAACGCAACATGACAGTGATGAATGGGCCGAGAGCGCGCTCGTGCGCGTGCTGTCGGACCCTCAGTGAATCTGCATACATAAAGCGGGGGCGCGGCCTCGGCCCATGTGACACATTAATGTTAATCAAATGGGCTTGACAGTTCCTGATTAAAAACGTTGTTCCTAGAGGCCAGGCTTCACTGGAGCAGGTTCATTCGCTGCATGTGAAACAGCAAGGGTTTGAGTCCACCGCACATAAACACAATGTAATCAGGAGGAATATAATAATGATTCTGAGTCCTTAATGGTTCCGTCTATGGTTCATTATGAGGAAGAATCTTACCAACCCCAAACCTTTTTGTTTAAGTCTGTATTTATTTGATCAAAAATAATATTGTGAAATATTATTACAAATCATAACTTTTCCTATTGTAATATATAGTAAAATGTAATTGATTCCTGTGATCAAAGCTGAATTTTCAGCATCATTACTCCAGTCTTCAGTGTCACATGATCCTTCAGAAATCATTCTAATGATTTGCTGCTCAAGAAACATTTATGATTATTATAAATGTTGAAAACAGTTGTGCTGCTTCATATTTTTGTGGAAACCGTCATACATATTATTCTGGATTCTTTAATGAACATTTATTTTAATCAGAAATCTCTTGTGACATTATAACTGTCTTTAAATAATTTAACGTGTCATCACTGAATAAAAGTATGAAATCCTTTTTTTTTTTTTTTTTTTTTTTAGATTACTGACCTAAAACTTTTAAACAGTAGTATGACTGGGAAATATTACATACTGCTATACTTTTTGCTTTTCTGTTATTGCAAATATTATAACTGATTTACAAGACTTATTATAAAAACCCTGATAATTGTGAAATGTGCTTATTTTCATAGTCTGCTTACATTTGTATGTTCATTATATTGGTTTGTGAATCCAGTTAGTTAATCAAACCTGCAAACCTCACATTAAACATTAATGGTAACATTTATTTTAAGGTGACATATGTACTACATACTTACTATAGTAATAACAGTAAATTATGCATAATTATAAATAACTAACCCTAAACCAAACCCTAACCGTAACTCTATAGTAAGTGCATGTAGTTAATTAATATCTTATTTGAGCAAGTAATGCAACTACGTCAACTTAAAATAAAGTGTAACCACATTAATACGCCATATGATTCAAAACAACAACAGGTAGCAGCAATTTCAGCATCTTTCAAAAATCAACTGTACCTTTGAATTACTCAGTCTAGCATCATCATGTGCAACGAAGAACAAAGAAAAAGGAAAAAAAGCATCAGAATTTCACAAATTAAACCTTTTTTTCTTCTCCCTGTCCTTTGTGGCCCTTCAAGCTCAGGCAAAAGAGCCCATTATGTGTTGCCCTAAAGCCTGTTTTGTAAAGCGCCATGGCACAGTGTAAATAGAGAGCAGGGGGACGGTCTTTCTCTCTCTCTCTCTCTCTCTGAGAGGCTGCTGTACTATTCCATGTGAAAGGATCAATATGCTAAACTCTCGCAGTGCCCACCACCTGTAGGGTCGTTTCTTTTGGGCCGTTGCACTGTCAGCCTGGCAGTCTGTGCCATTACATTCAGCCCAGTGAAAGAAAGAGTGAAAGAAATAAAGAGAAGAATAGACTCAATTCTGCCGGACAGGCTCGCATGTATCCCCCCCCTCCCTCCCTCTCTCTCCTGCATTAATCCAGGGTTCGAGGGGCAGCTGCTGTACTGGTGAGGCTGACACCTGGTGCAACACTTCTTATGCAAACCGCAGAGGAAAAAGGCCCAACCGAAGGTGTTTGGCAAACATTTGAGGACTTTGCATCCAAATAAATGACATGCAACGTCTTTGAGAATATCACATAGAATAAATTTAAAAAAAAGTGGCACATAAAAAAAAAAAAAAAAACTCAATTGCTTTTGGCACTTGCCTAATGCTGCAATGTGGTGTTAGGAATGCTTATCAGCCTGTTGCGATGCACTTTTTCTCTAGTTGGTTTCTTACAGGCACAAGTCTAGATATGGCTCATTAAGTGCCGGAGTTTGTTCGAACCACTAGCAATAGCTTGCCTTCACCAACATCAACATTTTCAGATGCAAATGTGCATCACGCAGCAGATGCCACGATCACGGGCATTGGACGCTGAAAGGCCTTTCATGCATTTAAGGGCTTCCTGCAAGATCTGCATGTGATTTTGCCTCCTCGCAGATGTGTCTATAGTTAATCTATACTTAGCAGACGGGGCGAGCGGGGGGAGGCGGCATCAACATACAACTCATTGTGCCTGAAACTGACCCCATTCAGGGTCATTTGGCATGTGACACCACTTGAGGCGGGGCTTAATGGCCCTGTGGAATCAGCCACACAAGGACCATAAAAATGCCAACCCTCTTTTCCCTTGGGGTAGGGAGGTGCACGCTGGCCTCTTGACATACACTGGCAAGCCTGGAGGAGGAGGAGGAGGAGGGGAACAAAAGGAGGGCCGGTCTAAACGGCCACGAAAACGCAGAGCAAAAAAGAAAGAAAAGCACTGGTGAAGGAGCGAGCCGCCAACTCTGATTGGTGAAGCTCTGAGAGGGACTCCCAGATGGCAGACGGACCCCTTGTGCCACGGCCGGTTAAGAGCCCGTCTGGGGGGAGGGGTCCAGATCCTCTCGCTCTCGTCATTAATCATCGCTGACCCCTGGGCTCACGGACGCAACATTCGGCTGTGGACGGTGTGGAAACTCAAGTGCAGTTTGAATGTGATTAGGACTTGAAAGTAGAGTTGACTTAAATGTGAATGAACTTGGAATGTTCCTAAATCAGCAGAAAATCAAGTTCAATCAATAATAAATATAAAGCAATGCATTGAAGTTACAACGGATGTTAATTGGGCATTTTAAGGCCAGAAAATACTGGGTACCATATATTATTGCAGAAGCACTTACTTGGATTGATTCTTTAAAGCAATTTAAAATAAGATGCTTTGAGGACACATTAAGTCAAGGATTTTTAAAGCACTGACATTAGTTCTTTAAAGAATTAGAGCTGTAAAATTGTCCACATCATCATTTAAAGGGTTAGTTCTCACAAAAATAATATTATCCCATAATTTACTCACCCTGAAGCCATAGGTGTGTATGACTTTCTTCTTTCAGACGAACACAATCAGAGTTATATTAAATAATATCCTGAGTTTTGGAAGCCCAAAATAGTGCATCCATCCATCCCTCCATCCATTCATCCCTCCATCCATTCATCCCTCCATCCATTCATTCCTCCATCCATCCATCCATTCATTCCTCCATCCGTCCATCCCTCCATCCATCCATCCATCCATCTGTCCATCCATCCCTCCATCCATTCCTCCATTCATTCCTCCATCCATCCGTCCATTCCTCCATCCGTCCCTCCATCCATCCATCCGTCCCTCCATCCATCCATCCATCCATCCGTCCATCCATCCATCCATCCATCCATTCCTCCATCCGTCCATCCCTCCCTCCCTTCATCCATCCCTCCCTTCCTTCATCCATCCCTCCCTTCCTTCATCCATCCCTCCCTCCATCCATTCATTCCTCCCTCCATCCATCCATCCGTCCGTCCATCCCTCCCTCCCTCCCTCCATCCATCCATCCATCCATCCATCCATCCATCCCTCCATCCGTCCATTCCTCCATCCATCCATCCGTCCATCCATCCATCCCTCCGTCCATCCATCCCTCCGTCCATCCATCCCTCCATCCATCCCTCCCTCCATCCATCCGTCCATCCATCCGTCCATCCATCTCCAACTGGTTAATAAAGGCCTTCTGAAGTGAAGCCATGCATCTTGCTAGAAAAATATCTATATTTATAACTTTATAAACTATTATCACTGGCTTCCGGTAACGGCTGTACTTGAGTCTAGATCTGGCGGAACAGTGACCTCTGACCCCATGCATGACGTACTGATGAATGCGGAAGCGCAGAGGTTATTTAGTTTGAACCGTGAGTCGTCTACTCTCACCTAAGCTTACACTACTCCTTTGTCATGTGTCGTAAATTATGGGATCATTTAAATTTTTTGGTGAACTAACCCTTTAAATTACAACTTTTCTAGGCAGATGAACTATTTATCCGTTTAATTCCAATGTTTGGATTTACGTAAAAAGTTATTGCATGGTTCATGCTAAAGCTACAGAGTTGTCTGGCTTTGCACAGAGTCAAGATAGTTGAAATATCAGTTTATGTCTTTCATAGACATGGTCAAAAAGTGATGTTTACTGCATTTACTTCCATCGCAAGTGAGAAAGGCAAACAATCAGGAAGGAATTCAAACACACAAGGACACCAGAATTTTTTGATCAAGATTTTAATGAAAAGATTCTAAAATGACTTCTGGTAGCTGTACATTAAGACTGTGAACGTGAGATGAGCTCTGTACACCGTGTTTTATTCACATGAGACAGAATTCGAGCTGCATGTAGCTCTGACCTGAATACAAGCTCTCTGAGGAAGGCGAAACCGCCGTGTTGTTCGCGGACCGTGTTCAAGGCTGACCGAAAACACACACGCAACAGTAATTCCAACTAATAATCGTCAACTTGTCTTCCTTCACAAGAGTGCCAAACTTTTTTTTTTTTCTCCCCAAATTCCTCTCTAATCTGACATCCTGCTTCCATTCAAACTGAAAATAAATATTAATCAGCATGTAAAGTTATTGGAATGCTTATGAAGGTGGAGAGGACAGGCTAGGATGACTAACGCTCTACATTTAAACGTGATATGGCGTTTAAGCGAAAACATATGGGAAACATGCCCACCTGCTATGCACATGCTTGTAAATCTGGCTTTGGTTTAGTTTGTTTGGGTTGGTTTGGTTTGGTAACTTGAGGTCCCTACGAACGCCTAACACTTACCAGTTATGTTGACAGAAAACAAAAAAATATAATACTATCTGGGATATGTAGAATTGGACAAAACTACACATTAGCAGCAAAATAGTGTGAGATAAAACTGTCTAAAAGTTTGCGATTTGTGAATAACTGATAAGATGTAATCGCCTAGATCTTGCGTAAAGGACCTCAGTGAGAACTTAGAAAGTGCATTTTATAAAGCTTAAAAAAAGATATGAGATCTTACAGTAATGCATTCTGTTCGCTAATGAGAAAGTGAAGAGATTTCTTAGGAAAAACCTTTGGCTCTGTTGGACACTTGCAAATGATATTAAAAAACGGAATCGACCGGTAGCCTTGAATCACGGCGTGCAACAACATGGCGGCTTTCGGTACACAAAACACAACCTTGAAAGCCTTTTACACAATTCTAAAGGGTCCCTTCCTGTATCAGTGGGCAGAGGCGTACGGACAGAGAACATTCAAAATCGACAAACAGCCTTCAAGTGTCCGTGACAGAAAACACATGATCCAGAGCATGTGCATGCTTTGAGTGAGATAAGAATTACAAAGAAATGATGTGGGATACATCCGTTATGATGGACACTTCATGGAGAAATACATTCCTCATGTCTACGTCTTCACAGGTTTGAAAATGATCTGTCATGTGTGTTTTTTTTTTTTTTTTTACTTTTTTAAATTTACCTCTCAGATTACTACAACAGAATAAACTCAAGACCCTGAAGACACGTCGTCTCACCCAAAGTGAACTCTTTAAAAAGTGAAAACAGGATCAAACAAATAAATACATTCATCACTGACAATAGACATTTGATAAAAAAAGTGAACACTGTCAGTAAGTGTTTGCACCAATGTAGACGGAGGAGAGGCCAGTCGGTTTTTAAGTTGCTTCTTTTGTGGACAAATTGAAAAAAATTAAAAATAAAACAGGCAGCTCAGAATACAAACAACACGTTTAAAACAATAGACTAAAATAAACCAAAAAAAAGAGAGATGACTCAAAAAAACCTTAAAAAATAAAATATATTTATTTATATTTATATATATATAGATAGATAGATATGCAGCAAGTCCTAAAAAGTTACTTTGAGGTAAATGTGTATGTAGTTTTATTTCATGCGTATTTACATATTTAAAAAAAAAAGCAGCGATTTATAAAAATAATCATGTCAACGACAATATGATTTTCATAAGGGATGTCTCGGCACGTCTTAAAGGGCCAAATCGCAAATCAATAAATGTAGAATCCCACCGAAATCAAAAGCATGCGGTTACGTTCACAGGGTAAGACACGCGGTTACGATTCGGCTTGCTTTCGTTTAAAGTGGTGATTACACAGAAGCAGGATCAAACTGGCCTCCCCTCACCTGAGGTCTATGACTGTAAAGAGTTTATGTAAACAATGAGATATTATACACAAGTATCTTTAATGTCAATCAATCATTCAAAATGTGCTTTGGTTTAGAAAATAGTCTGAAAATTTGGGTATGAGCTTTTTATCTTATTAGTTTATACATTTTGCGCTTACTAGAATGCTTTTTTTTTTTTGCTTTTTTGTTTTGTTCAAAAACACTCTGGAACTTAAAAGTAAAACATCTCTGGCTTTGTTTTTGTTTTTGTTTTGTTTAATTGAAGGCGTTTTTGAAATGGGAACACACTCGTAAAATCTATTTCGTAGGAAACTAGTGTTTTGTTTTTCATCAATAAAATACAGAAATTGACACAGTCTTACAAATGTAGTCGAAAGCTCTGCATTTCAAAATATGCAGAACCATCCCTGAAGATTTGAAGTAGAAATATTATTGTCACAGTTTGAAACTTTTTGTCATCCTTTTTCTGCTCTCCCAGTTCTCTCAGCTATAGTCTCGAACGCTGGGATCGACAACAGAGCCCAGCATCACCCAAGACATCGGTTCGTTGATGGTTATCAAATGAAGAGCTTGTAAATTAATAAGATATCAGTGGGGAACTTTTTCCTGGAATCCTTATCAGTACAACTGAGATCAGCAACATCAAAAATATTTAAAAAGTCTCCCTGAGTTGAGATGTGTATCAACACCAGAGCGCACTTATACTGTAACAAAACAAATTTCAACATCCGAGATATGCACAACTTTGAAAATGAGACTTTTTGGTGACGGTCTTGCATTCAGTTAAAAGTTATATATAACTGGCTATTGGGGTTAGCTTTGGTGTTAATGCTGCAAAGACATGAATACTGAGTGTAAATGGAATGAGTTTATAGAGAAATTATAAATGTCTCCAATGTATTGAATTCGAATAACTAATGGAGACACTTCAAAATTAAACTTGAATAAGCAAAATTAAAGACCAAAAGGATTCCAGGAAAAAGATGTCTGTAAACATTGCTCCGTTAACACGACCATAGCTGCACCCCAAAGTTCATCGTTAGCAAGCACAAACACAAGCCTTTGGAGAAAGAACCAAAAAAAAGGAATGCCATTAAGACTTTTACATTAAGAAGGCTAAGAATTACTCATGGAATGTGATACACTGGGATTGGCGAAATAATTAATCTGTAACAGAGTTATGAAATGAGGATGGCAGCGAAGAATACAGCACTGAACTATACATCCATCAGCGTTTACCCAACACTGACCATGTAACATTCACTCGACAATTACCAGCATTTTGAATAACCATAAATTCTTTTTTTAACATGCACACTTTACATAACACCTATACCTCGAATGAATAAATGATAATGGTTTTTACGCGACGCCACATAACTTAGCATCGTTTTAGAACAAGGTTTTATTTGGGGCTGATGACTAATAAGCAATCCAGTGCATCAATTCCTCCTCACTCAGTAAGCTCTCCAAGTATGGTCGACATGTAACAAAAACCTACAACACTCGTAACGCTCTCGTACGGTTTTTTTTTTTTTTTTTTGCTCTGAACTAAAACAAATGAGTCCTTCAAAGTCTCTCTGCAGACAAAGTAAGAAACCAAAAGACACTCTTGAGAAACTAACTGTAAACTTTAAAAAAAACAAAAAAAACGGAAAGCCAGCGGCCCAACCATCCACCAGAAGACAGAAGTTCATTGGTTTTTAGTAAAATGTCAAGTACAAACTAACATCCCACTACATTGCTCTTCGTCAAGAACTAAAAGACAAAAAGTACATCCTTACCTCCTGCAATGCAATCTAAAACCTTTGGTAGGGATATTCTACAGGAAACATTTGTTGGTAAGCCATTCTCCCCAATATTAAATTTATCTTTGGATTTCTCTGACATAAAACTCTCAATACCTTAAATACATGCGCCCAAAGAAGCTATTCTCTACATTAATGCTTTAAAAAAAGAAAAACCTTTGTTGATGGGCAGGTGACAACTACTTTGAAAGCCTCAGCAAACTTTATACATCTATATTCAGAGACCTCCATAGTTCCAATGAATGTATTGTTCTTAATTAAGAGGTAGCAATGAGACAAGTCCATACGGACTCGCCTTGTTCAGTGAAGGGAAAAAATGTAATTAAAAAGTGAAAAACAACAGTACCGACAGAATTTATGAAGTTCAACATCACTAAAATGAACCCTGCCCAACCCATCACCCAAACCAACCCAACCCTCTCTGATCCCAAAAGAAATAAAGGAAAGAAATTTCCAGTTTAAAACATTCACAGAGGCATATCAATAAGTTATCTAAAGAAATCTAAAAACAAGTACCTTTAAGTTTGGCTTTTCTTTGAGAGTAAACCCCTATATGCTAATACGAGTAAACGACAAAGGACACCCATGGCCTCTCGTCACCACTTTGCCACTAGCTTACATCCAGATGTAGGAGCAGGGTACATTATGGTATTTCCAAAACTTAAAGACCCTGTATTCCAGCTACACCTAGAATAAAGCCAATGGATGTGATGTGCAGAGTAGGTAAACTGGGATATGTTTGGTTGGATGCACAAAGCTTTTATGAAACGCCACGTAAATGATGACAGACAAGCCATCTTGCATGTCTGACAACACTATCTTTGAGACCCTTAGGAGACACTTCAAAGAATTGAACCTTTCTATATAGAATAACCTGGTCATTACAAGCCCAAACCTTGCTGAGAGTTTTACATGGACTATACCACCAGAACTCTCGAGAGTGATACTTTAACAAGGACCAAGACTGGAAAGAAGGAATATTTCTGGGATACCAAGAAAAACAATCAAGACAGCTAACATGGACTCCAGAGATATATCGTAATAGCAAAAGCAGTGGTTGAGAGTGGTCATAATATCCCAAGAAATCATACAACAACATTAGTACCCAATTTTTACATTCACAGCAATATTCAAAAAGAAAAAGAAAAAAAATCATAAGCCCGTAAACTCATACCAGTTGGTTTATTCTTTCCATTGTTGGGGCTCATTGTTTGAAAGGTTCCTCCTGTAATTTACAGCAGAAGAGAATCCTGCTTTGGGTTATCGGCTCCTTGCAGTGTACTTCAAAAGGAAGAGGTGTGCATTGACTCTTTTTGCTGAGGGTCTCCTGTTCAAGGTGTCTTTGGCTTATGACGGGGAGGTATGCATTCGTAGGTGGCTAATGAGGTTACGCTGCTGAGTAAATTTGCCCCCACATAGCTGACATTCGTACGGCTTCTCACCTGAGTGAACCCGCATGTGCTCCGTGAGCCGGTACTGGCGGGTAAAGCGCATGCCGCACTCCTCACAGGCAAAGGGCTTCAGCCCCAGGTGGCTACGCATGTGGCGCGTCATGGTGCCACGTTGGGTGAACATCTTGCCGCAGATGTTGCAGGGGAAGGGACGGGTGAGCCAGTGGGTCTTTTCATGTTGACGAAGAGTGGCTGGATCTTTGTAGCTCTTGTTGCAGACCGAGCAGCTAAAGCGACGTGACTCTGTGCCGTGGATATGGGTTATTTGCGAAGACAAGTCTTCTGCTTCTACTTCATCTTCCTTTGGATAGGAATCATCATCCTCCTCTTTGATGTACAACTCTTCCTCAGTGTGGGTCTCCACATGGGCGTTCAGCTCCTCAGAGCTCGGGAAGCCTTTACCACAGGGAATGCAAACGTAAAGGTTGTCACCGAGTGCAGGCTCAAAGCCTTCCTGGCGGTAGACGTAATTGACGCTATTCCGGCCACCTTCGCTCTCGCTCTGTCCGCTCTCTTCACTTTGCTCCTGTCCATTCTCTAAATCTTCCTCTTCATCTTTACACTTGTAGGATGCTTTGGAGTTGCCATTTCCTCCACCAGGGAGCCTCTCCCCAGCCACTTTCAATCTTTTGGCGACTCCGTTGGGTAAAGTTTTAAGTTTCGCATCTTCAACCTTTTTGCCTTCATTTTTGGGTTGCCGCCTCTGCCGGGTAACCTGCCGGGAGCTTTTATGCAGGTCAGCTTCTGGAGGTGGTTGGCTTTCTTCACATTCTCCTCCACCCAGCTCCATGGGCTCTCCAGCGGTGAGGTTTGGCGTGTTGGTGTTCTCATCAAATGAGGCACTGTTGGCTGTGGATTCAGAGGCAGACTGAGGTGATTCTTGTGGGATGCTGCTGGGACTGACTTCTTCAGTGGCTGTGCTCCCTGAGGGGCTTTTCTTGGAAAGGTCTAGGCCAAGTTCCTGCATGCCACAACTGCCGTTGCTTCCGTTCTTACTCGTTGAGGGACTGAGCGAATTCACAGAGGTGGCACAGTGGGCATTCCTTGCAAACATCTCATCCTCAGACAAGTCATCTTTGAGTAGCTCCTCATGCCTCTTTGTCTTCTCACTGTCTTTTAACCCTGACATTTGGTTTGGAGTTACAGGTGTAGAGGATAGCCTTTGGTTCCTAGAAGTTCTTCCATTGGTAGGCGTGGTGGGTTTATTAAGAAGGGATCTCCCATTACGCTTGAGCTTCTTCCTGCAGAGAGCAGCTAAGTCATGAAGTTGGAGGTAGCTTGCTGCCGTTAGAAGGGCATTGAAATTTTGGTCACTGAACTGATCAGATGACAAAAGCTTGCCAGTGTAAATGAAGTCCAGAACCTGCCGGAAAACCGACGGGTTGACCATGTCTGTATCGAGGTTAATCAAGTTGTCATGAAGGATAAGGGATTTGAAATAGATACTGCTTGCTGCCAGAATGTTCTTGTGTGCCCGAAAAAGGGCATTTTCTACTACTATGATCACATCACACAGATAACCTTTGGCTCTTTGTTGGTTTAGCTGCAGCAGCAATTGTTTGGCATGATTTGGCAATTCCATTTCCTCCAACTTTTTCTTCACCTATGAAACCTAAAACAGAAAAAAAAAAAAGTTATTGTCAAGGGGGAAAAAACATTCAGTTTTACAGCAAACATGTTTGTTTCTGACACTTTGCTGGTTTTCTGACCCATGTTGACCCATGCAATTGGGTGTGGTATACTGAAGCACCCTTCCCTTATTTTGAAACAGTCAATAGTTACATCACAGCTTTCTGGTCAGTCGCAGGGGGAGGATCTGATTTGGACAAAATCCTGTGCAGTGCAACATTAGTGACAAATATTTTTGGTTAACTTTTCAAACAAAGAATAATTGTATAGATTTAGTGTGTATAGCTGCTAAAAGTAAATTGTCAATGTTTCAGAACACTAGTATATATAGTGCTATGCATAAGTTTAGACACCCATGCTAAAGTTGACTAAAAAGAGGAATAAAAAAATCATCTTTTGGAAATTGAACTTAATGCCTTAATTAAAAAAATTAGGAAAAATCCAACCTTTAAGGACACCAATTTTCTTTGTGAATGAATAATGTATCGTAATTAAATTAATGTTCTTCTTTAAAATATAGGGTGCATAAGTCTGGACACCCCTATGTTAAATTCCCATAGAGGCAGGGAGATTTTTATTTTTAAGTATTTTTAAAAAAAAAAATTTAGGATACTATGCATCCTGATAAAGTTCCCTTGGCCTTTGGAATTAAAATAGCCCCACATCATCACATAGCCTTCACCATACCTAGAGATTGGCATGGTTTTATTTCAGTTAGCCTAATAGCTGGTTTGATTTGCATTGAGAGATGATCTTATGGAAAGTACTCCATGCCAATCTCTAGGTATGGTGAAGGCTATGTGATGATGTGGGGCTATTTTAATTCCAAAGGCCAAGGGAACTTTATCAGGATGCATAGTATCCTGGATCCATGAAGTAACTGGCCTTTAAAAATAAAAATCTGCCTGCCTCTATGGGAATTTAACATAGGGGTGTTCAGACTTATGCACCCTGTATTTTAAGGAAGAACATTTATTTATTTACGATACATTATTCATTCACAAAGAAAATTGGTGTCCTTAAAGGTTGGATTTTTCCTATTTTTTTTAATTAAGGCATTAAGTTCAATTTCCAAAAGATGATTTTTTATTCCTCTTTTAGTCAACTTTAGCATGGGTGTCTAAACTTATGCATAGCACTGTAGATTAAGTGAAGCCACAAAACTCTTATGACCGATCCAATCCGCATAAATAAAGTCTAGAAATTCTATGCTCTTAATTCAAACTTTTAAGCACAAATCCAGACCATGGTATCTGCTGTCAGAGCATGCTTGTGGAGAAAGCATATAGTATGATAGCATGCATAAGCTGGCATCTTATTCTTCAAGTTTCAGCTAAACGCAGAGAATGGATAAAAGGCTTGAACAGTAACACAATTTCTTTTCTTCTGAGGGCGTCCACTACGGCTTAACGTCCCTGCCAGCAGTCATTAATGCCAGCCTCCAGGGTCATTCCCTTTGTTGTGATATGGGGGTTGGGTGGAAAAGGCTAGTGAACGTCAACGACGGGCCTGTGTGACAGACAGCCTGAAACCTGAGCTGGGATATCACCAAGGGTGTGGTGGGAAACAGGTAAACCAGCACCCTTTCCACAGGACGAACAGGCCTCAGCTTGCAGCAGAATCTTTGTAATGCAGCAAAGAAGGTTTCTGGCACTCAGACCAACCGAGACTGGCGTGGCAATTATCTTTGCACAATGCCCAAACACATTTTCACATTTCACAACATTGTGATTATTCAATGCCCTTCTTTAAGAACAATTGACAACAAAAATTTGCCAGGCTGGAGTACCCGCCCCTGAGGAACACCCAACTGAATTTTGTAAAAGTACTGGATTATTGTAAAAGTTTCCCATGCATATTTGAGTCAATAAAATTCATAATGATACAGATTTAAATGAAAGCCTAAAAATAACTACTTCTAAAACCCACAAAATTGGGGGGACGGGGGACGGGACACATTTACAAACCATGCTGAATATTTATCAGTTGTTCCTGTGAAGTCAGTCTTACACAGATTAACCATTTTCTAGCTAATTCATGATGGCAATGTACAACCAAGCCAAAACCAATAATGGAGACAGCAAACCAGTCAGCAGAATTTCAGTCAGCAGAGTTCAAGACTGTTTAAAGCAAACTAATGATTACTCAGGAAATTTTTATAAAATAAATATGAAGTGAACTTCACTAGATATTTTAATATTTAAAAGGGCAAAAATGTAATGCAACAGCTTTAAATTACAAAATTAAATATATGAATAAAAAAACTAATTGTTAAAAAAAAAAAAAGGAAAAACTGTTTAATATTCAGCCATTTCATACTTCATTATAAAGGGAAAACAGGCTGAATATTTTAATACTATTTCATGTTTACAATCTGAACAAAGTCTGAACGCTGAATGGCTTCTCTCATGTCTCCAGTTACTTATCACATAAAAACCAGTATGCCCAGACATAAAACTAAACCCTATTTGCCTGATATCAATACCATCTCTCAGGTTATTTATAGGCCTTAAGTACAGTGGTACAGTTAAAGAACTGCCTAGATAACAATAAACCACATTAGTTAGGGGAAAACTTTGATAGCACCCAAAACCCACAGCCCAAAAAACAAAAGACGTTTTGAGAAACACATTTATCTAGAAGTTGCACACAATTCTTGATAAGATGCTGCTGGTCTTTCAATTGCTTTTTGTGCCGACATTCCGACCTCTCCTCAAAGACCAGCAGTCCTGTCCCAGAGATGAAACAACTACTCTAATCAGAGAGATTGCTGCCTGAAAAAAGTCAAAGTGCAAAAGAGGCCAGTAACAACACGGGTAAACAAGTCTGGCAAGGACTGCGCTCATAAACAAGCTTATCCGGTGGCACGGACCCCTGGGGCCCTGATTTTATTGTCTTAATGCCATAAAAACACAGAGAGCACTTTTGCTCTTATGAAAGGGGGCATTGGCGAAACAAAACATTATTCATGAGATGCATCCACATATAATATCTAGCCTACAGCTAATTTTTAAGAGCAAGAAACAACCATAAACATACTACATTTTTAAAGTGGCAGAAAGTTTCAGTGAGGATTCAAGGTGACTAAAATCTCTAAAACATTAGGATCTCCAAGAATATTGATGCAATTTTGGTTTTAATAACATCAGATGGGTTAATTTGATAAGAGACACTTCCATAGATGCCTACAGAAATTAAGATCTAAGTGCTTTCTGTAACCAACCACCAGCCTCGAGAGACCCGGGCCAACCTGGAAGCCAAGCAAACCTGATCCAAATAATCTGATGAATGACCTCAACTAAGAGATAACACAAAATCACTTATCTGAAGAATTCAAGGCCTTCATCCACTGTCTGTGTGCATTTTACTCAATGTTACGCGCTATTTGAGCTGATTTCCAACCAAAAACATACATAAAACCTTCCTAGCTACTAGCTGCCAACTATTTTTAGGTCTGTAAACAGACATATATGTCATAATGGATATTAAACAAAACTGCTTGAAGTGGAGCATACAATTAGGATTTTTATTTGGAATAACGTTCTGCAATGAATCATGCACGATAAGACCAGAATGTGTATTCAAACAGTTTTTACAAAAAAACCACTTGCACTGTGATTACACCATTGATCATTTTGAATAATGTTTGAAAACTGCAGAACGAACTTGCATTTCTTGGCATGCGAAAGTGCATCAGGGTACACTACACAAATTTGTAGAATACCTGAGAAACTGGACTCACTACCAACCGACGAAAATTGTCAAAGGACAGCAAACAACCACATTCTCACAAACCTGTTACAAAAATGTAAATCTCGGGGAAAAACCAACCACTCAACCAGATTGGGCAACCCTGGAATAACCCTCAATAGATAAATCACATTCATTTTTGTCAACATCTACACAATCATGTCTGCTGTTTTGCCCAAGAAGTGGTTAAAAGGTTCCAGGTTAAAAGGATCTATCAATAAACATGCCAAGCATGTTAGGTGAGATTTCAGACATGGGGTGATGCCTTAACACAACATGCATGCATTGACATACATACACACATGATATGTATGTATATGTATATATATGAAGAGTTCAGATGCAAAAGCCTCTAAGTGCCATCTGAAATTTTCTTCTAGAATGATCATTTTTATAAAGCTTGTATATTTAAGTTCAGTAATTTAACTTAAATGACAATTAATAGGTAATTTTCATTGCCATTTAAGTGAAATTTCTGAACTTAAATATACGAGCTTGATAAAAATGATCATTCTAGAATAAAATTTCAGATGGCACTTAGAGGCTTTTGCATCTGAACTCTTCATATATGTATATGTATATGTATATGTATATGTAGGCCTATATGTATATGCATGAACATCTAAACTGGCCTAAAAGGTTAAAACTAAACAATTAAGTAGAGGCTAACCTATATTCTGGTGAAGAATCGAAATGGACTCAAGTTGAATCATTTCAATCAACCAACAAACAATGTTTACAGCCATTTTCCCTCATTTACCATGAGGGGAATCTGAGGAATAAGTCAAACATACTTCATCATTATTACCCAACCAGACAAGACTAGTACAGGTGGCATGACTAGATGAGCAGATAAAGCTGTCAAAAACATCGTAAATTTCATGAAGAATTGGAGGAAAAGATTGTTCTCCTTTGAAAGACCAATAAGTACACAAACAAACAAATAACAATTCAATCAAAAATACAAACCCACAACACAATTACTAACGATCTTCTCAATGATAATGGCTCTAAATAAACTGTCTTCAAGCGCCGTTCCCGCCCCATCCACTCAATAGATCTGATCATCTGCATTATTCAAAGCAGAAACCCGAGGGCTGCCTTTCATAAGAGTATTGATTAGATGTTAATGTGAATGCCACTACATCTGTTAAACACATCTTTTATTCTCGTTTTCTCTGACCTTTGTAGAGGACAACAAAACAATTATGACGGACAGGGCCAGTTTGAGCTCGCAGAGAAGCGTCTGGACGCAACATCTACCATTTGAAGATAAGGCTCACTGGACCATGGACCTAAACATCAGCGCCTCATTCCCAAAGGAAAGCAAAGCATGCATCTGCAGGTTTGCTTACCTTGAAAACATTCATCACAACATGATGGACAAGAGGCATAACAGGCTGTTTCATGTGCCCGTTTTGTACAAAAATCACAATATCATCAGTATTGATGCTTGTATGTCTCATTCAAGCAAACTGTCACCCAGAAAGGGAGTTACTTTAATGGTGTGGCACTGATCTAAACCCACCGACCACTGTAAAACAAGCCCCTTCCCCCAGCCCATTAAAATGGATGAGATTAAAAGGGTCCTTCAAGCACTCCTCAAGATATAGAAGTAAAATAATTGAATATAAAATGCATGCATCATTGAAAAAACAATAAGAGCCAAGAACCACACAAGCACTTTAGAATATCAGATGCACTTCATAATGCAGCAACAAAGCACCTAACATATATTTCCTTCATACATGCATTACAAAAAACAAAAAATAACCTAAAATCTTCACTGGAATATCTTATTGCATGCAGTAACAAAGCAAAACTACAGTGACAGGGGCAATCGTGACCTGTCACAACACTTAAAATTTACATATGAACTGTAACATAAAATACTGGGTAAAAAGTTATCAATTTTCATGCCTGTATGGCTTATGTCTCACATGGATCATTATTGCAAAAGAAACAAACTCAATCACTTCACCAGCGTTGCTTCATTATCATTATTACACACATTCATGATGATCCGAATGTACAAGCACACAAACACAGCAGGCAAGACTCGACAGATACCACCATAAATTAAGTTTCCCTTTTTTCCACTCATAAATTTGCAATTATGAATTTAAAGAAACAAACATGAGTAACCCGAAGTCTTCATCTAAATGCATGCATTAACAATGAACACATATTATATAAGAGTATTATAAATGTAAAAAGCGATAGTTTAACGCATTGCATTAACAATGCAAAAAAAAAAAAAAAAAAAAACACATAAAACCATATGAGCATTATACATGTTAAAGGGTAAAACAGTGACTGAGGGAGGGGTGAAACAGGAATGCTGTCCACATAAAGGGCCACTGATCGGGTTTTGCCATTAAGGTAACGACGGATCATTTGTACTAAAGTATAAAGATGCACTATACACCTAAATCATGTCTTAAAGATTGCATTTGGTTATAGCATGAGCAATGCTGAAACAGGTATAGGGCTTTTGGATAAAACACACATATCTGCCCCTGCCAGGCTGCGCTCGCGCGGTGTGTGCATTAAAAGCCCAGTGGGCACGCGATAAGAGCAGTATGTTGGAGGAATCAGTGTTTCTTTAAAAAATAAGAAACCCCTCTCAAACCCCCGTTAAATCGCAGCCATGTTCCCCTCACGACAGAAAAACAAACGCGTATGTAATAATAAAGTATCTGTACCTTAAAGCATCGACAGAAGCTCTTCAAACAGTCATTCTGTTTTCACATCTCACAGCTTTCCGAGCGCCATCTTGCCTGCAAGCTTGTGTGACGTGAGAAATCCTCACCCCTGACCCAAATTTGAATAAGAAGCAGTAAAGAGAGGGGGGAGAGAGGGTAAATGCCCTGCCTCTGCCAGCCACACACTCTCATTTGCCTAAACAGCCCTGGGCTGCTGCTGAAATGGTGTAACGTGCCATGACCTGCCACTTCTGCTGCCAGATTTGCAATCCAAATGCTCCTGAGTGACTCTGGCACGCGCATCTTCATGTTGTAGGGCTGCTGTGTTCGAGTATAATAGTTCTAATAATTATACATGCATTTTACTAAATTGACAAATGCTTTTTTTTTTCTTTTTTTTTTTTACACTGCAGTACTAATAAGTGAACTGAAGAGCTTTTAAAATTTGCAGCTACAGCATCTAAAACACACATTAACCATGTACATTTAGGTATATTGCTGACAAATCTAACATAAAAAGTTTTTGTTTATATAATATATGTGTGTGCACACACCCATATATGTACAGTATGCATATATGTGTGTATATATATATAAACACACATAAACACACACATACACATAGCCTATATTGTTTAACATAAACTTTTTGTTAGATGTGATTAAGCGATTTGACAGCACTATTTTATATAAATTGTAGCCTAAAATCTTAATGCTGAAAACAACATTATAATATGATTTGTAAGCTATGCCAATCTTCATAGGCTATGTCTTGTGTATGGGAAGGAATTATTGCAAGGAAAAATATGTAATTAATATATTAAAGACTTTTAAACTTACAGAAGTTATATTTAGGAGGTAATAAACTATTGATATACAATTGCAAATTTCAAAATGAAAAAGTTATTCAATAACTTCATTGTTATATAATATTGTGATTGTGATATCTTACATATAGAAAATATCTTTAAACATATCATAAAAATTATACTTGTACATAGATTCTAATGAGAGAATAATTTGTTTAAAAAATATATATATTATTCATGTTTTTAATCATTTGATTGAAAACTTTATTATATTATTATAACCGTAATTGAGGCTGTACCGAATTTTGTCTTACTTTTGTAAAGAAACTTACGTTGACTTACATGTTAACGTGTTACAAAAGTAGAAGTGAAACTATAGGTTCAAATATTTGCTAAACTATGGAAAGTATAGAAAAGGGAAGTATAGATATATAGAAAAGGAAATATGCATAGTTGTGGTCAGAATTATTGGCACCCCTGGTAAATATGATCAAAGATGTTTTTTTGTCCTTTTGATCCTTTATTTAAAGAAAATGTCTTTCATTGAAGTAAAATTATTATTATGAAATAAATGTTTTTCTCCAAAACACATTGGCCCAATTATTGGCACCCCTATAATTTTTTTATGAGGAAAATATATATTCCCATTAATATTTAGGAACATAGGAATATGAAATTGTCTAGCTATGACTTCTTGTTTCACAGGAGTTTAAATATGAGGAAACACAAAGGCCAAATTCCCTTAATCATCCATTCTGATGTGCAGCAAAAGATTGTTGAGCTTCACAAAATAGAAAGTGGCTGTAAGAAAATAGCTAAAGCATTGCCAATTCCCATTTCCACCATCAGGGCAATAATTAAGAAGTTCCAATCAGCTAAAGATGTTATGAATCTGTCAGGAAGAGGACATGTGTCTATATAGTCCTAATGCACAGTGAGGAGGAAAGTTTGAGTGGCCAAAGACTCTCCAAGGATCACAGATGGAGAATTACAGAGATTAGTTCAGTCTTGAGGGTCAGAAAGCCTTAAAAAAAATATCGAACAACATGTTTCAAGAAAAATCTTCCTCCCTCATCCAAAAACAAACTCCAGCATATTCAGTTGTCAGACATGACTGGAACTTCAAATGGTCAAATGAAAAGAAAAAAAAGCTTTTTGGCAGCAAACTCACCAGATGTGTTTTGTGCAAACAGGGATAAAAGTACCCCATGTCCACGGTTAAATATTCCGCTGGATCTTTAATGTTGAGGGCCTATTGTTTTGCTGGAGGTCCTGGACATAGATACATGGCATCAGGGATTCTAGCAAATACCGACATATAAAAAATCAAAACCTAACAGCCTCTGATCCAAAACAAACATCAAAATCAACACAAAAATGTGTTATGGAGCACAAGATGAAGCTTCTGTCGTGACCGTCCCAGTCCCTGGAGAGATTCTGTATGGAGGAATGGTCTCTGATCTCCAAACTCATCAGGCATTATAGGAGAAGACTCAGAGCTGTTATCTTGGCAAAAGGAGGTTGCAAAAAGTATTTAATAAAAGGGTGCCAATAATTGTGGCCAACTTGTTTTGGAGAAAAACATTTATTTCATAATGTGATTTCCCCCCACTTTCAATTGTTTTACTTCAACGTCAGATTTTTGGGATTTTTTTTTTTTTCAATGAAAGATAAAAAGGATAAACAATACAGATTTATTTTTACAGCCATCTTTGATCATATTGCCACCAGGGTTGGCAATAATTCTGACCACAACTGTATCTGGCAAAAAAAAAACAAAAAAAAACTCTTTACTCTCTATTTTGTCCTTCACATTGCAGTTTTCCCACAACATATAGGCCTACTTCAATAAACAGCCTAAAATAACAGCCTTAATGTGATTTAAAGAGTCGAGTGATTATAGTTCTGTCACACATGTAAAAGTTTGTGTTTGTTTGGGTCTGAACGTGCAGCATTAGCGAAGTGCTCTTACATCCCCTAGTGGACTCGTTTGGGATTGAAGTAAACTGTAGTTATATGTAAGAAATATGCACTATAGCTCTCTCTCTTTCTATATATATAGAGAGAGGTAATAATATTTATACAATTTAGAATCGTTGTCATCTGAAAAACGGTTTATTTTTCGTTTGTCCGTTCAATTAACATGTTCTGTAACTTGTAAAAAGTGTTGAAGCATTCTCGTAATTACAATTTGTAAACTAGGAATATGCTGAGAACTCCTACTTGTACCACGTGACCGCGGTTTCATTGGCGATGATAGTGTTGAAGAAGAGTTTTCTTTTTATTGTGTATCAATTGTGCCGTTGTACTGTCGAGTCGAGTGTATGTCAGATGAGATAACATTAACATGCTTATAAAACGAATTAAATCGTAACCAACTTGAGGAAGTAAGCCTGAATGCTAAACAACTGTTTGTTCATACATTATTAAATGAAGATTTCTTAAAGCTGTCCCAAGTTTAATTTAAATCCTTAAAGCAACTGGAAAAAGAAGAAATGCTTAAAACTCTCTAAAACATTTGCAACATATATTGATTAAATTAAATATTTTATTAATTTCTTTGAACTGACTGAAGTGAATTCACCGCGCTTTGCATTGTGGGTGCAAACAAATCCAAGATGGCAGCGAGCAGGCGACTGCATAAGGTAAATATTCCAAAAAAATCTACTTTTATGCATACTAAATACAGATTTTACTAGTTTTACTTAAGTAAAAAGAAGTATCGCGAACTTGAAACGCTGTTGGTCGGAAACCTGAAACTTTAGAGCACTCTGGTGGGAAATGTGATGAGGATGATGAGGAAGAAGCTAACGAGCTTAGCTGTAGTTCGAATACACACATAAAATGGAAATAAACAGTCAAATAAAGCGCGAATAAAGTAAACAGTGTTCTGAATGTGCCTAATTTATTATGTGGATCAGAATAAACTTTTGCTCGTCTATTAATGAGTGTTTCGTTGACATACGATGTTAGTTCCAAAGATAAGACAGAAACTTCCGTGTCCGCAAGTGTATCAACTAAGAACAAGTCACGGATTATGATTAAATGAGAATATAGTGATAAATAAATCGTTTAATTTGACAGATGGAGTTTTCCGGGCGGTCTAAATGTGTAATTTAATTTATGATGCAATGAGAAAGCGAAACAGGAAGTATGTCTGTTGCCTTTGTTTAAATCGTTTTATAATTTACAAAATCTTCTTGAGATTAAGGATACTTTGATAAATAAATGAGTTCTTTCAGTTTTGATTGATTATAGTCATATTTCAAACACTATTTTAACAGGTTTAAATTAAAATAACTTCAATTTTTATAATGTAAGTGTGACTATAGAGTTGTGAAATATTATTTTATGTTTATTACAATTGCGCACATAACCACAGTGAAACCGAAAGTATCTTGTTCTCACTTTATGATTTCTCAAATGTCTCAACGATTCGAGAAGTGTCAGGTTTCCTCATAGTTCCACCGCAGGCTGATCATAATCTATGTTTTACAGGAACTTGATGAAATCCGCAAGTCTGGAATGAAAAATTTCCGCAACATTCAAGTGGATGAGTCGAACATTCTGACCTGGCAAGGACTCATCGTTCCTGTAAGTTTGAAGACATCTCATAGGCTTTTAATAATGCTAATGTGTTTCTCTAATATCACTAAAGGTGTTTTTTGCATTAATTGCATGCATTAAACTTTCACCATTCGCTTTCCTTTAGAAGCCAATCTGAAAAGCTCTTTGTTTTGAACCATTTCGAATGTGCTCTTTCTTGTTTTTCAGGACAACCCTCCATACGATAAAGGTGCATTCCGGATTGAGATCACATTCCCTGCAGAATACCCTTTTAAACCTCCGAAGATCACATTTAAAACAAAGATCTATCACCCAAACATTGATGAGAAAGGTCAGGTGTGCCTGCCGGTTATAAGTGCTGAGAACTGGAAACCTGCAACCAAAACTGATCAAGGTACGGCACGTTTGATTAGGCATTTACACTCAACCTTTAGGGGTGGGTGATATGACCAAAATCTTATATCACGATATACGAGTCATTTTATTTCACAATAATTATATATATATTTATATATATATAACGAAATAGTTATTTTTGCTTTAAATAATGTTTATGATACCATTGAAATTTCTCAATTCTTATCACCATTTTCAATATCAAATCAAATCAAATCAAGTATATTTGTATAGCGCTTTTCACAATACAGATTGTATCAAAGCAGCTTCACAGTATTAAAATAAAATAATACAATATCACAAAAGCCTAAGTAAAAAAAAAACAACTCAAGCTTACTGAAGACAAGTAAACAGTAATAAAGAAAGAACAAAGAAACTAATTACAAGTATATAGGAAAAGAAACTACAATAGAACAAAGACACAAATGAAATAGACCCACCTGAAAAACTTAAATAAAAATATGTTTCACTGTAAATTAAATATACATTTATCCTTATTAAAGTTACAAAAGTGACTCAGTCAAGAGCACTGAGAGATTTTCTCTTTTTGTTTGATGGATTTAATAACGACAGCAGGTCAATTTGGATGCTCTCACTTTAAGGCCGACTGCACTGATCCAATATACTTGTGCGTTTTCTTTCTCAACTGTTTATGTCCACTTAAGACGTAAATGACTCTTTACTTGCAAATACACGGATTTACTTCTCTTTGACACAGAAGTATGTGTATTTAACCGTTCAAGCTCAATTAGGCAGCAAAAAAAGCACTCGGTTCAGTTCTCAAACGCTTTATGAGCATCGGCTTCATGTGTGCGCATCTCTCAGCGCAGAGAAACCGTCTCTCTGACGCATATACTGAAATGAGTCGTCTTTTGCTGCTTACTGCGCTTCAACGGTTTAAAAGCTTAAAAATGTCCAAAATAGTCCAAAATCTCTACCGGGTGACAAATTTCTACTGGAATATCGTCCACCCCTACTCATTAGGGCTGTCACTAGTGCGTCCAGCTCGTCACGATACGCCCGCAGCGAACGCGCGTCACACAGCAACTGCAGGCTCTGACAAACACATAAAAGCAAATTATCCTTCTGCATAATGTGTCTCTTTTTACAACAAAACTGTGAATTCTGCCGGTATTCAGACAGTCTCATGCATGCAGATGCAGATTCGGTCTATGGTCTACAATCGCTGACGTAGGCGAAATTTGTTTGACATTTCTAATGGTAAACACAGCCATGTTGAAGCCTGTAGTGGTGTTTTTCATTTACGCTATGGCAGTCCACTCTGCTTATTGTTTTTCGAGAATGTTGCACTCCTGTTTGTCATTGTGCACGAAACTTCACAACAATAAATCATCAGAAATATTGCTGACTTGTGTGCGTCTCAAGCGCGGCGCGCCCTCTTTACATTCGTCCTAATGCCTGTTAGTTGTCCGTGGATTTTTGGCGTTTAAAATGGAAACGTCTTTAGACATGGAAAATCGATTTTACAATCGATTCAATGAACACTTGTGTCTCAAAAATCGAACAGGATTTTTTCACAAAAGTGACAGCCCTACTACTCATCGTATTGTCGTTAAATATATTTTTTGCTCTCTTTCACCAGTAATCCAGTCTCTCATCGCCCTCGTCAATGACCCCCAACCAGAGCACCCCCTGAGGGCCGACCTAGCGGAGGAATATTCAAAAGACCGTAAAAAGTTCTTTAAGAATGCAGAAGAGTTTACAAAGAAACACGGCGAGAAGCGGCCAGTGGACTGATACCGCATGGGTGTGTCTCCCATGTTTCTGCTTTGCCCACTCCTCCAAAACCGTTTCCCCCCAATCCGAGTCCCCGCCAGTCCGCCCTCACTCTCGGTCACCCGTGGATCCAGCATCCAGAATCCCAGACGCATTTCACCTTCGGCAGAAAGACCCGTGACTTCTCAGCCTCTGGGTGTCGAAGTGTGTTGAAATTGTGATCAGGGGAATGTGCGAATAAGAACTTGATAAAAGTGGTGAGGTTTGGGGGTGGGGAAGGATAGGTTGTTCCTTTTAATTTGTTCTTAAATTGCACAGAGATGTGTTCAGGTCATGTAATCTGCTGTGTGATCAATCTTGACCGTTTTCATAGCAGAATACTACGGTGAACCAGAGTATAATGTTAAGTCTTTCACTTTCACATTTAAGACGTTGAAGAAATCAAACTCAATAGTTCATTGAATTGAAACACATAATATGTCAAAGGTGTGTGGCAAATGTTTCTTTTTATATTTCTCTCTCATCTCTGTAATTTTTTTATTTTTTTTTCTTAGGTTGCACTGTTTTCTGTGGAATAAGATTTCATGTTCGTCATAATCTCAGTTTGTAACTCATTGAATCACAAACTAGTCACTGTCACCAATATAATGTTTATGATGTCATAAAAAGTAAAGCAAAAATTACTTTGTGTCTGACTGAACCTCATATCTCTAGACCTTTCTGGGACAAACATTTCAAGTAAGATTTGTCTTTTAAGATTTCTGAAACTAAAGTTTGATGCTTCCTGATTACTTGTCAGGAAATCATATAGGAATAGAAATACCTTTTCACTAGTTAACTGGCAGAAACTTAGGTTAACATACTTAGTGTTGTTTTTTTTTGTAAGCGATGAATATTGTTATAAAATCATTACGCAAACGTACAGTTTTGTAAAGGTTTAAGGAAGCATCTTTTTTTCTCAGATTAAGGTGTTATGGAATTAATATGAAAATGAATGTAGTGGTTTTGTTAATTCTAAAAATTACACTTTGCACTTCTACAGTTCGTGAAAAATTCAAAACGTACATCTAACGTTAAAGCGCTTCACTATAATGACCATTAGTGGGCGCCATATGATGCGTTTGATCGGGTTGAACCAACGAGGAAGACGTGCACGCTGAAATAAGCCGCCAAATCACTGGAGAAGATCTGATTAAAATATTGGATTAAGAATTTCAAGGTAAATGGGTCAATTTGAGCAAAATCCTTTACAATATATTTATTTTCATAGACTGCAGAACAAGAAGTTTACTTGTGTTGCCAAATAAGCTGCATTAGATAATTTAACCTATAATGGACTGAATTTTCCCAAATAACAAGGTTTTTATATGGTTCAACATTCTCCTGCTCAGACAAAAAGTGGTTTCAAAGTACAGTGATGAATTTTTAAAAAAATTACTATCATCATTGGCTACATATGGGGTTTGGTTGCATGAAGACTAAAGGACTTGTAAAAATACCCCTCAGTTTTTTCTAGTTGCCTCTACAGCCAACATAGTGAACCCATTTTGTAGAAGTGCACACATATTCACCCCTAACCCGCTTTTCTCTTAAGTATAGAACCAAGATTAGCATTAGATACGTCACTAAGCAGCTCTAAGTGGAGAAATTAGCCCAACTGGATTAGTCTAACGAGAGGGCAGTGTCTGGTGTTCAATTAATTACAGTTTAAACCATGTAAAGATGGTTCTGTCGAAATGGATCTTTCAGCACTTTACTAATGACGAAATACTATGTTTGGACAAACACTGTTTACACATATATAGAGAGGAATAAAGATGATTATTTTTAATTGCATCAATGCCTCAGATGAACAAATACACTTTGAGGAGGTGATGTATTAAGTCAGACCCCAGACTTAATAAGAAATCTTCAAGAAAAGAGTCTTGGTTTGATCAGTGTATGTGTGCATATGCCTATTCACTGGGGGCCTCATTTATAAAATGTTTAAGATTTAATCTTAAAGTGTGCATACGCTAAAATCCAGTCATATTTTCATATTTATAAAAACGGTCTTTGTCAGGGTCTAAGCAGACGTATGCACTTTTCCTTGTGGCAAAGAGTTTGGAGTACTGTAGGTATTTGGAAATCCAAATGATTCTTGCTGCTCGCCATTCTCAAGTAAAGGATTAGGATGTTGACTGGTGCTCTTTTACATGTTAATGATATTAATTAGGCTGCATTTACAAGGCGGAGATCTGAAACCGTTCAGCTGCACTCAATTTCATGATCATTTGCAATTTATAGATTTCACATCTGGAAGAGAGTCTTACGCATGTACGTTCGTTCTTTAAATCACACGTATGCGCATTTGAGAAATGATTGTAAGATCAAATATAGGACGGTTTCTTCTCAACAATTTATAAATAAGGCCCTGGGTTCCTAGAATCTTCAGTGTTGTTATGATAAAGGCCTACCCATGTCTGTGATAGCAAAGCAACTGTAGCCGCGTTTCCATTATCCTTCAAATTTTCGCAAATTGAAATTGCGAATTGAAAATACGCCCAATGGAAACACGTCAATTTCGCAAAAACTCTCATTTATCAAGGTCACCTGACGTAGATGACATGGTATGTTTGGACAGAATAAGAGACAGAGTTCTTTATTAAATTCATAAAAGACATTTCTAAACCTCAAAGAAATGCCACAATCAAGACCTCGAAGCAGATATGAGGGAGAATCACCCAGAAACACCTCATATGTGCCGCTCTCAAGTATAAGGGTCTTTCCTTGCCATTAATGATTGGATAACACACATACGTCTCCTTTGATTAATAATAATGGCCAGTGCAGTGGCTGGGATAGCCTATACATAAACCTACCAACGTCCGTTGCCATGATTTTTGGAATGAATTACTTGAAAATTAAGTTTTAGTGGCATAATATCGGTTAATGGAAACGGCGTCATTTCGCAATAGTTTTTTGTCGACATTTAGAAAACAAAATCGCAAAAGTTTTGCACAAATCTAAAATGGAAACGCGCCTATTGTTCACTTTGTTAGTAACATCCTGCTGCTAAATACTTAAAGAGTAAAAAGCTTCTGGCAGCAATATAAGATGAGTCAGTCTACACTGCGAATCAAGCAGCACGACGAGAAGCTATCTATGCGTCTACCAAGTAAATCGTCTTTGTTGATTGTAATAGCAGAGTTCTAGCAATTGCTTGCTGTGTGCACATGATGTTAGTGATTGAGATAAGAGATAAGAAAGAATTCGTAGTTGTAGGGTTCATTTTATTGAGATTTCTATACATATAAGACCTTCAGTTCTGGGATTGGTGGAAGGAGTGTCCATGATTCTCTTTGCTGTACTGGATCCAACCTTCATCAGAAGATTGTTGCTCACTTCTTAAAAAATTGGATGGGGGCGGGGATCTTGATATCCTGGCCCCTCTCCAGCTTCTTCTCACACTCGATAAGGTAGTTGACACCATCGACGACCAGCTGCACCAGTTCCACCTGGTAAAGAAAAGCAGAGTTACACCAGAATCTTGTGCATGTAAATCTCCATGTTAACCCACTGGCTTGAATGACCTACCTCGGATTTGCCCAGGCGGTCAAGGTTTGAGATGTCGAAAGTGTCGCCAACCGCAGCTGTGTCCACACCTCCAGTGCCACGCTTCTGAAGCCTCAAGTTATCCAGGATCTTTCCAAAACGAGGGTCCTACAGGCATTTTTTTTAATTAGACAGGTTTCCGCCATTCAATACTCCTTCTTTCCCAAAGCTTTCACTATAAGATAAAGCTAATTACTGTTACCTTGCTGAGCTTTGGCAAGCGAACGTGTACTCCAGCCCTGAGGCCAGTGCCTAGGTTGGATGGGCAAGTCAGTATGTAACCAAGACGTTCATTCCACATGAACTCCCAGCCTCGCTCCTGAATCAATTTTTCCACCTGTTCAACAGAGAAGCAGCCAATGGATGAAAGACAATAACTTCACAGCACAATTTTACAGATGAGACTGTCAAATATACAGCTCTAGATATGTTCTTGAGCAGTTAGCTTGGTTAATGGACAAGCATAAAGGTGGTGTGGTTTTACCTGTTTGAGTCCTCTGCAGAACCTCTCAAACACCCTTTTCATGTTGCCACCCTTCTCCATGGAGATGACACGGGTGTGGTCTTCCTCATTGATCCATATTAAGAAGGTCTTCTCATTGTTATGCCTTGCAAATGATTGGATGTTTTAGAGACAAGAAGGAGCTTGCTCAAAACCAAAATGTCATTTAGGAACCATATATTGCACATGGATGATTTGTACTGTACTGTCAGTCATGCCAGTAAGTCAGTCATGCTTTATGAAGTCAAGAGCATTTTGCAATAGTGTTCCATGACATGCATTTAATCTTACATAGAATTTAAGCTTTGGTTGATCTGAAGACAGTTCTTTACTTGCAGGCAAAAGTGAGAATTATATATACTAAATATCTTATGTGACTTATCTTGTTAGCTACACAAATGGTGATCAAGTCATGCTAAGAACTTCGTAAAGCCATACCAGATGCCTCTTGCATCTGGCCAGTCACGGGCCATAAAGGCACAAGTCAACAAGGGGGACACAGGTTTGTCAAACAGAAAGTGGTCCTACAAAAGGATGAAAGGTAGACAAAGGTAGGTGGAACTGGAGAAGTAGAGCAGAATAAGGGGAAAATGCAACCTATAAAAAACTTGGAAGAGTGGGGATTGTTAGGGCTGTGCTACCATGGCTTCTTCTCTCTCACTCTAGCCTTACCAGATCCCACGAGCATCTGGCCAATCCCTGGCCATCCCAGCTGAAGTGAGCAAAGGAGACACTGGCTTGTCAAAGAGAAAATGCTCCTAAGCCATGCCAGCATGAAAGGAAGAGTTCAGCATCATGATGTGTGGAAGAAACTCCATTAAACCCAATCACATTATCAACTAAACCTAGAATCCAGTCGGAACCAAAATATCCCATGACAGAAAGAACTTTATGGAAGCAACTCACATCAATAAGTGTTTGCTGCTCAGCATCACTCATTTCAGTCAAGCTGTAGTAACGTCCAGAGAGGTCTCCTTTTAAGCCAGCCAAGGCCTGGACAGTCACTCTTTCCACTTCACGTCGCTCAGAGCGGCTGCAGGCAGGGGGAAGGCTGAGGCCACGGATGCTGCGGCCTGTGCGCACACGGGAGGACAGGACGTAGTGTTCGTCAAATACGCCTGAATGGATCTGCAAGATAAACAACCAGGAAGAAAATAGAATCAAATGGAACTCTGAGAAACTCATTTTACATGATGAGATAAAAACAGATGTGCACCTTGGAGGCATCCAGGTCAGTGGGATGCTTCATAGTCTTTGGGTCATAGCCATTGTGTCTATCCTTGATTACAGGATCAAAGATTTCAGCAAACACCTGCAACAGAGAAGTCAAGGGAGTTGTCTCTCCTAATTAGTTTGCAAGACATTAAAGGAACACGCCGACTTTTTGGGACTTTAGCTTATTCACCGTATCCCCCAGAGTTAGATAAGTCCATACATACCCTTTTCATCTCTGTGCGTGCCGTAACTCTGTCTGACGCACCCACCGCTAGCCTAGCTTAGCACAAAGACTGGAGGTAAATGGCTCCAGCTAGCATACTGCTCCCAATAAGTGACAAAATAACGCCAGCATTTTACTATTTACATGTTGTGATTTGTATAGTCACAGCGTGCCGTGTACAAATAACAAGGTCACATGAGACACAGCCATCTTCTAACCGTATACATACTGGGAACTATATTCTCAGAAGGCGAAGCACTGCTACTTCTGCGGAGTGATTTACTCCAACTCTGAGCGAACTCTCTGCTCCTCATAAGCTAAAGTCCCAAAACGTTGGTGTGTTCCTTTAAGACAGGAGAGGCAAAATCAGATCTTGTAGAAAAGACCAGTTTTTACAATAATGAATTTGACTTGGCCATGCTTGTTTATGTTGTTTAGTAGTGGTTTGGTGCTGGTCTAGATAGCAGACCAACATAGTCATAACATTCACCAGCAAAACTTAAGAAGCCAGCATCCCAAATACAATGCATGCTGTTGACCAGCTGGTCTTTTAAGCAAGGGTTGAACAAAACTTTCTTGAGAAGAGAAGTTGGATATTTTATGGATTTAGGTATTTTGAATGTATTGCTGTACCTCATAGCTCTCCTCGTCACCAGCAACCATACCGACTGTCTTGATGAAGGGATGACCGGGGTTGTCCACACCAGTCTGAATGCACTGGTCAAGAGTCCAGTTGTTTGGGGTAATCTTGTCCCTCAGCTTGGCATAGATGGCAGGGGTCAGTGCACCGGACATACAGTTGTTGTGTTTGCGAAGGTCAGGGAAGTCAGCACTGTTGAGGAACACAATGTCACATCTTGAGTCATGTTCTGTCTTTAACCCTGTGGAAAAAGTGACTGAGAGGAAGATTATGAGTTGTTGGAAGCCATGGCATTCTTGTAGAAATTAGGAGTTTGTTGTGAAGCAATCTTGTTAATTATATTGTATAATTTGCGGGCATCAGGGAGCCGATATCACACGTACTCTGTGAATAGGGAGTGGCAGTAATTACCACACATTTGACAAGATTAGATATTTGTCAGTGGCGCTCAGGATCTGCAAATCATTTGCCATCATTTGACTCTCTTTACTCTCTTCATGCGGGAAGCGAAATCTGATGTACTGTAACAGGCTACCGCAGCAAGCCTAACCATGTCCCTTTAGGGGCTCCGTAGAATGCGTTATTCATTTTCCGTGCCTTTCCCGAATACGGATTTAGGCTTCAGGCACACCCCTAGTCATTGGCCCTGGCTCAAACGGCACACTTGATGATAATTCAGTCATATCACGAGACTACACTAGTGTAGACTTTATAGTGGGATTACTACCCGAAAGTATATCCAGGATTATGTCAGTGTGGACTTAGAGGATCGCAAAGTCTGAGAGTGGCATTTGGGGCAGATGGACTTTTTGTGAACTGGGCCTAAATCCAAAATCTACAGCCTTTATATGCCAGAGAAACAAGCGTGCTGCCATCTTTAGAATTCTATGTTTCAACCTCCGTTTTTGTGGTAGCCCTTTATACTTCTATGGCATCAATGTCGAAGAGTAATTAGCTGGTGAAGGGGATTTACTTATCGTAGAGTTAACGAAAGTTATCATATGAGCATTGTTATGTTTGAAGAGGATGACATAAAAGATGTCAGTGGACCGGGAAAATTTTAAAATGAACGGTTCATTCATAAATCCGTAAGTTCTTACCTTTATACTGTGGAAATACAAACCAGAAGACAGAACACAAAAAGGGAGCGGTACTACATAAGACCTATAGGACTGTGACAAGAGACTGACTAATCAGAAACAGTTAATGTAGTTTCTCAGTTGAAGGTTAAAGTCCCCGTGAACCGGAAGTTGCAAACGACTTTTCTCCAGTGTTATGACGTATTTCCCAGTGAAAAGGAATATTGAACAGAGGGCAGGGTTTTACTCTAGCGCTCCTCCTCTCCATCTCTGCTCATAGCAGACTCAACGGTTTGAGGGGAGTGGTTAAGCGTTGCCCAAACCAATTCCTCAAACCTACGTCATCAGAGAAGGTCCTCCAATGCAGAGGGGAGGGGCATTTTCAGATTTTGATTAAAGATTACCATGGTAAAAAATGTTTTTTTAAAATATTTTCTTGCACGGATTAATTGTTCACCACAAGACTAGTAATATGCGCTAACAAAGTAAATAGGGTCAATTTTGATTTCATGGGGACTTTAAGGTATGAATCAGGGTGTTGGATCAACCTAAAAGACCAACAGTAGGTTAATTCGAGAAACTTCGGTCTTGGTCTGCTGATCTGATTTGATCTTTGGCATCTATTAGCGTGGAAGAGTGTGATGTGTGGAAAAGGACATAAGCTACTTAAGTGTCATGTTCCCACCCATTTACCTTTCACTTAGTTAACATTTGGCACTTCATCACATAGTACATCATGACCTCTACGCCTGATCATATTTTTTTCCATCACAGGTGCAAGTTAACTCTGACGTACCCTTTCTTTGATGAATGTTAAAAACATATTAGCTTCTCATGCATTTTATTCAGACATGATTAGCAATGTGTTAAGTGATAGATTAAGCAAGCAAGAGTCTAGATATTTATTATACAATGACTTGCTATATTTCATGCAGTATTATCAATGGGATATAATTGAATTCACCACTAGTGCTTACCTGGGAGGGTATAGTTTCCTCCTCTGTTCTGCCGAGATGACAGCACTGTCACTCAATAGATAACCGGTTGCCATCGCACCGGCTCCAATGCTCGCCATGAGCAAGCCACGGCTTGACATCATCTTGGCGAATGAGCTTGCCATCTTCACACCGTTTCTTGTCAAAAAGTTCAGACGGGTCAGCACTGGAAGAACAAAGTGGCAAGGTTTTCAGAATGATCATAGCAATGAATACTTAATTTCAGACTAATGTTGTGTTAGTTAACAGATGGTGCCCTAAGGTGAAACGTTTCACGTGATTTAAAATGGCAGCTTACTTGTTTGTGACTGGTTACCTTATTAAGAGACTGATTTATTAATACTTCCTGAACATGCCTACATCTATTCAGCATAGGTGGTTGCATTGGTTACATTTTAAATCTCAAAGAGTCGTCCATTACTAAAGGACAGTTATGGATAAATTTGAATAATGTTCCCGAGAAATGTCTTAAATACAGGGCATAGTTTAGTATCAAGCCAAATATGATTTTGTCATATTTTGTAAAAGAGAACCAAACCACACTAAAGACAGTCCATCAAAATATTAAGAGCATTGGTCAATGTATATAGGTTTATCTATCTAAGGGAGATTCTTAAACTATAACATTGTGTGACAGACTTGACATATCCAATCCCCGTTGACAATACTGGGAAAGTGAAAGTGTTATTAATAGACTAGCAGACTACATGAAGTGTTTGGAACGAAGCCCCAACTGGCATCGGTCTATCCTGAGACCTCGTGCTCAGCCGTGACATTCTGAACCGGTCACACAAGTGTTCACAAGACCAGACGAGAATCTGGCAGCCTGAGCTCAGATCTACATAAAACAGCAAAACTCTGTGATACTTCTGAACAGGTGGCCCATCAGCACTTCACCATGCTTTAAAGTCTATCTCTTGGCGGAGTTGTGGGGGATTATTAGGCTTTTAACTCAAGGATTAGTCTATAATGTTTGAAGAACACCATTAAATAATAATCTAGCTGTTAGGGTTTGATAGCTATAGCGGGGTTATGGAATAATCTAGTTGTCTGATAAACCTGGCATTGTACTTTACAAATTTTGTTGGCGAATTGCTTTTGTAAATCGCTTTGGATAAAAGCAACTGCTAAATGCATACATGTAAGATGATAGAACTACTGTATAATGTCCTTAAAGATGGCACAGTGATTCCACTAAATGCTTCTTGTTGAAAAAGTAACCTGTGCCGTATGGGTATCTGCAATGTATTTTACAGTCAAGTTTTAAAATGAATCAAAACATTGATTAAATATACACTATGCAGTACAGTAAATCTCCAAGAAAAATCTAATCTAAATCAATGAAAACTATTTCTTACCAGTCAACAGAATTCCTTATTCTCAAACTTAGCTTTAGTTCTCTCTGGTTTTTTTTATGATTAAGTAGTAGAAGAGGGTTTTTTTTACCTGTAGAGTGTCCTCTGTTACAGTAGGCTGTGTCAGAAAGCACACAGTCTGTGGGTGAAGCTGGCGCTCCTCCCAGGATATGGGATTAGAAGCCGACCTGATGGCCAATCCTCTTCCACGTAATTGCCAGGTCATAACCCATGTCTGGCGTCCGGCTTGTCCTTGAGACCTGCCGCCATGGTCCAGCATTTTGCACTCTACACAACCTCTTAAATAGAAGCACTATCAGCTCTTTAAAACTTCTTAGTCTTACCTGGAAAAAGTGGACTTCTACAATACTTATTTGAAATCACTATCACAACTTGTAGATGCACAAGACAGACAGAATTATAGATAGACAGATCAAAATATCTAATTGATCTTTTGAATGCATGATAGAAAACAAGCATACAGAAGATAAGACAAAAAAGTTTTATTTCATAATTTACAGTTACATCATGGATAGGTGTACATTTATGTTGGTAATTTAAAAAAAGACATGTATGTGAATTCATATATGAAAAGAGGTAAAGACACTCCTTCAGGAAGTGTGCATGAGTCAAAAACATTGTTTAAATAAAAACGACAACGCAGGCAGCTTAAAGTTCTCAATGATGACTGTTTTCCAGATAGAAGTTAAACTAAACGCATATATAACCAATTAAATAGATAGGGCACTGTACATATTCTGCTGAATCTATTATTGATTAGCTTGTTCGGTGTTTGATTAGTTTTGAGCAGAAATCTGCAGGAAAGTGGACGTCGAGGGCCAGAGTTAAGAACCCCTGTGGTAGGGGGCGCTATTTCGCATCTTCTGAAAGAGTATCCAAAAACAAGCAAAGAAGAAGCAGAAACAAGAGATGTTTCCAAGGGGGTAATCCCAAGCGGGAAGGAAGTCGACCGGAAGTTGAAGCCGGCCGCGTGCCACCATGTAGCAGAACTTCACCTGCTGTTAGCATTCCATTGACTCCCATTCATTTTGGCGTCACTTTGACAGCGAATAACTTTACATCTGAGGCGTTTGAAGACTCCATTTGTCCATTATTTATTTCTAAAGAAACACGACAATGTATAAAATGCTCCATTACCTTGTATCTTACGTTACGGCCCCGTGGAAGCAGTTTTTGTAAAAGTAGGCTAACGATTGCGTCATAACCACGCGACTCTCTGTCGCACAGTAGAGAGATTACCGTATGGACAGGAGGAGAAGCTTGCGTGCAATCGGGGAGACATGGAGGCAAAATGACAAAATAATTAATCAGAATACCTAGCAAAAGTTACTCCTGCTCCAAGCTCATGGACAGCTCCTACTCACACTCTCCGTCTCTGCAAGTTTCGGAAGGGAATGATTCAGATTTCTCATGCCACAGCCACTAGAAGACAGACGGGTTGCTCACGTGACATCTGCGTCGTCAAGCTCTGTTTGAGTCTGCGCGTCAGGAACGGAAGTCCTAAAAAATCGCTAAAAATGGGCTTCACTTGTCTCAATTGAGTTCCAATGAGATGGCTCTGTCCACTTCTTATACTGTCTATGGGTAATCCATCAGCCGGAAACTGAAGCTTCCCCGGGGGCCGCCATTGATTAGCAGACCATCTCCTGCTGTTAGCATTCCATTGACTCCCATTCATTTTGACGTCACTTTGACAGCGAATTAACTTTACATCTGAGGCGTTTAAAGACTCCATTTGTCCATTATTTATTTCTAAAGAAACACGAAAATGTATAAAAGGCTCCATTACCTTGTATCTTACGTTATGGCCCTGTAGAAGCAGTTTTTGTAAAAATAGGCTAACGATAACCACGCGACTCTCTGTTGCACAGTAGAGAAATTACCGTATAGACAGGAGGAGAAGCTTGCGCGCAATCGGGGGGACGTGGAGGCATAAAGTCAAGGGAGAAGCCCATAGAGAGTCATAAAGTTCCTCCTGCTCCTAGCTCATGGACAGCTCCTACTCACACTCTCCGTCTCTGCAAGATTCGGAAGGGAATGATTCAGGTTTCTCTTGGCACAGCTACCAGAAGACAGACGGGTTGCTCACATCACATCTACGTCGTCAAGCTCAGTTTGAGTCTGCGCAGTACGCTCAGCCATCAGAAAGTGAGTGCTTCTAATTGACTTCACTTTTCTCCGTTGAAGTCTATGGGGTCGCTGTGACCATTTCTTTTACTGTCTATGGATGTTTCACACAGGTAAGCTAACGTGATCAAACATTCAACAGCTTGTAAATCAAAACTGAATATCAAATGACATGTCGAACCCATGAAGAGGAAACGACTGTGAAGCTTTGTGGGTGTTTATGGACTTGTGGGTGTTAATGGGATTTTCTCAGCTCTTTGTTCAAAATGTTTCTTTTTCATTAAATTTACCTAGCCTAGAAATCTAGACGCACCCTAGCGGCAGCAAGTTTTATTTTGCAGCCAGTGTCGTCTTGCAACTCTCCGTTGGCTTGCGAGCTGGAAAAACCAAACTCTAGTCAGACCAATCACATCGTGTATAGAGTCGGTGGGCGGGCTTAACATAAAGACGACAGAGTTGCGACGGTTCCCTGCTACTAAACAAAGAAGAGCTGCTGCTGCTGGCGATCAGCGGTCTTTCGAATCGGCTTTAGCCGCGACTCTGGAGGACTTGGAGTTAAGCTTTTCTTTAAGAAAAGAACAAAGAACGGCACTGAAGTCATTCTTACAAAAGGAAGATGTGTTCAGAGTTTTGCCGACCGGATACGGAAAAAGTTTAATCAATCAACTAGCCCCGCTGGTGGGAAAACGCTCTGGTTGGTTGTAGCGCTATCCTATTGCATGCAGAGGGAATTTGAAAGACAACCGTTTATCCCGGCCCTCGGATTGAGTCCTGCCAATGGTGTGTTCCCAGACCCAACATCTTGATATGGGTCTGGCTTGTCAGGCTAAAACTTTCCCACATTCAAGTGTTGATAAAAAGAATGCACGAAGCTAGAATACAATGTTTTGTTGTTGTTTAAAAGAGAGGCTCTGTTCTTTCCTTTTGATATATTGCGAGTTAAGATATTCATACAACAAAATATTCTGGCGGCCATGAACATTTTGTGACTGGCAACTTTGTTTAACTCTTTCCTCACCAGCGTTTTTGAAATAAGTTTCCAGCCACCACCAGCATTTTTGATCATCTTCACAAAATTTTCATGGCCCCCAGAATATATTGTATGAATATTTGAATATGCAATATATCAAAATAAAGAACAGAGCCTCTGCTCTGTGCCTGTTTTATTCTAGCTTCATGCTTTCTTTTTTTTATCAACACTTGAAGGTGTGCAAGTTTCATTAAAAAAGCAACATTTGGAGCAAAAAGCTGAGAAAATCTAATTTTAGTCCATGAATCCAGATAGGATTAAAACAATGATCAAAACAAAGATGGAGTTGATCGAGTCCATCAACACCCCCAAAGCTTCACAGTCCTATATCTCGTCCTGGGTCGACATTTCATTTAGTAACGTAGGTTTTGATTTATATGCCGCATTATTTTACATATGGATCTGTTTACATATGATATATCGCTTGTTTCTGCTTCTTCTTCGCCTGTGGTTTGATCAGGAGATTCAGTACTCTTTCAGAAGATGTGTAATAGCGCCCCCTACCGTATAACAGTGAAAACTTGGAAAGCCGGAAAATTCCGTCAATGAAAGAGTTAAAAAAACGCTGGTGGGAAAGAGTTAAGTGTAGAACATACGTAACAAATGCTTTGAACAATAGAAACTGCTATTGTTTATCCATAAGATAAAGAAAACATTTTAAAATATAATGACAATTAATTTTGTATTTTTGAAAATTATATTAAATACAGATTCATGCAAACACATGCCAAATATTTATACAAACAAAAACATGCTAAAAGAGCAAATGTAGCCTCATGCTGTGTAAACGAATGACACCTAACATTAACAAATGACAGATATTTCTTTTGGTAAACAGTGATTGTTTGAGCTTTGATGTTTCATGTTTGTCATACATACGGGCGGAGTGATTAAGAAACTTGCTTGTCAAAATAGGACCAGCGAACATCAATCTCACACTTGTGATGTAATTTATTGATATCTGAACAGACATTTCTACACATACAAAAATGATTCTCATTATACTATACTAAAGATCTGACATTTAAAATTAAAGGTAAAAACATTTCAAGAGATTATCAAATTGATATTAAAATGTATCATGCTAGAAATATGCACTCCGGAATATTATAACTGTACATAATATTTAAAAAAAGGCACATTTATACCTGAGTTTACAGCAAAAAAATTCACAATACGAAATTCTATGCAATGAAGTAAATAAACTGATAGATTGTCGTTTCTAGAATGGACAGACTTTAGTTCAGATGGAAGTATAGATTCCCACAGAAGCTTCTTACTTGATATCTGCGTCTGGTGTAAACATTATCGTCACGTTTAGTTGGCAGGAGGGATTCTTGGCTCAATCTTCAGAGATAGTTCATAAAGTGTGTCCTCATCCATAACTAGAGTCTTATCAAGGAGGAACTGTGTTACCTGAGAGGAGAACAGTCAATCACAACACGATTCCACACTTGGTTCAGCAAACAGACTGAAACTCACTTCCCTTTCATGTTTTAAGTCTAGTCCGCGATAAGTTGCATAAATTGAAAACCAAGTCTTTAACCTTATAAAGCCTATTGCGTCATATTTGACACGCAAATTTCTAAGGCCTGTAAATTATAAACATGATCAAAACGTTACTAAAAAAACTGTTGTATACAATCTACCTCATGCCTTCTGTCGTCTGACTGATAGTTTAGACTTTTTTAGCAAGATTTTTAGTATAATTGAATAAAAAATAACAGCTTGTGAGTTTTTGCTGCAAAATCTTTACTGATTTTTATTAAGTAAACATACGAATAACAATATTTTTAGCAATATTTAAAGTTGAATATTTACTGGACTTAAGTAACTTAGGTTTACTTGATTCTACATGCATCTTTTTTTTAAAAAATCATGTTAAAATGTGAGTATTAAACATGATCATCAGCCTTTTGAGGAAGGTTTACGTATTTGTTCATCTCTCAATCATCATTGTATTGCATTGCATTATAAAAAAAGTGCTTTTGATCATAAAACTAAGCATTTAAATATCATATTACTAAGATGTATTAATGGCAGATATAGAGAGACGACTGATATTAATATTAACTGATATTAATTGCATTTTATGTAAGTAGTCTATACTGTTATAAAGAATTTCATCTCACTTTCTGGCCATAAAATATCAGCATCTGCACCAAATTGCATATTTTTGCTAAGTTTGGGAATAAAATGTAGCTGTTTTCCCTCCATATTTTCACTATATAAACTATAAAAGTCTGATGCATAAAATATGAATCTAAACAAAAAACATGCATGCAAACTTTTTTTGTCTAAGGGTTCAATAAACAGTTAAATTTCAGAAAACATTGAGTTCTTTCATAAGTCAGGCAGTACAGGGTTAAAAGTGTGCATGAGCACTTGACCTAAAGCTCTGTATCTACAGCTTCCATAAGGTCTTGCTACACGTCATGACCGTACCTTGGGTTGCAGGTCTATCCTGTAGGGCGCCTGCTGAAACTGTCGGATCTCTCGTATTATGTGTGAGATCTGTGAAGGACAACAAAAGCACAGCTCTTTACTGATGACCACAAAATGTGAACTGCTGTCTTCCAAAATCCTGACAGAATTTACCATCCTCATTTTAGAGAAGTTGACCAGCCCCTCCTCGGTGAAGTTGGGCGTTCCTTCCTCGATAAACGCCAGATCCGTCAGGTACATGCCCAGATAGGGCACACACGGAGGGTTACAGCTGTGGATTAAATACCACACCATACATTTGACAGAGTATGTGTTTATATTCAGTGTAAAACTAACATACACAAACTCACTTTTTCAGAGTTTCCCTCAGGTTCTTAAACCTCCCTTCAGATGAAACTATCTTCTGCAGCCTGTCCATAAGAGCTTTGGTCTGACAATAAACAAAATCCATGCATGGTTAAAATGGACAAAATGCACACACAAAAAAACACTAATACTGTGTTTGTTTAATCCTATGGAATCTCTGAGGCTTTCTCGACCCACCTGTTTGCAGACCTTGACCCATGTTTTCTTTAACCTGTAAATGGCGCTGCGGTTCAGAGCGGACGTGATCTCCAAGACGCCGTTGTAGTTGTTGAGACAGCGGCATATATCAGCCACAGCCAGCCACTTCTCAATAGAGTTGGCTCTGGAGCTCACGTCGCATTGAGCCATGATCTGAGACGCCACCAGATTACTCATCTATAGAAAAAAATGATCATTCAGTTATATTGACTTGCTCTGACACACATCACATGAAGGAAAATGGCACCATCCTTGTGCATCCTAAAGGACTTTTTGTCTTTTTCAGTTTTTTATTTATTTTTGGATCATTATGCCTTTGTTAATGCCAACATTTCGCAAAAGTGTGTATTTTTATTGGAATTTGGCTATTTTACCTTCATTTCCTTTACTATATCTATTTTACACAAGGCAGACAAAATAGTTACACTTTGAACATTAAAGGCAGTCTTTGTTAATAGGCTTTCGTTCTGTTGGCGAGGCTTCAAAATGACTATTTTTACTATTTATTTATTTTTTCAAAAGCTGGTGCCATTTTTTCAGGCTTGGCCTATAAAGCAAGTACTAGCTTTCTCCTGTTTTCTGCTTCTGCGTATTATAAAGCCAATTGGATAAATTATGCAGCTAAAATTGGTGTGGGTGTGTGGATGTATAATTGTGTGTGTGTGTGTGTGTGTGCAATATTTGAGAAAGAAAAATTCTACTCTACTACATATCACAAATGCCAGCGCTGTCTATACCATTGGAGCTTTACTGGGATCTAATGGAAAACGTTTGGTACTGAAAAATCTTACTGAAAGCTAACTTCAGTTAACTTCAATTTGGAACACAACTTTTTTAGATTTATGGCTTGCATTTTTTGAGTTCAACATGTTTTATAAAATATATATTTTATATAAAACAATGTTCATAAATAATTTTCCTAAACTAAAACCTCTATTACTTTTTTCTTTTTTTAATTCATCTATAACCTGTCAAAAGTCTTTAAAATGAGACCAAATCTGGCAAGTTTTTTGACAATAATTTTTGTTCTCTAAGGACCTCAGAGAAACTTTTTAAATTGACGCACAAGGGTTAAATGCATGCAATTGCTGTTTAATGTTGTCTTTTTTAGTCTTAAAAATGTGTATATCTTTATATATCTACACAAGGATTTCCCAAATGGGGGTTTGTGAGTTGATGAAAAGCTAATAATGAATTATACTGAATGTAAAATTAAAATAAATAAACGGGGCTACACGATAATCGCAATTTATCACTTAGTGTGATTCTCAAATCAAAGGCTGCAATTTAATTAACTGTATAATTGGATACAGTTGTACTAAAAAATAAAAAATAATATTTAATAATTCACTCTGAAACATGCAGCAGACTGCGTTAAATTACCAAATTTACCAAATATTTTTTATTTTACAATACAACTGTAATTTACAACGGTAATATATTTATCTTTATTTTTATAGTTAAAACATACAGTGTGGAGAACAAGTACAGTGCAATGCATAAGTGAATACACCCATGCTAAAGTTGACTAAAAAGAGGAATAAAAAATCATATTTTGGAAATTGAACTTAATGCCTTAATTTAAAAAATTAGGAAAAATCCAACCTTTAAGGACACCAATTTTCTTTGTGAATGAATAATGTATCGTAAATAAATAAATGTTCTTCCTTAAAATACATGGTGCATAAGTCTGAACACCCCTATGTTAAATTCCCATAGAGGCAGGCAGATTTTTATTTTTAAGTATTTTTTTAAAAAAAAATTAGGATACTATGCATCCTGATAAAGTTCCCTTGGCCTTTGGAATTAAAATAGCCCCACATCATCACATATCCTTCACCATACCTAGAGATTGGCATGGGGTACTTTCCATAAGATCATCTCTCAATGCAAATCAAACTAGCTTTTAGGCTAACTGAAATAAAATCATGCCAATCTCTAGGTATGGTGAAGGCTATGTGATGATGTGGGGCTATTTTAATTCCAAAGGCCAAGGGAACTTTATCAGGATGCATAGTATCCTAAAAAAAAAAAAAAAAAATACTTAAAAATAAAAATCTGCCTGCCTCTATGGGAATTTAACATAGGGGTGTACTCACTTATGCACCATGTATTTTAAGGAAGAACATTTATTTATTTACGATACATTATTCATTCACAAAGAAAATTGGTGTCCTTAAAGGTTGGATTTTTCCTAATTTTTTAAATTAAGGCATTAAGTTCAATTTCCAAAATATGATTTTTTATTCCTCTTTTTAGTCAACTTTAGCATGGGTGTATTCACTTACGCATTGCACTGTATTTGATACACAAGTATCTGTGAGAGACGGAATTCTTACTGGTTGGTAGGTGATCAAATACTTATGTCATGCAATAAAATGCAAATTAATTACTTAAAAATCATACAATGTGATTTTCTGGATTTTCCGTCACTCACAGTTGAAGAGTACCTATGATAAAAATTACAGACCTCTACATGCTTTGTAAGTAGGAAAACCTGCAAAATCGGCAGTGCATCAAATACTTGTTCTCCCCACTGTACATCTAATAATAATTATTATTATTATTATTATTATCGACATCTGTGAGCATGCAAATGTGCCATTAAATTAATGAAATATCCTAAAATATCTGGTACTTCAAGTAAATATTTTATGTCTAAGACGTTTGGCTGACAAAAAAGTTTGGGAACATATTATCTTTACCATCTTTTATTCTAAAAGCTTCTGCTTAAATGACTAAAAATAGCTTTATAGACAAACCTGCGCAAACACATTCTGTCATTATTATTTTAAAATCTGAGGATGTGTGTCTGATCTTTTGATGTTTATGGATTATAATTTTTGCCCACATCATTGAAGTGCTGACTGGTCTTCATAATGTACGGAGTCCTTTCACTTTTGTCCGTTTTCATCCAGCCTTGACCAAGAAACTCCCTAGAAACACATCAAACATCTTTATCAAACACTACTATAGAGTAAATCACCAACAATTTATGAATCAAACACTCTAGAGTATTAATTGATGCTCTGATGGAATCCTCACTCGTATGGAATGTTCCGGAACACAATATGGTCCAGTAGAGTAATCTGTTCCGCCAGTTCCATCGCCGACAGTGACTCAAAGCATTCGACCCTCGGACCCTCGGACTAGAAAACACGCAAAATTACACAGGGATGAAAGAAATACATCTACACACACTTCAGTGCAGTGACACTAACCATTTGGACAATATCCTCAATCTTCAACTGTGAATCATCTTGCTCTTCTTGAGAAAGTGCACTGGGGAAAGAGTAAAGAATTATTTATATTCATTTCATTATTCATGCTTGCTCCCCATAGAACACATATTTTAGCATTTAAATCCACAAAATCCCATAGCATTCCTCCTAAGTCTTGTCTTCCACATACACTAGCATTCAATATACTTTATACTTATAATAATACTTTTATTCAGCAAGGATCCATTAAATTGATCAAAAGTGATTTATAATGTTACAAAAGATTTCTATTAATGTTGTTCTTTTGAACTTTCAATAAATCCTGGGAAAAAAGCATCACGGTTTCTGCAAAAATATGAACCAGCACAACTGTTTTCTATGGAAGCTTGTTTCCGCCACAAAATAAAACATTTTAAAAGATAATTGCGACTTTTTATCTCACAATTGCGAGTTTACATCTCGCAATTCTGACTTTATTTCTCAGAATTGCGAGATATAAAGTCAGAATTGCGTGAAATAAAGTCAGAATTGCGAGATTTCTGAATTCGGACTTTTTTTTCTCGCAATTGCGACTTTATATCTTGCAATTCTGACTTTATATCTCACAATTCTGACTTTATAACACATAATTGCGAGTTTATATCTCGCAATTCTGACATCTTTTCTCAGAACTGTGAGATATAAAGTCCAATTCTAAGGGAAAAAAAGACAGACTTTTTTTAATATTTTTTTTTTACCTCAGAATAGTTTATATCTCACAATTCTGACTTTATAACACACAATTCTGACTTTATATCTCCCAACTGTGACTTTATTGCTCAGAATTGTGACTATATCACACAATTGTGACTTTATTTCTCACAATTCTGACTTCATATCTCGCAATTCTGAGAAAAAAAGTCACAATTCTGACTTGATATATCGCAATTGTGAGAAAAAAAGTCAGAATTGTGAGATAAAAAGTCGCAATTATTATTATTTATTTATTTATTTATTATTCAGTGGCGGAAACAAGCTTCCATAGTTTTCAACACTAATGATAATCAGAAATGTTTCTTGAGCAGCAAATCAGCATATTAGTATGATTTCTGAAGGATCATGTCACACTGAAAATTCAACTTTGATCACACGAATAAATAATATTTTAAAATATATTCACATAGAAAACAGTTTTTTTTTTTATTGTAATAATATTTATTTCACTATAAAAAAATGCAGTCTTGGTGAGCAGAATCTTCTTTCAAAAATCGTACTGACTTTTAAACACTAGTGTACACGCTTCAACTAACATAAGGCGAGTAGATGATTCAATATTTTTGGTGAATTATCCCACCCATCTGTCACTGAGCCATCAAACTCTCTCTCTCAGATTTGTAAGGGTTCCTCAGTGGAAGCCTCACCTCAGTATGTTCGCTGCAGCTTTCCTCTCCTGTGGCAGAAGATCTGGATCTCGCAGAACCTCCTCCAGCAGAGCGACCACAGCCGTCGTCAGTTCTGCGCTCATCTCAAAGTCCTGCAAACACAGACAAACACATGGAGTCGCAACGACCAGGCTTGTGTGATGTAGTGGCCGTTCTGGCTAGCGTTTAGTGCCTCATGAGTCTTGAGAGTCACTGCTGAGCCCTTTTCAAATTCAGGTTGCTCCAGGATGTTCCTGTACTTTATGGCCATAAAACCTGAACACAGTGTGTAAATGCGAACCAACCCAACCATTACTGATGCATTGGGTTTTACAAATTTAACACAAAACTAGTGTTTGTGTGCATGCTCATGATCATTCAGAAATCATTCTAACATGATGATTTGCTGCTCAAGAAACATTTCTGATTATTATCGATGTTAAAAACGGTTGTGCTGCTTAATTTTTTTGTAGAAACCATGAAAAAAAAAATCAGGATTCTTTGATGAATAGAAAGTTCAAAAGAACAGCATTTATTTGAAATAGAATCTTTTGTAAAATTACAAATGTCTACTGTCACATTTGATCAACTTTATATGAAAGCTTGTTTCCGCCACTGAATAAAAAATAAAAAAGGTAATCGTGACTTTTTATCTCACAATTCAGATTTTTTTTCTCTCGCAATTATAAAATCACAGTTATAACGTCAGAATTGCAAGATATAAACTCATAATTGTAAGAAAATATCAGAATTGTGAGGTCACCTCTTCCTCTTAACTGCACTTTATAACTCGCAATTAAGAGTTTATATCACGCAATTATGAGAAGAACGAGATGTACGGGATTTAAACTCGTAAATGCGAGAAAAAAGTCAGAATTTCGAGATATGAACTCACAATTGCAAGGAAAAAATTCTGAATTGTGAGACAAATGATCTTTTAAATTTGTTTAATACCGTGGTGGATACAAGCTTTCCATAATATTATGCATCTTTGTTGAATAAAAGTATTAATATCTTTAAAAAAAAAACTAAAAAACCCTATTTAACAGTAGTGTATTTAAATATAGAAGAAAAAAAATCAGTTTTCAATTTTCAAGTAAATTTGAGTAAATATCCAAGACAGTATTATTTGAATAGTGCTTTTGACAATATATAATATTTCAAAGCAGCTTGAAAAAGAATCACCTCTTAGTTTGTAAAGTACAGAGGCGGACAGAGTACACAGCTTCATTACTTGAGTAAAAGTACAGATACCCCTTGCTAAATTTTACTCAAGTACAAGTAAAAGTACTACAGTCAGATGTCTACTTAAGTAAAAGTACTAAAGTACTTGTTTTTAAAAGTACTTGAGTATCAAGAGTACAAGAGTACATTTTCTAAATTTTGCATTACTACTGCCACAGTGCTTACATTGGTAAACACAGCAAACACTTGAAGCGAAAACTATCATTAACTTGTTCAGAAAATTTAAATAGTCTGGCGAGGTGCGATATTTTTTTTCCCAGGATGGTAGGGGAAGACTCATGAATATTCATTAGGGAAGTCATCCCTGATTGGTCTGATGACCTACCCCCTAACCCCACCCCTAAACCTACCCGTCACTGGGGTTAAGACCAATCAGGGATGACTTCCCTAATGAATATTCATGAGTCTTCCCCTACCATCCTGGGAAAAAAAATACTCCCGGGATGGACCTGCTGCGTCTTCATCCATTATTTCGTCCATGGTTTCGTCTCTTATCTAAATCTGACCATGGAGTTGACTTTGGCGGAAAGCTGAAGGTGATTGCTGATAGGCTGTCCCAATCAGTGGCGCCTGCACAATCCAATCACATTTGAGAGGGAAACAACAAATTGAGGGTTTCCGAGATGTTTCTTTTTTTCTTTTTTTTTTTTTTTTTTAGAAGAAGTAACAGGTACTCACAGTTATGGATAGAAATGTAGTGGAGTAAAGAGTACAATATTTGCCTCTCAAATGTACTTGAGTAAAGTCATGAGTACTCCCCAAAAATGATACTCGAGTAAAGTACAGATCCCTCAAAATTGTACTTAAGTACTGTACTCAAGTAAATGTACTCCGTTACTGTCCGGCTCTGGTAAAGTATGTGATTGAGTTTATCGGCATTACATTAGATATCAGCATCAGTCAATCAAATACTCACTATCATATATCACTAGATAAGCATCTTCTCAATAACTGCCTGCTTACTCAAACATCTGTGAGCCTGAAGAATGGGACATACTACAATAAATAAACCACCAGCTTCCTTCAAATGCCACGCACGCTAAAGGATGGACTAGATTTGACTGGACGCATGTTCCTGACATGTTCACAGCGCGGGGCCCTCGGGGGTCCGCTGACATTTCAGCGCAGTCACTCCTGCACACGATGAAGGACTGAAGAGCGAAGCAGGTCTGAGACCTGTAGAGTCACATGCTCAACGCTGATCATAGAAATCATATAATCATGCACAGGCACAATAGCAATCTACTGTTTTGAGTTTAATGACATTTTGTTTACTTTAAAAAAGAGGGTTTGTGAGTTGATGAAAAGTTCATATATAAATAAATAAAAATACTTTCTCTGAAAAATACCAGTTCAGAGACATGAAAGTGCTCTTTTAATTCTTTTAAATAAATAATATAAAATTGCATACATTATTATTGAACTGACTAAAGTATTTAAAGGGTGAAGGTCACATACATTTTAACATCAGACGTAAATTTGATGTTACATCTACTTGTTTTATATAGAATTGTTCTATACTGTGTTTAATGCAATGACATCAGAAGTAACTGTAATTAAATTACAGGAAAATTGGAAAGGGAGTAATTCCTTACTTTACTTTTTCAAGGGTAAAGTAATAAAATTACGGTAATTAATTACTTAGTAATGCATTACACCCAACATGCGATTGTGTCATTAAATTATTGAAATATTAACATAAAATCTCAGAGGTTGGTTCAAGTAAATATTTTACGTCTAAGGTTAAACCCATTGCTTTATTACAATAAACAATTTGAATTGCACTTTATTTTACTGTATGTGTACGTGTACTTACAGTGTTCTTGTCTAAGAAAATACTGGGTAATATAAGGTAACTGCATGGGTTAAGGTTAGGTTTAGGTTTAGTACCAAGCTATAACCCAGTTATTATAATTACTGTAATAAGTACACAGTATGTACATGTGGAACAGGACTGTAAAATAAAGTGCTGTTGGGTAATTTGTAATACAAAACAATTGTCTTAAAGGTGCCCTTGCATGGATTATTTTATTATTTTAGAATGTTTCCTGGGGTGCCCTTATAATGTTAGTATGTTTTTTAGATCAAAATTTGTTATAATTTAGAAATAAAAGGCATTTTTCCTAGCCTGATTTTAGCCTCTGATTTGAACACTCTGTTTGAAGGGGCGTGTCTGTGTGAGACCTCAGTGTAAACGCCCACTGCCGTGATTGGCTGCTGTAAGACTTCAGTGTAAACGCCCACTGCCGTGATTGGCTGCTGTGAGACTTCAGTGTAAACGCCCACTGCTGTGATTGGCTGCTGTGAGACTTCAGTGTAAACGCCCACTGCTGTGATTGGCTGCTGTGAAACTATAGTGTAAGCCTGTTGATCACGTGAATGAAGATCTTATCATTGCAACGCAGTTTCTGCACTCTCACTAATGATTTCACCAATGCAAACATGATGTACGTACAGTAAGAGCTTCGTTGTGCAGTGTAACAGCGTCATTGATTTCATAACGAGTTTTGGCAAGTGTCCAGATAAACTCGCGCTGTGTGATTGACAGCTTGGGCGATTGGAAAGGGATTGTTCTTTGATCGCTATCTGTATATTAATCACAGTTTAAGTAAGATTATTTTCATCCTACTAAGAGAAACGAAGTGAAGTTGATCGTTTAGTCACTGGCTTGATTTACTGATGCATAAACAGTATTGAACGACTTTGAGAGAAAGATTATCTGTCTGAACTTGAACAATTACACATCAGAAATTCACATAACCCACTGGTTCTTCAGAGGCTCGGATGAAGGAACTAAAAAAATACCTTTGTGGTCATTTGTACATCCAAACACTGAGCAACTGCCATGCTTCGTTCGCTCGTTTGCAAGCCATGATGTCTCTCGAAGAAAAATGATTCGGACGATGATTCGGCTGCGCAGTTCCGCCTGGCCTTGAACATGGGCTGGCATATGCAAATTTTTGGAGGCGTACATATTAATGATCCCGACTGTTGCGTCACAGTCGGTGTTATGTGGAGATTCGCCTGTTTTTCAGGGGTGTTTTTCAAAAACGAGATTTAAATAAGAAGGAGAAAACAATGGTGTTTGAGACTCACTGTATGTCATGTCCATGTACTGAACTCTTGTTATTTAACTATGCCAAGATAAATTCAATTTCAAATTCTAGGGCACCTTTAATGTACTGTGATTAATCAACAGGGGAGAGTATCTACTTTAGATCTCTACCCTCTTCACCTGTAGTGTCCTCCTAGTCGTGTCTCTATTATGAATGATAAATGGCTCATGGAACTGGAAATGACCACACAAACCTGCGAGTGTTTGGAGACCCAGTGGCGCAGGACGTTGAGCACTCTGTTGGTGGCGGCCCTGCGGATGAGGAACTCTTTATCGTACGCTTTCTCTGGGTTGGTGAATCCTGAATGAGAGACGGCAGGAGAAGTGTGTGAGCGTGAGGAGAGAGAACTGGGAGATCAGCTTTAGCGAGTCTAACCCTGTGGGCTGCTGTGTCCAGCGGCGGCGGTGGCGATGGCGAAGGCGGACGCGGGGGACACGGCACAGCGGGAGCTCTCGGGACACTGACCTATGAGGACACAACGGGAGACAACACTGTTAAACAAGAAAAATCTTTTTTTCCCCAATCCATGCAGATCATTTATTGAAATTAAAGCCGTTAAAACTCATCTTTGATCACCAAAAAAAAAATTCTGTGAATTTTTTTTTCTTCATGCCTTAAAATATCTTGAATGTAACTCTACACCCTTGTCTTATTTAGTATACACAGTTCTATGAATATGCTAATTAGCCCCACCTCCACTCACTCTCAGAGATCCACTCGACCAACTTACTGTAAACGCTGCACAATGGTGTCGCTCTTTACAATGTCGGACACATAACGGTAATTAATATGATTAGCATTTGACCATGTTATCAAACAACTAATAATGTGTTGCTAATGTTCCACAAACCATGTTCCCGTTCACATCTCAGAGTCAGACAGTTGCCTTCTAACGATCATCAGAAACGCTTTGAACAACAGTGGAGAAAGGCATATAGTTCATCGTAACATCGTAATATACATCATACACCAGCTATATTGCTAAATCTACACGATTTTTCATATCGACATAAACATATAACGGATAACATGGCATCTCTTGAGCCTCCCCTGCTAGTTCACTGTTAATGATATGCTAAAGCCCGCCGGCACGTTGATCTGATTGGTTACAAGGTAGTTTGTGACGTCAGAAACACCAGCGATTTCAAAGCGTGTTTTTGAGACTGTCTTTGGTTCACTGCAGTTTTAAGGAGAAAATACTTAGCAATGGTGTCGACTTATGAATTTACACATGGTTTGTCTTAAAGCACATTAAAAACACCACATAGACACATAAACAACATTAAAAGCTGGATTTTCACCATAGGGGGACTTTAAGATAATGTGCAGTCTGGGACACTTTTTAAACCGTATTGAAGAAGTTCACATGTATGCAGGACACTGGTTAAAATAAACCAATTAAATAAAAACAAATTTAAATTAAATAGATGAAAATCTATATTTTGTGTCACGAGAAAATGAGAAATATATATTCAGCCAATTGTGTCCAAAAGTTTGACTGGTAGAGTAGATGTTTTAAAGGTAAAGTATAAAAAATCTATGTTAAATTTGCACTAAAACTAGATGTTGTGTTTGTTGTAAGAAACATTGAGTAACATGTGAAGTTCAGGGGAAGAGTGTGAAGTCTGTGTGTTTGAGAATACCTGCAGGCTGTCTGTAGCGAAGGTGTCGAGGTGTGGATGGCGAGCGGCACGGGGACATGTCTCCGGAATCACTGGCCGTCTCCGGAATGAACTTGTCCAATGACACGGACTCTAGTACAGCTGTCAGGAACAGCAGACAACACCAGTCATGAGTTTTGGGTGATGTGGAATTATTATCATTCATAAACAAAGAAAATAGAGCATTTACAATTATATCTATCTGTCCATCCATCCATCCATCCATCCATCCATCCATCTACTATCTATCTATCTATCTATCTATCTATCTATCTATCTATCTATCTATCTATCTATCTATCTATCATCTATCTATCTATCTATCTATCTATCTATCTATCTATCTATCTATCTATCCATCCATCCATCCATCCATCCATCCATCCATCCATCCATCCATCTAAAATTGAGATGAACAGCTCAAACAAGCAGTTTGACAAAAGAAAAAATGCTCTCAAGAGCCCTGAGAGGAGACCACATAAGATCTCAACAAGAGTCATCCATGTTTAATCAGTTCCATGTTTAATATCCTTCTAAGCATCGAGTAAACATGTTATCATGAGAGTCGTCCATGTTTAATATCCTTCTAAGCATGGAGTAAACACGTTATCATGTCGCACTGGCTTTCAGACGAGCTGTTCTCCATTCAATATGGAGAGAATTTGAGGCTGACCGACAGAGGACCCACAACAGCGCTCACCTCGTCGAATGCTCCGCCGCAGCTTCCCACAGAACGCATCTAAGCGAGGCATCTCCTCCTCCGGGGTGGAGGGACTGAGCTCGGGGGACCCGGGGCCCCGGCTGAGGTCCAGAGGGGCTTTGGTGCAGGTGTGGGGAGGAGAGGACAGGACGGGGGTGAACGTAGACGTCGGGCTGCTTGCCGTCGACAGGTCCAAGGCGCCGCTCTTACAGCTCACAGGAGAACTGAGGGACAGCTTTCGGGAGTGGATGGGGGAAGAGGTGCGAGAGGGGATGGAGACGGGCGGAGGAGAGGAGAACTTGCGACAGAGACGAGGGGATTTGTTGTTCAGGTGCTCTCCGCTCCAGGGGCCTTGGTTGGTGGCGAAGAAGAGCTCGAGGGACCTAAACCATCAGCATAAGATGGAAACAAGTGAATAAATGCATCTCACAACAAGAACATGCCTTACAGAAATACCAGTTTATGTTTAAAAGCACACGTTAATATTAAAATAAAACCCTGCTTCACAACGGAGATCATTTACATCTATCTATCTATCTATATGTCTGTCTCTGTCTATCTCTCACTCTGTCTGTCTGTCTGTCTGTCTATATCTATCTATCTATCTATCTATCTATCTATCTATCTATCTATCTATCTATCTATCTATCTATCTATCTATCAGTCTGTCTGTCTGTCTGTCTGTCTACCTATCTATCATTCTATGCATCTAGCTATCTCTGTCTGTCTGTCTATCTATCAGTCTATCTATCTATCTATCTGTCTATCTGTCTGTCTGTCTGTCTGTCTGTCTATCTATCTATCTATCTATCTGTCTGTCTGTCTATCTATCTATCTATCAATCATTCTATGCATCTATCTATCTCTTTCTGTCTGTCTGTCTGTCTATCTATCTATCTATCTATCTATCTATCTGTCTGTCTGTCTGTCTGTCTGTCTGTCTGTGTCTGTCTATCTATCTATCTATCTATCTATCTATCTATCTATCTATCTATCTATCTATCTATCTGTCTGTCTGTCTGTCTGTCTATCTATCATTCTATGCATCTATCTATCTCTTTCTGTCTGTCTGTCTGTCTGTCTGTCTGTCTGTCTGTCTGTCTGTCTGTCTATCTATCTATCTATCTATCTATCTATCTATCAATCATTCTATGCATCTATCTATCTCTTTCTGTCTGTCTGTCTGTCTGTCTGTCTGTGTCTATCTATCTATCTATCTATCTATCTATCTATCTATCTATCTATCTATCTATCTATCTATCTATCTATCTATCTGTCTGTCTGTCTGTCTGTCTGTCTGTCTGTCTGTCTATCTATCTATCATTCTATGCATCTATCTATCTCTTTCTGTCTATCTATCTATCTCTTTCTGTCTATCTATCTATCTCTTTCTGTCTATCTATCTATCTATCTATCTATCTATCTATCTATCTATCTATCTATCTATCTATCTATCTATCTATCTATCTCTGTCTGTCTGTCTAATAAGATATTCCTTTATAGAAATACCAGTTTTTGTTTTAAAACAGACATTAACCTTAAAATAAAAATGTACATATAGAAGCCTTAAAGGTACAGTAGCAAAAACAACCTGTTTAACTATAAGGGTCAGAAAGAGAGTGGAAAATGATCATGAAAAACTAAATTACGACATGAAACCTTGACTGATATAATAAAATGGACACAAGGGAAAATAAAGTCCACAAACATTGTAAAACAAATACAAAACAGAGGGAGAGACGAGGGATGAGTTACTTGGACTGGTCCAGTGCAAGGCTTGTGATCTTCAGGCTGTAGTCTGGACAGATGGAGGAGATGGACAAACGGTCGGAGGAATGATACTGAACCCTGTGAGTGACAGCGAGGCAGGAACAGGAGGATTGTGGGAAGCAGAGTATCGAGGGAAAAGAGTGAGTTCTGTGATCTGAAGATCTGAAGACCTTAACATCCTGTGAGCATCTTTCAGTGTACTGTAAAAGTTCTGACGTTTAAGTGTACTGTACTGATCAATTACAATCAGGGTTTGAAATTAACACCCGCCAACCTGCCAAATGCGGGTAAAAATGAACTTTGGCACAATTTGGCGTGTTATTATGTTTACTCACTTTGCTGGGGAAGTTCGTGTAAGCCAAATCTGCGCAGATTTAGCGCAAAAACTCAACTCGTGAGTCGTGAGTCATAGTAATATATTAAATTACAGCGTATTGTGCAGAATCTGCGTATTTCTGGCTTACTTGAACACACACGTCACTAAGCAACAGATAACAGTGTGCTTGTTCACTTGCATTGTATATATAAAAGCGGTGACGTAGTTAATCTGGTTAATTTCTTCTTCTTCTTTTGGCTAGTAGAACTGAATCGCCGGTAACTTAAAAATTTAGTAGCCAAATTGGCCGGTGAGTGAAAAAGTGAATTTCAAACCCTGATTACAATCATTATCAATTATCAACACAGGTTTGTGTGCTTTGAAATGAGGAACTTTCATCAGTGACGTCACTTTACAGGAGAAAACACATTACAAAAACTGAGCAAGGCCAGTTATTCAGAGCATTTATTTGGATTTTACTTTATAATGTTTATATTTTAAAACTTTTTTATTTCCTTCAGTTTGCATGTTTGAAAAGGTGAATTTGGCATATCATTAAATAATATGTTTTTTTCTAAATCAAACTGGTATTTGCATCCAATTGAAAACTGATTAATCAAAGAAATAATTAAAAGATTAATTATTCATTAAAATAATTCTTAGTCGCACTCCTAATATTCCAATAATTAATAACCATTCAAAAGTTTTTGATCAGTAAGTTTTTGGAAGAAGAATCTTATCACCACGGCTGCATTTATTTGATAATAATATATATTGCTTTTATGAAAAGTTTTCTATTTTTATTTATTTATTTGTATCTTAAATGACAATAAAAAACCTTTTTTATTTTTTCTGTCATGGCCAAAGCTCCATTTTCAGCAGCCATTACTCCAGTTTGAAACAGAAATGATAATTATTTGATCAGTATTATTATTATTATTAGAAAACATTATAAATAACTATCATTTTAATGCATTCATGCTGAATAAAAGGATAATTTTCTTTAAAAAAAAATAAAATAATCTGTAATTCTTTTGAATGGTGCTGTACACAATCAAAATGAACTTCAAATGAAGGATATCACAATCATCACAATGCCGGCATTCAGACAAGGATGAAGAACGTGTTTTGAATGTGAGAAAAACATACCGAAATGAATGGTTTTTGCATTGATGAACACATTTAAGTGGAGAAAAACTGCTGAGTGACAGGAACTCTAACCTGACCGGTATAGAGGTGAAGGGTTTCTTGTAGATGTCGGCCAGTTTGTCCATCACCACCGCAGCAGTGGTGAAGATGCGGTAGGTGTGGAGGAAGGTGTTGAGGAAGTCGATGGACAGAAAGCGCAGGTCGGTCAGTCTTTCCAGCAGTCTGTCCACGCTGGCGTAACGGATCTGAGGCACCTTGCAGGAGTTCAGCGTCTTACTGAAGCAGATGTCCACGTCGTCCTTGTGGAGGCGGGCATCAGACCTGCAGATCACAGATACGGATGAGCACGTTTATTTTAAAGTGACGTGAGAACAAACTAATTGAGTTGAACCAACTATTTACAGTGAATTCATCTGGACTGATTAAGTGTTGTTATTTTGTAACTTAAACTGACACTCTTGGATGATCTTGCCCTCTATAAATACTAGTTTATGTTTAAAAGCACACATTAACCTTAAAATAAAACCCTGCTTCATTTACATATAGAAGTCTTAAAGGTACAGTAGCAAAAAAAAACAGTTTATTACATCTATCTATCTATCTATCTATCTATCTATCTATCTATCTATCTATCTATCTATCTATCTATCTATCTATCTGTCTGTCTATCTATCTGTCTGTCTGTCTGTCTGTCTGTCTGTCTGTCTATCTATCTATCTATCTATCTGTCTGTCTGTCTATCTATCTATCTATCTATCTATCTATCTATCTATCTGTCTATCATCTGTGTCTATCTATCTGTCTGTCTATCTATCTATCATTTTAGATAATACAAATTATGCTGAAATGAAATAAAATATAAATATTAGATGAAAATCTTAAATTTCAATAAGAAATTGAAATTTGAAATGTTGCCTTAGCAACTAACAGAAATAAAATAAGTTGAAGTACTAAAATGACTAAAAAACTGACATAAAAATAAATTAAAGCTAAATGGATATATTTGGGGAAAAAACGAACTAATAAACATGACAAAAGCAAATAAAATTCAAATGAAAACTGAAAAAATAAAAATAAAAGCTAATTGAGATGCAATAATAGTATATAAAAATAACTGCTAAATGAATACATGTAAAATGTAAATGTACTAAAATAACACTGGACTGATTGTGTTTTACTTGATCATGTGAGGCACGGTGACTTTGGAGTTGTCCTCAAACACGCTGGTCATCAAGCCATTGCAGCGAATGTTGTCAATGCACTGTGTAGAAATCATAAAAATGGAGACAAATACAACAGAATGGAATGACTTCACTCTCAAGCACTAGCAACTGTAATAGGAGTCCAAATGAACAAACTACGGGAGCAGAAAACAATCTTTATCAGTTATCAGCTGTCTGATTAGGCCAATATTCAAAGCAGATCATATTCTGGCTTATATTTCCTATTCAAACTCTTTTTAATTAAACAACAGTTCATCTGAAGCATGTAAAATTTTAGACAAATAAATAGATCTAATATTAACCCAAATTTGTATACTGGTTCATCTCTAGGGCAAACTGTATAACAGACAGCTCTTGCTAAATATACTATGCAAAAACTGTCAAGTCAGTGAAACTATTTGTGTCAATGCAAATATAATGGAAACTTCTCACTCGTGTTGCTTTCTAGAAAACAACACCCTGCTGTGTGTAAACTGGGTTTGACTGAATCTCTGTATTTCTCAACTTCAGTTAATAAAAATTACTGTCCATGCATTTTCATGTTTCTTATGAGTGGTAATATTCTTAGATCATTATCTGCAGCTTGTTTTATAGATGCACATATTGTGAAAGGTCTGAAAAAGAGTGTTAAAGTCATGATGAAATGGAAGAAGCAACAGATCTTTTCTTCCGTATTGTGACGTACATCCGAATGTAATGGATTTTTTAAAAAAAGAGATAAATGTAGGGTGGGGTTGCATGGCTCTGAGCATCAGTTGCTGATTGGATGTTGAGATGTGGGTGTGGCAGATGAAAGCAAGCTTGCAGGGGCGGAGTTTAAACGCACTAAATGATTGGAGAAATCCTGCATACATCACCAGAGAGAAGTCTGTCATTTTCACATAAGGTCTACTTTATGATATTTTGATTAAAGAGTTAGTTGACCCAAAAATTAAAATTGATGTCATTAATTACTCACCTCTAATGTCGTTCCAAACCCGTAAGACCTTGACGAAAATCATACGGGTTTGGAACAACATGAGGGTGAGTAATTAAAGACAGAATTTTCATTTTTGGGTGAACTAACCCTTTAAAGTCACCATGAAATCAAATTGGACAATTATTATTATTTTTTTTATACTGCAGTGTTTATTATAAAAAAATTATCCGTACACAAATTCATGTGCCTCGTAATCTTTAAAGCTACACTGTGTAATTTTTTAAGTTGATTCTTAGCAAAAAACACTTTGTTCTTTCAAAATGATATGTGCTCATTAATGTGTAATTACTTCTACCAACTAATCAAGTATTCTCGTGAATGTAGAATCTGCCATTTAGAATACACACGAGCGAGTCGCTCGAATGGCGGCAGCCATGTTGCGCCTCCATCTTGAAAATACATTAGCCAAAGAGGGACATACCTGGAAATTCAAGCTACGCCTTTCGCGTTTTTACACTCAGTGGCACCGTGACGAATGCGAGGGGGAGATTACTCGCGACTGCCGGCAGATTTGAAATAATACGGCCACCGTAGGAGTTAAAACGCCCTCGGAATGGGAGGGGCTAGAAAGTAATATTCAGTTGGTAGTCATAAACAATTTCACCGCTAGATGGGAGAAAATCCTACACAGTGTAGCTTTAATCAAAATAACATCTCTTCTCTGATGACGAGGACGGGGCAACCTGTCACTCACATGAGATCCACAACCATCCAATCAATTCCCCAAAGACAAAATCAAGCCCCGCCCTACATTTATTCTTGTTCCAGAAGTCGTTTCACTTGTATATGCGTCACAATAGGGAAGAAAAGTTTATTGCAACTTCCATTCCAAGTCTACTTTAAACATTACAAGGTTGAAGAATAATGACACATGGATGCACGGATGAATTATTCACAATAAGATCTATAACATGCATTTCATACGGACTTCCAGCATGTAGCGTGTAGATTGTACCTGGCTCATGTCACTGGTCCAGGCTGCTTTCTCCTGCCGAGACGGCGCGAGCAGAACCACAGAAAACGACGGACCATCAGGAGGTTCAACCACTATTTTAAACTCCAGACGGTTGAATCCCTGACCAGCAGCATTATCTGAGGAGATACCGAATCAAAATGAACTCTAGTTACTTCCTTAATACATGTGCACATTGCTATGAGGTTTATCTTGGATATTTTGCTTGCTTCGGGTTGTTGGTATTGCTATGATTTATATTAAGATTGACTGTTGGGTCTGACGTCACACTTACAGTCTTCATCACTGGCGTCCAGCTCCTCGATAAGCGTACACTCTATCAGAGACAACGTGCCTCCTTGCTGTGGTTTTGAGGAAAGGTACTCAGTTATTTTATGCTTTTGCATGAAATGGTTACAGCCAGGGCTTGACATTAACACCCGGGTGTATTTCAGTAGTGGTGTGTTACTCCTACTGGCCATTTTGGCAGGTTGAATTTTATATATAATATATACAGTTTTCAATTGTAGTCTTTTAAGGCATCTAAAATTATAAACTAAGTGCAATGTAGTGTTGTCAAATTTTTTTTATTTTTCCGATACATATCGATACTGAAATATCTGAAATGCTTCAAATACTAATTTTCCGCAGAATAGACACACGATACCAGCTGCGCTTTCTCTCTCTCTCATCTCTCCGACAGCGAGTGACACACAAACCCGCCTCTCTTCACTCACTCGTTTCATTTGCTCCGGATGAATATTGTTGCTGTTACAGGGCTTGAATTTCAGCGTGGGATTGAGTGTATTGCGCATATTTTTACTCACTCCTGCAGATTTTGTCCTCACACCCAAAGTGCGTCCACATAAAGCCGCCTCTCAGTGCTAAATTGAGTTCTTTTTCACGGCTTATTGCGCTTAAACAGTACCCTGGTAATCCAGTTGAATTTGCTCTGCGAGATACTCTGGTGTCGAGTAATGATGCTCATTAAATATGCCCCTCTATCTGAGCTGCACCAATCACATCGGGTTATCTGATATAGGCGGGCCAGAGGTGAGATGACGACAGCGCTGTGACGTCGAAGTCATTAGTAAACATTGCAAGATGGCGATGGATGAACACCAGCTGTTTGAAACGGCTTTGGCCGCTACAATGAACGAGTTAGACTTGGCTTTTTATCTAAAAGAGGAACAGAAGACGCCGCTCGAATCCTTCCTTTGCAAGAAGGGTGTTTTTGCTGTTTTGCCGACCGGATACGGCAAGAGTCTAATCTACCAGTTAGCTCCACTGGTAGCTAAGCGTATGGGGCTTGTTGTGATTGGTCGTAGTGTTATCCAATTGTGCGCAGTGAGATTTTCAAATGCATGCTTGGTGCCGCCCCTCGAGCTGGCCGATATTCATTAGTCGACGCCAGACCATTAAAGGAACTGTATGTAGGATTGTGGCCAAAACTGGTACTGCAATCACTTTAAAAATACTATAGAGCGGTGTATCCCCTCCCCCTCCCCCCTGACTCGAGGTTGCCAGATAAGCTGAATTCAGCAGAAACGTATGCTTCAATGAGCTTCCGACGAGACGTACACAGTAAGTTTTTTTCTGTTAATTATGTTTATGCATCATGAGAGATATTTTGATAAGTAATTATGTATAAAAAATGTACTAATTGTCATTAGTTAAATATAATCGTAAAGATTTATGCTCGTATGTGACAGTATCGTAAAGATGTATGCTCGTATGTGACAGTAATCGTAAAGATGTAACGTTATGCTCGTATGTGACAGACAGAACGGTAGCTGTAAGTCTAACTTGTAACGTTATGTATCTGTCATTAATGTAAGTACAAGCACAAGCCTATGTCACTATGTGTAATACAGCTATTCATTTAGCTGATGCTATAAGTGAAAGTGACCAGCTGTATTTTTTTACTTCCCCTGCAGCACGCGTCCATAACACGCTAAAATATGTGATGTGAAATACAGGTCAACTTGCAGCATGTGTAACTTAGTCCACGATATTGTCGAATCATTTTTTCTGAGGTAAAGTTAGGCTTCTGTCTCAATTACGTTTCAAATTGCCATAATGGGCGTGCTAATGTTGTTTTCCTCAGCGTCTCAGCATAATGACAGAGAAACGGGCTCCTATGCATTGCTAATGTTAGCATACGTCCATGTGAGCTAACGTTACGTTACTTTGCACGAACATGCATAACTTTGTTCGACTGTCATGAATATATGATATGTGCATTGACATCAAGTACAAGTTAGCCAAGCACAAGTTAGATGAATCTTACCTGTCCAGGAGAAAATTAGCTACGTTGGCGTCTGTGTTCAAATTCTTCTCCGTTTTCAGCTGTCTCCATCTTTCAAAAGCATCTCCTATACAAATTCTGGTTTTATTTCGGACTTTGTCACGACGAATTTCTGAATAATAACGAGGTCTTTTTGATTTAGTAACGTTAGACATTTTTATCCGACTAGAGCTAGGGTAGGTTAGAGCAAAGCTGGCAACCCGGATCCTGAAACACTTAATGACTTTGTGATTGGTAGATAGCTGGAGGGAGGCGCGTCAGGCCAAAACACAAAATGACAACATCAACATCAGTTGAGGGCTGCAAGTCCACTTTTTAAATGACAATATCCTAGCCATACTACTGTTGTCAGTGATATAAGTATTTGAAATTAACATGATTTCTTAATGTCTAGTGACACATCAGGGCCATTTTATGATTAATTGAAATAGATTTCTTACATACAGCTCCTTTAATCTTTTAGATTTAGGTCTGGATTTCCAGGCTACTTAAACACAAAATAATGTCAAAATGCCGGTCTTGGCGAGTATTCATGTAAACACAGTCACTTATGTTTTAAGTGAACGTAAACAGTTGAAAAAGAAAACGCATGTGTAACAGTATAATAGATCCGTGCGTCAGGTCTAAAGTGACAGCAGCCTAATATACCCGCTGCTAAATATCTATATGGCAGTTTTGGTATCGATGTCAAAATTGGTATCGATGTCAAAATTGTGGCCAGTGGCTGGAAACTTTGTAAACCCACTAGTCACAGTGGCTGGAGAGCAAAAAAGTTAATGTCAAGCCCTGGTTACAGTAATAGTTCACCCTGAATTGATCTTTTTAATGAAGGTGGACAGACTGACAATGTAAATAAGAAAATATTTGGGATAGGAACAACATGAGGGTGATTAAATGATGAGAATATTTTAGGGTGAACTTCCTTTAAGATATTCACTTTGAGTCTTTAAATAGCTGAGCTGTTCAGAGTCGACTCACTTTGAGCAGGTGCAGTTTGCCGCCAGATGTACGTGTGCAGATGAGGAAGTGTTTGGTGAACAGAAAACACTGGCGTTCAGCTTCTTTCCTGAGCGTCAGCGAGCCCAGACGCACCTTACTCAGTTTACCCTTCTCCACAGAGGGCAGCTGAATCAGAGAGCCTACAGGAAACACACACACACACACACATCAGCTCTTAACCGAGAGGAAGGAGAACATTAAAGACAGCGTTTCAGGGAGAGAGGGCAGCACTGTCTCATCGAGAAAAGCTTCTCTACGAGACATGATGCACTAAAATGGCAGATTAGGTCTCATTAGAGCACATTCACACCTTCCTGTCAGTGGGGAGCAGCGCTGAATGAGATCAGTGTTTGGGTGGACCTGAAACAAGCATACACTGATATTCAGACAAAACTAGAGACTGACTCCAGTTAAGCTGTTCAACTTTTCATTTAAATAAAGAAAAATATTTAAATAAATAAATAAATAATACGAATATGTATTTGAAATAAATAGATTGTTTATTTGAAAACAATTATATATATATACAGTGCAATGCATAAGTGAATACACCCATGCTAAAGTTGACTAAAAAGAGGAATAAAAAATCATATTTTGGAAATTGAACTTAATGCCTTAATTTAAAAAATTAGGAAAAATCCAACCTTTAAGGACACCAATTTTCTTTGTGAATGAATAATGTATCGTAAATAAATAAATGTTCTTCCTTAAAATACATGGTGCATAAGTGAGTACACCCCTATGTTAAATTCCCATAGAGGCAGGCAGATTTTTATTTTTAAGTATTTAAAAAAAAAAAAAAGTAGGATACTATGCATCCTGATAAAGTTCCCTTGGCCTTTGGAATTAAAATAGCCCCACATCATCACATAGCCTTCACCATACCTAGAGATTGGCATGGAGTACTTTCCATAAGATCATCTCTCAATGCAAATCAAACTAGCTTTTAGGCTAACTGAAATAAAATCATGCCAATCTCTAGGTATGGTGAAGGCTATGTGATGATGTGGGGCTATTTTAATTCCAAAGGCCAAGGGAACTTTATCAGGATGCATAGTATCCTAAAAAAAAAATATAAAAAAATACTTAAAAATAAAAATCTGCCTGCCTCTATGGGAATTTAACATAGGGGTGTACTCACTTATGCACCATGTATTTTAAGGAAGAACATTTATTTATTTACGATACATTATTCATTCACAAAGAAAATTGGTGTCCTTAAAGGTTGGATTTTTCCTAATTTTTTAAATTAAGGCATTAAGTTCAATTTCCAAAATATGATTTTTTATTCCTCTTTTTAGTCAACTTTAGCATGGGTGTATTCACTTATGCATTGCACTGTATATATATATATATATATATATATATATATATATATACACATACATGCAAAGAATATTATATTCTTAAATAAACAATATTAATATTAAAATAAATATTTTTGTATAATGTTTTGTAAACATTTCTTTGTACTTTTAAATAAATAATACATATTTATTTTAAACAAATATTTTATTTTTATTTAAAATAAAAAATATTTTTGCACAATACATTTATATATATATATATATATATATATATTTTTTTTTTTATTATTATTTTTTTATTTATTATTATTATTATTATTATTATTATTATTATTTATAAGGAATACAAATTCTAAATACATAATACATATTTATTTTAAATACATTTTTACATTTAAAATAAATAAAATATTGTGTCTGTTTTTATAATATATATATATTTTTTTTTTTTTTTGTATAATTTTTTTGTAAAAATTTCAATATTTTTAAATACTTGAAAAAGATTATATATTTTAAAATAAATAAATAAATAATACATATTTATTTTAAACAAATGTTTTATTTTTATTTAAATAAATAAAACACACAAACATATATATAATATATGTTTAAAATTTAAAAAGAGATTTTTTTTATTCATATTTTTAGGGACTAAAATTGAACATCTGACCCAAAAAAATACTTTCCTTTGTGTTACATGATAAATAGGTCAGTACTCAGTAATATTTATTCATTTAAATAATCAAACTATCAAATAAATAAATAAGCAGTTACTATGGCTCAGCTGGTAGAGCCCGGCACTAGCAATCAACAGCAGAACACACAGGAAGGAAATCACTCATAGAAGATTGGGGGTGGAAATGAGTTATTTGAAAAGGATGTGTCCTGAAATCAAGACATCTCCGCTCACACCCATAATGAACCGTCTCACCCTGCCGTATAAACGTCTGACTGGTGTCCAGCAGAATATCACAGCCCTCCACGATCATTCGCTCGATCGCGAGGTTCTTACGGATGTTTTCTGTGTCACTCACTTCATCATGCATCATTCTGAGAAGAAACATGCAAACACATCTCAATATATATATTAAATAGATTTAAAATGCATATAATACTATATATTTATAAAGTTAGGTGTTTGGCAGAATGGCAGTCAATGTAAATGTGAATTGGACAATATTAAAGCAAGTCAAGTGTGGTCACATGAATGTTAAAAATAAACTTCAAAAGCCTTGTTTGCATTTAAAATAATCACTTTTTCCATAGAGGAAACTGATTGATATGAGAGTTTCATGTTAGAATAACATAACAAATAGAATTTAGTAGATTATCTATATTTTAATTATTTTAAAATAAATAAAATATTTTTTTATCATTTTATACATATATAAATTAGAAAAGAACAAAATATTATGGAAAATTATATATAATTTAAAAAATAATATTATTGTAAAATAAATAATACATATTTATTATAAAAAATAATTTGTATTTTAAAATAAAAAAATATTTTTATAATACATGTTTATTTTTATTTTGTATCATTTTGATTTGAACTGATACAAACAGAATTTTTTTGAACATTTAGAATCTTCACTCACACACAGGTTCCAATTAGAACAAACAAAGTTTTTACAGTTTGAAGCAATAGAAGAACGCCATAAAGAACGTTTCATTCTCTAGTTCTATAATCTGGTGCTTTAAAGAACATTTAAAAGTCAATACACTGAACTGAAGATAATAAATAATAATAAAATGAATAGTAATAATATATAATAAAATTAATATTATACCCTTCTCTACAGGGCATGATTTCTTTTTAAAGCTTTTACTCACTTGGACAGTTCCTCAAGTTTGGATTTGGCGAATTCCAGACTCTTGCGCTCAACATGTTCATGAGGCGTGTGTGCGAGAAGCTCATGAAGGGTGATGATGTATCGTGGGATCTAATAATAAAGGTAATAATCAACAATTAAAATACAAAAACACTTATTTTTACACAATCAACCACGGTTAAAAGAAATGCGACACGCAATACTCTAGAATTACGACTGTTTATTAGCTGGTGCATTGCTGAAAGGTCAAAGGTTGACCTGAAACATGGGGTAGGTGAGGAAGGTCTCCAGCATTCTGCCCTCACAGGCTGCGTTTGCTTCATACTGCTTCAGGAGCTTGTCAAAGTCCCGGTTCTGTTTACAGTTGGCCAGAACCTGCAAACTGTACTGATGGTTTCGCACAAACTCCTGATAAATGTTCAGCATTGGCAGCAAGATGTCGAAGAGATCCGCTGAAACATGACATTTTGTTTTTTAGACATTTTCATTATATATTTATATTTTATATATGTGAAATTTGTCAGAGAAAACTGTGATATATCATGTCATGGCCACTGGAAGAAAGTCAAATAACACATTTATTTTTGTCTCAGCCAAACAAAATCTGACTGTAATTTTTTTATTTTTTTTTTTGATTATTCTTATGTTAATTTTTTATTCTATGTGTGGAGAGTCGAGAAGCGCTTCACTGCACGTCGTACTATGGCTGTGTCTGACAATTAAAAATAATTAAAAATAATTCAATTTGAATTGAATAAAAAAATATGCAGCTTGAACAAACTCACCTAAAACTAAGGTTGGCCAGTTGGCTATCCGAGCCTTCAAGCCTTGGTGGAATATCTCATGGAGAAACATTATCGTCTCACTTACCAATAAAGAAAAAACAAAGAAGAGAAATGCATCAGTTTCAAAACAGATATTATACTTTCAAAACCGTAACATTAATAAAAAAAATTATGTGCTCAACAGTGTGCCAAAATTTTAAATAAAGAACTGTTGAATTGTTTTAAAGTGCCCATATTATGCTTTTTTAAAGATTCCTCATTTTATTTTGGAGTCTCCTATAACAGGTTCACATGCATCCGAGGTTTACTCATAATATACATTGCACATCACCTCGTTTCTCAAAGAGTCTGAAAATGGTTTATTCGAAGATTCAGTCTCTATAAACCCTGCCGTTCTGCGAAACTGTGCTCTGATTGGTCAGATGACCCAGTCTGTTGTGATTTGTCTACTCTGCTGTGATTGGTCAGATGACCCAGTCTGTTGTGATTGGTCTACTCTGCTGTGATTGGTCAGATGACTCAGTCTGTTGTGATTGGTCTACTCTGCTCTGATTGGTCAGATGACCCAGTCTGTTGTGATTGGTCTACTCTGCTCTGATTGGTCAGATGACCCAGTCTGTTGTGATTGGTCTACTCTGCTGTGATTGCTCAGATGACCCAATCTGTTGTGATTGGTCTACTCTGCTGTGATTGGTCAGATGACCCAGTCTGTTGTGATTGGTCTACTCTGCTCTGATTGGTCAGATGACCCAGTCTGTTGTGATTGGTCTACTCTGCTCTGATTGGTCAGATGACCCAGTCTGTTGTGATTGGTCTACTCTGCTCTGATTGGTCAGATGACCCAGTCTGTTGTGATTTGTCTACTCTGCTCTGATTGGTCAGATGGCCCAGTCTGTTGTGATTTGTCTACTCTGCTCTGATTGGTCAGATGGCCCAGTCTGTTGTGATTGGTCTACCACGCATTGGAAACAAAACTTCTATATCTGAATTTCAGCTCCGGAGACTTCCTCAGCATTTGATACACAGTGAAACCAATGATGCGGTAGGTTTTTCCATATCAATACCAGTGCAAGTCCTCATTTTGAAGTGTATGCAGAGTGGATTCGAAAACAGCGTCTTCTTGACATGTTGACAACAGAGATCAAACTCAACACAGATCAAATCCAGTCTCAGCTACAACTACAGTATTTGAGGGCGGGGCAAAGTAGACGATGTTCACGGGCAGCCAATGAAGACCATAGGCTGGCATTATGCAAATGTGTTACATTGTTACGTAGGTTTGAGCCGGAAGTAAGACTGGAATGGCTGACGACTCATTTCAGCAGTTCAGAATCAATTCTTTCTTTTAGGAGACAATCACTTTATTTGTCGTACACTTTGATCTCTAAAACTTTGCAGACCTTTTACATTCACAAACAGCTATAATACACACTGCATGAAAGGAAAAGCATAACAGGAGCCCTTTAAGTGCATATATACCTATTGAGGAAGACACTGCTGACATCGTCATGACTAATAGGGGGTTTTTTGGAACTGGCCGCCATCCTGAGCGGCCTCAGGAAACAGTTGACCAGGATGGAGAGCTGGAGCACGTACTCCGTCTCAGCCTCCACCATGTTGAAGACGATCTGGTTTCTCTTCCTCATGCTCTCAGCGTGAGGCGAGCAGATGTAGTCCTGCACGATAATCTTCCACTTCCTTCTGCACAGCCAACCACGCATGAAGCTTTGCACCTGCGAGAAAACACGCGAAGGAGACGCCCGAGTAACTGCACTTACCCTACACACAACCGCAAACATGACTGCGTAAATGAGATGGATACATGTAGACAATCATATACCTTCTTGATTTTCTTGATATCTGGATCTTCTTCCTCTTGATTGGACTGATAGGGCAACATTCGCTCTTTTGTTTTATTCAGAACAATAATCTATAACAGATAATGCAGCAAATCATATTAGAATGATTTCTGAAGGATCATGTGACACTGAAGAGTAATAATGCTGAAAATTCAGCTTTGCATCACAGGAATAAATCACATTTTACAATATATTCAAACAGAAAAGAGTTATTTTAATATTTTTTTTCACAAAATTATTGTATTTTTAATCAAATAAATGCAGCCTTGGTGCTGAGACTTCTTTAAAAATCATTAAAAAATACGGTAACGCTTTATTTAAAGCCTTTAACTATAATGCACTATAAAGATATTCATAATGTGTACAACAAAAAAGTTAAAATGTATTATATTCACAGATTCCTTGTTACATCTGAAATTGGTAGTTTGTCGTGTTTTATGCTTTCTAAAGGTGTGTTTACAATTATACATGAGACCGTTTATTATTTATTGTTTACCATTTAGTGTAAACTGTTAAATGCACATAGATGGAGCTGATGACGAAGAACTGACCTCTGACTTCAGTCTCTCGATCTCTGTATCCTGGTCTTCCAGTTGTGTCCGCAGTTGATTTGCCGCCACTTTTTCCGTCTCCATGATCTGCACCAGATGGATGTATTTCTGCATGAGAACTTCCCGCTCTATGATCAGGTCTGAATAACTGCCAGCGACAGCAGAACAACAAAGCTGGTTAGAAACATTTTTAAAGAGAAAACCTGAGAGCTAAATAAATTAATGAGCCACTTGAGCCTTTTAAAAGGGTGGTTGATTATGATTTCACTTCTCTAACTTTAGTCAGTGTGTAATGTTGCTGTTTGAGCATAAACAACATCTGCAAAGTTACAACGCTCAAAGTTCAAAGCAAAGGGAGATATTTGCTTTTAAAGAAATCGCTTTTTAAGGACTACAACAAACGGCTGGTAGAGACTACACCACATTCCTCCCGGGTTAGTGACATCACTAACCCTAAAATTTACATAAACCCTGCCCCCTGAACACGATTTATAGATGCTAATCAATGACTAGAAGATAACTACACATAAGCTACATAAATTCATCAACTAACCATTCAGAAATGCCCTGTTGCTTCTACATGTTGTCACTTCTTCTTGAGTCTCTCCATCATTGTCTGACTCCGGTTTGAACATAAAAGGCTAAAAGTTTTTTATATTTTCAGTGCATGTGTGTGTGAGTGCAAGCTGTTGTAGCTCCACCCCCTGTGCCGGGAGCAGCAGCTCATTTGCATTTAAAGGAACAGACACAGAACGGTGCGTTTTTGCTCACCCTCAAAAAGTGACACTTTTAACATGCTATATAACAATATCTGTGGGGTATTTTGAGCTAAAACTTCACATACACACTCTTGGGACATCAGAGACTTATTTTACATTTTGTGAAAAGGGCATTATACCACCCCTTTAAAAGACTCATACAAACAAACTCTATGCAAGTACACAAAAGCTTATTCTCATGTTTATTCTCATTTATAGTGAACCCTTAATTAATGCAGTGTGGGTCGTATTTTCTTTGACCTTATGTAGTTATGTTTATGGTTTTTTTGAGAATCAGGGTATGTCACACAATCTGCCCATGTTACATCTGTCCGATTTGATCAAATTTACCAAGTGATGAATGATGTATTGGTAAAATACAGCACCATTTTTCAATAAAAAATATAAAATTTTAAAATAATGCAAAGAGAATGAATGCATTTTCAGTGGTTTCAGACTTTTGAACCCCTTCAACAAAGAAAAAAACTGCTTGGAACGACTGTGACAAGCCTCAAACTAATAATTTATTGAGCTGACAGATAAAAGAAGAGCTAAAATGGCATGCATCATGTCTTTATATTATGAATCGATTTGCATGGGTTTGTTTTGAAACCCAATCCAGAAGAAAGTTCTTAAGATATTTTTAATTTAATATCAACTTCATCTCAGATGTTTCTCCTAAAATCCCTTTGGATGAATAAAAACAGACGTAATTCTTGACATTAATGTGGATAGCAGCTCAGATAATTTGGTTCATATTGAGATCTGTGACTTTCGATTATAAATTTTGATATCTTGTCAAATTTGAGCATAGTTTGTAAGATTATTGAAATGAGTGTGAAATTACATAAGTAGCCCATTTTTTCTCAAGACTCATACAAACTAAGAGAAGCAAAAGTTTCTGTGTGCATTGCTATCTAGAAGAATCAATTAAGTGATTTTCATTTCATACAGAAAAAGGCTGTTATGTGACTTAAAACGTTTTGTTCTCAAAAGACTCAAAAGTGTTTAGTCTTTGTATTGTACCTGGCCTGCTGAATGGCCTCCACCCACTCATTACAATCAGAGTCCTCTTCTGTCCGCAGCTCCAGAGGTTTCTGCCCATCGTGGCCGAAGATCACCAGGAAGTAATGCTGGAAAAGATGAGAAATTAAACATCAGAGAGTGAAGCTTTGCATTGGTCCACGGTGGGCAGCATTAGAAGAGTTCTGACCTAAATAGAGACGCTTCCAGCGGCCACTGGCTTGAACTCGCACGCACTCGTTAAAAGGAAATGACAGTAGACGTGTTACTGAGTAATTTTGCCCTAAATCATAAAGGAGCATGTGAAATGAAGAAGATAAAATAACAAAACATCAAGCCAACACACAGTAAACACCTATTATGCTTTTTAACATTTTCATCTTTCTTTAGTGTGTAATGTTACTGTTTGAGCATGAAAAAGGGAGTTATTCAGTGTCAGTGTTTCTGAACTCCTGAAACACCTCCATTGTAGTCTTGAGTTTCTTCCGGGAACGAACACGTCACAATATTCCTCATTTAAATAATTAATACGCAGAATAAAGGGGCGGGGCCTGGTTGAGTTAGTTAGTAATGTGTTAAACTGGTGGTTATGGAAAGGGGCGGGGCATTTCCCAAACACACTCGAAGCACTCGACCAATCACAACACACTGCTCCAGCCGACCAATCAGAGCACAGTGTGCTTTTCAGAAGGAGGGGCTTCACAGAGACAGGAACTAAACAGAGCGTTACTGACAGACTGGGAAGAGTGGAGCTGCAACAATGCAGAATATGAGAAAAATAATCAACATTCAAGCATAAAGAACGTATTCTAGTACAGCCCAAAAACTTCAGTCGTCACCTTTAATAGATCACGTCTATAAGAGAAAAACCAAAGGTGTTCATTTTCTGACCTGTACATGTTCTTGACAGATTTACCCTCATATAAGTGATGGAGTGAAAGAGCGAGAGACTGTGAGTGTTTTATAGGACGTAGGCTCGCTTAAGGGCTCGTTTGTGTTCTCATGAAGCACGGCTGGTGTGTGTGTGTGTGTGTGTGTGTGTGTGTGTGGTTATGCAACCAGCAGAGCTTCTCCTCTGTCTTTAATGCGCTGTCCTGAGCCTCAGGCCTTGTTTAAACCGAGAGACAACAATAGACTCGACCCACAAATACACTGGATTCTGTTTCACTTTCACCGACCCACAGAACCATCATCTCCCACTGAATCCCACTTATGCATCTGCTCTGTCCAATTACAGTAACAATGCTTGACGGGTCAGATTTCACATTCATTTCTGACTTCTTTGCATAATTTCTTCTAGCAGCCCTATATGCATGTACACAGATTGCCCTTCCGAAGACTTTCATTGAAATAGCCATGTCTGAGAGAAACACGCTGCCAGAAGGGATACTATTCTTACACTGAGAAAAACAATAAGTAGAATTTACTCAATTTTTATAAGGCAAGTTTTTGCACAAATTTTTTTCAAGTAAATTTCACATTGATGGAAATTAAGTAAATCTACTTAACTAAGCCGAGTAAAATTCACAAAGTGAATAAGTACATATAACTTGGCCTGTTAAATTATATTGAGTAATTTTTACTTACAAATCTGATATAATTAATATAATTAAGTAAAACCACTTGATATTTTAAATACATTTTACTTGTTTTATGCAGTGCTGGTAATTATTTTAAATTAAATTAAATGTTACTCTTATAATGTGACAAAATAATACTGTGACAATGTGCAGTTAAGAGTAATTTATTAAGAAATAAGCATATACAGAAACCTATAATGACCAATAATAACAATTCAGTGTGTTCGGTCTCTCTCTTTGTCACTCTCAACCGGTTTACAGCAACGGAGGCACAAAGGGCTGAATGCATTTGAGAAATATCCTGAAATTAAGAAAAGAGAGAGAGAAAAAAACAATAATCAGTAAACAGCTAATACTTTTAAATTAAAAGTTAATTAATTTGCATTCACATTATTCATTTCATTTAAACCAAATCATTAAAAACATCCTGCATGACCTTACTCTCATAGTCAATTTACACACATTAATGCTAACATGTGACACACAGCAGATATCAAGGCTACGAATTAGGAATTTGGGAGTACGAATTATTGTCATTTACAACGTGGTTACGATTTAGTAAAAGCAGGGACCATTTAATAGATAGTATGCACGATTTAGCAAATGAATGAGGAAATGAATTATATTGTGCACGATGAGGGAACGAGAACCTTCTCACTTAGGCCTATTGTTAATTCGTGGCCAATATTTGTCATCTATAAAGAAAATTGCACACAAAATAAATATTAAACAAAAAGATCATGATTTAAGTGACATATTCATGGTTTTTAGGCGTAATTACTGATAAATCGTGTAAAACGTAAAGTTTAAAACTGAGAAAAAAAATATGGCTAACGTCTAGCTGCTACAAAGTTAACTCGTCATTAACCCTCTTGAGTCGGCAAAAGCGCCCGCGCGTAGCAGCAAATTAGACTTATACTCCGTCATTTTTGGTCATAAAGATTACAGATTTAAGAAATATGAAAAAATAAACTGTTAAATGTCTACTTTTTCCACTTTCAATCGAAATAAAACATTGTGCTTTTGTAAAATAAAGAAAATAAACAGGGTGCTTTCTGCCTCTGCCTCTCCCTTAACTTTTTTCTGGAGCACGTCTCTAAACTTGAACACTAAACTTTTCAAATGTATAGCATGAAGTGATGACAAGACAATCGTTGAATTAATCAAAAAATCATTATAAATCCGTAATATAATGCAGTTTTTTACTGTTGCTTACCTGTCGAGAGCCGTTGGAGTGGAGATTCAAAATCCCTCAATCATCGCGTGTTTTCTTCTTTCTGCGCATGCGCAGATTCCTTTCTTCAAGGACTACATTTTACTTGATTTTTTTAAATTTGCTTCAAGTACTTAATTAATGCATGTAAATATGCCAGAGAGTCAGAAGTCAATTTCACTTGTCTGTTGGATGTCTAATATTTACAAGTAAAAAATTAGTATATAATTAGGATTTACTTAATATACTAAAGTTTTCATTTTTACAAAATTATTCTTAGCAAAAGATACATGATTTTTCCTGTTTTATTTACTTTGACATAAAATCATTTTTTACAGTGTAGAAAGACAACCCAGCACTGTGCAATAAAAGGACACTCGCATATATGTGTGCATGTGTGAGCTCGTGAAACAGCAAGACTCACAGGGATCGCTCCTTCCAGACGGACTACATCTGGAAGAATACAGAAAATCATATAATCAACATGCAATGGCATTCACAACCCATTTAAATATATATATATATTTTTTTTTAATATTTAATATTTTAAAAAATATTTAAAACGGCAGGAATGGCAGCTAGATTCCTACATAGTGATTATCAGATCAGTACAATTTATAGCTATCGACACAATATAAAATGTACAATATAAACCTACTGACTTAGTGATTAATAAGTATTAAAGCACAATGTAAACAATTATATGATCAATAAGTTATGAAAACTTGAGTTGTTTAACATATGCTTTATCTCATCAAAATAAGTTAAACAACTTTTTATTTTTAAATTATTTTTTAAGTTAATTATAAGTTATACAAAATTAAACTGATTTTTTAAGTCAGTTTAATGTAATTTAAGTTGAAATGACTTAAACATTCAAGTTGATTGTACTTAAAAAAATTAATACACTTTTTTAGTGTATTTTATGACAAACATTCATATATATTTTTTAAAAACATATTCATTTTATACTTTTATTCAACAAGGATGCATTAAAAGGATGCATTAAAAGTTACAGTAAATGCATTTATAAAGTAACAAAATATTTTAATTTCAAATAAATGCTGTTCTTTTGAAAATGCATCATGTTTCCACATAAATATGAAGCAGCACTGATTGATAATAATCAGAAATGTTTCTTGAGCAGCAAATCATCATATTAGAATGATTTCTGAAGGATCATGTGACACTGAAGACTGGAGAATAAATTATATAATTAAAATATATTTAAATATACATTCAAAATGTAATAATGTTTCACAAAATTAACATTTCTACTGTATTTTCGGTCAAATAAATACAGCCTTGGTGGGCAGAAGAGACTTTTGAACTGTAGTTTATTCAATTATATAAAAAGGCAGACAGACTTGATTACCGTGTTGATCAGCGGTCAATAAAATAAATCGGCTGAGTTTTCATTGTAATGTTGACTTTAGTGGGAACAGAACTCGCTCCTGTGTGAGCGCTGCGAGCTTGATAATACAGTGGCACTTCAACATGACATCATCAAACCCCATTTCCATGGAAACACAAGCCACTGGCACGCTGTGTTTGTTTCCTGCATATTTAATTTGCATCTGAATCTTGATCATGAACATGTTCAAAGCGGGAGATAAACCTACTAGTGGAGAGCGAGAGTAAATATCAGCCAATGAGCAAACTGCTTAGTAGAATCACATTAAAAACATTACCATAATCAATTATAATTTTATTCTAAACTAAAAGCAGCCATTTCAAGCCAAATTAATTTTTTTCCATCAATAAATGACTGTTTGATAAATATCCAGGTTAGTTTGCATATCACAAAAGCTGGTTAAATTGAGTTGGCCCAGAAATCAAAGCTGAATCAGCATTTGTGTTTCACATGCAGTTGAAGTCCTTTAAAGCTCTCTGATGCCGACGCTGTTTGAAATGCCCTCCAGCAAAACCACACACACGCTCAACTTCAACACACACCCGTCATTTATCAGTCGTTTGATACAGACTGGTGATGGGCAACGATAAAAGCGCAGAAAGACTCATGCAAGTGGGTGTAGATAAAAACATTGCTCAATGAATACCATGCAAAGTAAATGATCATAATGCAACAACGAAAAAAACTACACATAACAAAATAAAATAAAATAAATAAATAAATAAATAAGGCATGTTGCACTTTAGAGGTCAAACATTAGGTGGTGCAGAGGGCCTCCACACACACACCAGCGTGTTTCAGCCAACAGCTGATAATCTGTGTGTGTGTGTGTGGAGGCCGACAACATCTGCTACAACATAAGAGAAGAGATTGTGTGTGCATATGGGTTTGCTTAGCTAAATATGACAACATTTCTCTTTAGGGGGATTTAGGTCCTTAACTGGAAAAATGTATACATACATTTTTCAGTATTATTTAAAAAATTCTAGAAATATACATATACATATATATTATACACTGTATAATGGTTCACTATAGTAATTCTAATTTACACTTTAATTTTCATGACAGTTATTCACGACTATCAGGCCAAGGAGGAGATACTGATGTGAGTCATAAACTTTTGGGATTTTTATTTCCGATCCATTGTTTCCCAAAGAGCTTAATCAGGAAATAGACTATTGTATGTTCTGTTGATGTTTCTCCTTTTCCCTCTTAATCTTGTTATAAAGCCAATCCCACAGTTACAGTATCAGCTGTTTCTGACTGTAAGAGCGTATAAAGCAGTGTGTGATATGATGGTTGTTCTCGATGTTTGATGATGAAGGCCTTGACACTGGTTTTAAACTAATAAAGTCCAAGCTTTTTTTCTTCAAGAGTGAATTTTGAACATGAACTTTTGAATTAGTTTGAAGTTGTACTTATTCTTAATTCATAGTTTTCAGTCACACGACTGGTGTGGAGACCTGGCAGGCAAAACATCCATAGAACTGCAATTTTCCATCTCAAAAGAATAAAAATACAAATATGTAAACAAAATGCAGGTTTCTGATTTGATATACAGCTGCAGTATTTCAGTCTCTAAAAACAGCAGGAATCACAACAACACTTAACGTGAAAAACACCTGTTAACTGTCACCCCCCTTTTTTTGAGTAGACATGAAAATGCACATTTCGAACTGGTTGTAATTAAAGAATGCTTTGGAGTATAGACGTACAATTGGTCTTGTTTTAAAGAAGACATTTGGCAGATGTTTGTAGAAGTGAAATAAATTAAGAAAGTGAAAGAGAAAAAAAGTTATAGAAGTTTGAGTTTATGGAAATGTATTATGTAAAAAAATTAATTATTCATATTTTATATAAAATATTTATTTTTAAAACCTGGGCGACTCTAAAACTGCAAAGTCAAAAATCTGAAAAGTTGTGTTTCAAATTTTAGGTTGATATCTCAAAAAATGAGCTTTCAGTGAGATTTTGTTTGGGCGCAGTACCGAACTTTTTCACTAGGTGACAACCAGACTCCATTACTGCCCATATAAGGGCGCTGCCATTTCCATATGTGGTTTGAGTGATCTGAACCATTATTTCCACAATTTTCATATAATTTATGAAGTAGACATCCTATTCAGAAGTAATATGGGAAGTTTGACAGATTTTGATATGAATTCAACCTCTAAGAAACACATAAAAAGTACACGTATGTGCGCTATAGCTCGCTGCCACATCACAAATGGTGAATCTATTATTTTTTTCTTTATATTTAAAACATTTTCAGACTCTTTTTTCTAAAATAACTGAATGGATGCTATCTTTTAAACTCTTGGCATGAAAACCATTCTTTCATGATTTTTCATGTTCATTGCTATTTCAAAATAAAGGTCTGAACACGCCTTAGGAATATGAAAATATTCTTGTTGCAAATTGATAAATTACGGCTCCTCTGTAATTTATTTTGAAAATCAACAAATATGAAAACTAGAGATTGTAAGCTTTCAAATGATATATAGTTTGTCAAGATTAGTTTAGGTTTAGTATAGGATATTACTGTTTTAAATATGTAATGGCTTTGGGCCCACCGGTGGGCCAGTGACAGTTAACAGGAATGTACTAAAACAGTGATATTAAACTTCAAATGAAACCTTATTGAGGATTCATAAGGCGAGTAGATGAGCCCAGAATATGAATGTAACACGCTAAATGGTTTATGGCTTTCTATGGAAAAACGCTTAACAAAAAAAGGTGTTATTGTGCACACACAAGGTGTATATTGAATTTGGTCTTTTACTACATTAGCACAAACCTGGTAAAAGTGACAGGCAACAGAGGAAAGCCTTGTTTTGTCCTCATAAGAGTGTGACGTTAATGTATACTGTAAAAGTATTTTACTAAAACAATTATTTTTTTATTTAAATTAGCACAAATTTAAAGGTAGTACACTATGAAAGCGTATAAATAAATATTTTAAAATTGAAATAAATAAATTATAGGCTATCACTTATATTTTAGCGGGTAATTTGAATTTGAAATTCGGGTTATAAAAGAACAAATCACATGAAACTCCAAAACTCATTATGTGTCAGGAAACTCAGGCTTTAATGTGGACAGAACGTGTCGTGCTGATGAGGGGCTTTCAAGGCTCGTGTGGTCCCAACAAACGCCCGGGGATCAGAATATATCTGCTTCATACGCAGAAAACGAGTGTTTAATCTGCAAGATGCTGCTTAACACCAGCAGCGACCGCAGCGCATGTTCATTTATGTGCATGCTTGTTTATAGGCCTGGAAAATATCTTAAAATATTAAATCCCACATCTCTTGACCAGTGAATTTCCAGGACTTTCCAGTGAGTAGTGGATACACTGTAAAAAAAATGATTGTGTTTTTAACGATCAAAGATTGTAAAAATGCTATAGTGAAAAACTGTTAATTGAAAGTTTCCTTACTATATACGGTAAACAACTGTGATAGATTTAACGGTACATTTAAAATTTTACTGTAAAATACCATTACATTTACAGTTTTCGGAAGTGAAAAAGAAAAAGTCATTGTATTATTTACAGTGAAAAACCGTAAATTGACATTCCCACAATTCCCTGCGTGACACTTCACATTTGTTGTATTTTTGTTGAAATAACTATGTTTCTTCATAGTTTTCTTTTTTTTTCTAATCAGTTATGACATTAGGGTTTTATGTTACATTTAATGTTGTTAAATTAATGTTTATTGCATTTTTTAAATTTCATGTATTAATGTTTGTGTGAATGCCACTGTGCAACTTCAATAACTTAATATTAACTTTCCTGTGAAAAAGCTGTTTGTGATGAGCTTTAATTCATCATGTGATTATCATCACCACTGTGATTGGTGGTTGTCAGTGTATAACTATGGTACAAAACAAATTAATACTTCAATAGGTCAGTAAATGAATTTTATATCAGATAATTAAATACGGTTTATTACTGTAAATTTAAGTTAAGTCTGTAAAATCAAAAATGTTGCTACCGTATTTTTTACGGTAAATTTCTGGCAACCACAGCTGCCGTTTTTTTTTTACCGTAAATTTAACAGATTTGTTTTTACAGTATAGGCAGGGTTGCTCTCCAATATAATATCAATATACAAATATAATACAATATGATAACAGCACAAATATGCCATATTTACAGAAACCTTTGTTAATCAGACAAGCATGCAGTTATTAGCTGATGCTCAAAATGTCTAAATAGCCAAATATCGGTCAACTAATGACTTTCTCAATAAACTCTCAATAGTTTGAGACTAATAAAGATTCCACTCACCAATTATGTTTTAGAGCTGAGCATAACTAAAAATTGCTTATTCACTTTAGAAATGTCCATGTCTGTACACTAATATTATTGGTCCACAATTGTATTTTGGACCAGTAATATTTCATTGTATTTATTTTTTTCTGATGAAGACCTAAGAAGTCAGAAATTAAAAATAAAATAAAATTTTGAAGGTGTAACATCAGTGCACAGACATTTACAAGACTAATTTAACAGCTGACGTATTTAATTGCAATATATAGGCCGTTATTGTTGGTTTTAACATCTTTACACCAACACATAGGAAAGTCCGGGGCTAGTTGTCACATGAGGAAGGCAAGCATTCTTATGTGCTTTCGTCGTTTTATTAATTTTTCTTAGCTAATTTATTTTTATTTCAGTTTTAGCTTAGTTTTTATTCATTTACAGTTAATAATTTAGTCCTTCAACTCACACATTTCTAATTTTCAATTAGTTTAAGTTCAATTAGTTTCAACCAATCATTTTATTTTATTTTAGCTTTATTTAAGGTGAGACACTAAAGGCAAAAACATAGTTTTTTCATGCATCCGTCAATTTTTAGATTCATTCATTTTTAGATTCATTTAGATTCATTCATTTTTCATTTTCATAGTGTTTTTTCAGACTAGTGGAAAGAAAACATCCAAAATGCACTTTTAAGTGGATGTTTTCTACTGTAGCACTTCATCTATTTGCGTCTGTAGATTTCAGTTACACTGCATATCTTTAAAGGCCGTTTTTCTCTTCTGCACGAGTCAGAAATCTTCACTTCAGCAGCACTTCAGTACATACACCAAACTTTACAGTTTTATTCCTATCTGTATTCTGAAGGTTTTTACAGAGGGGTTTGCTCATACATCATTTTTTATATAGCTTCTTTTTTTTTTTTTTACTGATATAATTTTTTACTGATTTTATACAACATTTTATTCCTAATCTTTTTTTCTTCAGATTGTTGACAGTATTTTCTGATAAAAAATATATTTCCCAAATCCCCTCCGTAAAAACCTTTTACTCTAATATGTAAAAAAATATTAAACAAGTATTTTGAACATGGCTTTATCCAATGAATCTAGACAAGCAAGAAATGTATGCAAATAAGTGCATATTTAATTAGATAACGCCTCATTTGCATATTTAAACACACAAACAAACATTTCAGAAAACTTGTAATTCAAAAAAAATAAAAAATAATTGCAATTCTAATCAATCAACTTAGTAATAAGTATGGTGATATTTATTAGCTTTTTTTTACCCTATTCACCTGGGGTGTCTTTCCATAAATGAACATAAATGTTTTTAATAGTTTTAGACAATAATAATAACCCTGGTTCCTCTAACTGTTTATTTAAATGTTAACACTTGTTATAGAATGTTCAGAGAACATTCAAAAGTAATATTACCATAATGTTTGCAAAAAGGAATGTTTGTAACTGGAGCAGTGGTTTTGTGTGTTTGTGGTTTCACAAATCTAGTTTAAAATTGGATATTTTGTGTGAATTGTGCCCTTCAAGTTCTTATGTTATTTTTATATATTTTAAAAATCAGCCCTTCAAACTAACATTCTAATATCATTCTGTTTATGTAACATTTGTTGAACATGATAAAACCACACTTACCATATGTTTTTGTTTTTTTCATCCTCAAAACACATTTATATTTAATATATTTAGAGTCTATACAGAAGCTGACTTATAAAAAAAAACTTTCATTAGTAAAAACTGACCAACTGTGTCCAATGACACACAAACACTGATAAACAGACACAAACACGTGGTGTGTGTAGAAACCAACTTCCTCCCAGCTGGCACATTCACACCACAAATGTGGCTTTAATCGTAAACCCGAGTAATTAGACCACAGTAGATGAGATGTAGAGTGAATGTGAGGTCAGATCATACCTGCTGTTTATCTGAGCTCTCTTTCCCAACGGTGGACACTTTTGGAGCCGGAATCCTCTCGCAGGAGCATCCCTCCAGTAAATAAATCCCAGATGGTCTGGTGCTCTGCTCGTTCTCAAAGTAGAACAACACGTTCTGGTAAAGCGCGAAGTACTTCTCGTTCCAGCGGTTGTTTTCTGCGGCTTTTTTACTCAAGAACCCACGTTTAATTCCCTCTTTACGCGCGACCATGGACAGAAAGAGCGCGTGTCCTTCATTATAACGCACGCTCTTTTGCATCTTAAAACCCTGGTTGTCACACCGAGCCCATTATCATCCTCCTCCTCACACACAGCAGCCAGAGATGATGATCTAAAGTACAGCCAAAAGCGCGTAAAGGAGATTCCAGACGCGCGTAACGCGTAATTACGCACAGCTGTATAAAGGAGTGCGCGTGTAGGAGAAAAAAAGCGCGAAAATACAGTAAAAGAGTCAACAAATATTAATACAAATATGGTCTAAACTGCACGCAGGGACGTAAAACAAAAAATAGATTGAGTGAGCAGACGGTACAACAGAATCACGACCGAGATCAGCGCTAATCGGCTTTGACACCAACTTAAAGAGACAGAACTATTTACCCTCTCAGTCTCTATTTACCCTCTCAGTCTCTATTTACCTCACCGTCACGAGAGACTCCCTCGGGTATCTTTCTCATGCGTCCCTGAAGTTAGTTTCACGCTTTTATCGGAAACACTGCAGATGCTAGAACGAATATGTAACTCTATTTTCAGAAGCGTGAAAGAAAAATAGTGTATTAATAGTAATTTTTCCAAAGAGCGTTTTTTTCTTTTAAATGAGTAGTGCTACTACACTGCTGTTGTGTTCTGTAGCCTATGTTATGTGTTAAGTCAGCTGAGGTAAATAATACACGCTTTCCACTAAAATAATAACAAAAAACACGTTTTCCTATAATCTCTCTCAAGTAGCGTTCGGAGGTCTGATTCAAAGTACCGAGTCAGTTCGTTTGAAATGATTCACCAATCTGTTTGATTCGCTGCCCACATTTGCGTGTCATACTGCTGTTTTCTATTTATATAAATTAGTATGTTCTCTATGTGTTATGTTGGCTTGACAAAGTAGGCTACTGATCTACCATTTATTATACTTCTTCTGAGCCCAGATGTAAACAGCATCTCCTCTAGAACTTTCGAGCTACAACCAGCAAACTCGGCTCAGACCTTCACACTGTTCTGACTCGGGTTGTTATGACTTTTCAAACTGATCCAAATTTTCCTAAAAAATAAGATTAAAAATCATAAAAAGCTTACACACACTTCTATTGAGGGGATCTCAATCCTCAATCCCCTTTATCCCCTAAAACTTTATTAAAATAACTTTAGAGTTTTTAAGCTTCATCCACTATGTAATGGGAAATAATTGTAACACTGTAACAAGATTAATTTAAAGTCCCCCTGTGGTGAAAATCAAGCTTTAAATGTTGTTTATATGTCTATGTGGTGTTTTTAATATGCTTTAAGGCAAACCATGTGTAAATTCATAAGTAGACACCATTGCTGAGTATTTTCTCCTTAAAACTGCAGTGAACCAAAAGGTCTCAAAAACACACTTTGAAATCGCGGGTGTTTCTGACGTCACAAACTACCTTGTAACCAATCAGATCAACTTGTGATCGTCAACGAGTGGATCTCTGAGCTGAGTGAGTGAGTGGAGGCGGGGCTCATTTGCATATTCATAGGAGCGCGTATACTATATGAGGCAAGGGTGTCGAGTTACATTCAAGCTATTTAAGTTTTTTTTTTTTTTTCAAGTAAAAAATGGTTAAATATAACCTTTTGGTGATCAAAGATGAGTTTTAAGGGATACAATTATTGACTACAGGGGGACTTTAAATTTAAAGTTGGATACACCACTGTACAAATATTGTGAATTACGCCCCCTGGTGGCGAATGTACAAAATCACCTGCAACATGTGCTTTGACTGCACTGACACATCACCTCTTGATAGATGATCAGAACACTAAATATATACACATACATATAAATAATATGATTATTTGGTGCCTATGCTGTGCATAAATAATCTGACTAATAACTTAAGTTGCATTCTGGGATTGTCTTCTCTGTAAAGGATGAATTTGATGCCTCTTGTGATGTCTTAAAAATTACCTAACTGAGTTTTGGAATAGAGCCAATGTTTCATAAGAAGTCTGTGATCAGAAACTCATATTTCGTGAAAGCTTGTGCTCGTGAAAAAAAAGGGAAAACTCACAACGGTTCTAATTTCATCTCCTCCTCCTGGCTGTATAGCTGACTTCACTCCTACAAAGCTATGAACTTGTGTCTCACGGAGGAAGAGCCCACGATACCAGACGCCCACCTGAACACAACCTCTGCAGGGCCATCTGTAACAGAGCGGGAAACCACATTAAGAACTTACCCAGCATGCTTTGAGACTTATTTGGGAACATGAGCCATTAATATTTGCTGCTATTATTGCATATCCTCGTAGCCAAAATTCTTAATCTTCAAACATATGGGTGTGTGTAATGGTCACAAAGTGAAAATCCATCCTAAACATCTCAACAAGCCTAAGAATCTAAATACCGCAAAAAGCCTCATGATCGGCAAAACAAGGATGAACTGCGCTTCATCCAGGTCAAAGGCAGAACTAGGACACCGTGCGAGATTGAGACGCCTCACACTCATGATTTGACATATTCAGTGTAAGCCATCCGTTACACTGGTCTTCTATGAGGAGGCAAGGGAAAACATATGGATGAGAAAATAATGGACAATACTAACAGATATTACAAACTCACTTTATAAAGTGAGAGTGTAATATCTGAACTAAATTTTTTAAGTGAGTTTGTGATATTTGAATACGCTATCTAACAATTAATTTTGAATAAATAATACATTTAAAAAATCAAACACTATGTAACATGATTTTAATAAATAACATGCTAATGTAAATTATTATATAAATAATAAAGGTCTGTTAGTTGCTTGTTGATAATACAGTGAGGAAAATAAGTATTTGAACACCCTGCTATTTTGCAAGTTCTCCCACTTAGAAATCATGGAGGGGTCTGAAATTGTCATCGTAGGTGCATGTCCACTGTGAGAGACATAATCTAAAAAAAAAAATCCAGAAATCACAATGTATAATTTTTGAACTATTTATTTGTATGATACAGCTGCAAATAAGTATTTGAACACCTGAGAAAATCAATGTTAATATTTGGTACAGTAGCCTTTGTTTGCAATTACAGAGGTCAAACGTTTCCTGTAGTTTTTCACCAGGTTTGCACACACTGCAGGAGGGATTTTGGCCCACTCCTCCACACAGATCTTCTCTAGATCAGTCAGGTTTCTGGGCTGTCGCTGAGAAACACGGAGTTTGAGCTCCCTCCAAAGATTCTCTATTGGGTTTAGGTCTGGAGACTGGCTAGGCCACACCAGAACCTTGATATTCTTCTTACAGAGCCACTCCTTGGTTATCCTGGCTGTGTGCTTCGGGTCATTGTCATGTTGGAAGACCCAGCCTCGACCCATCTTCAATGCTCTAACTGAGGGAAGGAGGTTGTTCCCCAAAATCTCGCAATACATGGCCCCGGTCATCCTCTCCTTAATACAGTGCAGTCGCCCTGTCCCATGTGCAGAAAAACACCCCCAAAGCATGATGCTACCACCCCCATGCTTCACAGTAGGGATGGTGTTCTTGGGATGGTACTCATCATTCTTCTTCCTCCAAACACGTTTAGTGGAATTATGACCAAAAAGTTCTATTTTGGTCTCATCTGACCACATGACTTTCTCCCATGACTCCTCTGGATCATCCAAATGGTCATTGGCAAACTTAAGACGGGCCTTGACATGTGCTGGTTTAAGCAGGGGAACCTTCCGTGCCATGCATGATTTCAAACCATGACGTCTTAGTGTATTACTGACAGTAACCTTGGAAACGGTGGTCCCAGCTCTTTTCAGGTCATTGACCAGCTCCTCCTGTGTAGTTCTGGGCTGATTTCTCACCTTTCTTAGGATCATTGAGACCCCACGAGGTGAGATCTTGCATGGAGCCCCAGTCCGAGGGAGATTGACAGTCATGTTTAGCTTCTTCCATTTTCTAATGATTGCTCCAACAGTGGACCTTTTTTCACCAAGCTGCTTGGCAATTTCCCCGTAGCCCTTTCCAGCCTTGTGGAGGTGTACAATTTTGTCTCTAGTGTCTTTGGACAGCTCCATGATTTCCAAGTGGGAGAACTTGCAAAATAGCAGGGTGTTCAAATACTTATTTTCCTCACTGTATTTTCCTCACTGTATGTGGTAAATTGTGTTCCATTAACCCAAAAATTGTGTAGGCTAAACACCAATTGGAACAGGAACATAAATATACATTTTAGACATGTGAAAACTGTCTGAAAGAGGTTGAATATTAGAAAAAATAAAAACACTTTTAAAAATAAAGGTAACAAATGTGGTTTTCATTTTTGGTTCGACAAAACCTTTCAGTTCTTAAAATATTATTATTTTTTTAGTTAAGAACATTTTAACAAACTAAAGAACATTTTGTGGAATGGAAAGTTTCCATTAATGTTAAAGGTTCTTCATGGAACGATCAATGGTGAACATAAGACACTTTATTTTTTTAGAGTAAATTCATGAACATAAATCAAGCAGAGCCTATGCCTAATGTGCATGTTCTGTTTTGGGTAATATATATATATATATATATATATATATATATATATATATATATATATATATATGAAGAGATCAGATGCAAAAGCCTCTAAGTGCCATCTGAAATTTCATATATATATATATATTATAACCTCCAAATAGCCTTTCGGTCAGGGAATGCTTTGGCAAGGGCAACCCTGTGGGATTATGGGGGATTAGTGGTTTGTCTGTCAATCCCAAATATAGCGGCATATTCATAAATCTCAAAAACAGGGAGAGTGTGGCAATCTGTTTATAGATGTTCTGTTTCTAAACAAATGCAAATGGAATGAAGAATCAAGATCAAAGATTTATGGATTTTGAAAAGGGCATTTTCAGGCCAGATGTTCACATTCTAGTAACAAACATCCATTTTATTTGCACCACTAAACTGAAACTTCAACAACAGAGAGCAAAACATTAAATGAACACGAAAAATGCATTTTGCTCTGCTACTTCTAGTGTTACTGTAAAACTATTTCTATTGCTTATTACCAAACACAGACTCTGTCAGCAAATGGGTTCTTCCCAAGAATTCAATTAAAATAAAAGTCTTTAAAAATTAAGGCATTATCATACAAACAAATGTGTTAATAAAAAAACTGCTCATAGAGTGCCATCTTGTGGCATGTCTGAATCAATAGGTCACTTTAGTGGTGCTTGATAAACCAAGCATCACTAGTACTATTGCTCATACTTATCTGAAAATCATAGACTTGAGGCTGGGCTCTATTGACACCCTATAAACCACCTAACATACTATCAATCACACTATCAACAGCATAGTAGCAACGTCCTAAACCCTCAGAACACCCTAGCAACTGCATACTGTAGGTCGGAGATTGTGTAATGGATTGCACATGTATAATTTTGTACATCATCTGTAAAAGAAAAAAAAAAATCAATCTGAGCAGACACTGCCGACTGTTAATAGAGAAAAAGCATCACTAAATGTCACTCAGTTTAATGGAAGAAAAAAAAAGTTGCACCTGATGTTCTTGAGTAGTTGCTATGACGATGGCTAAACAATTAGACTGTCCGCTGTGAAGCAGGTTCATGGTTTCTACTAACAGCAGACACATGTGCAGTGTTACAGTTCCATGTGTGTAATAATAAAATAAAAAACACTCTATAGTATTCTATTCCGAACACAGCCAGTGCACGCACATGCATACAATGCTTATATATATATATATAAGCATTGTATGCATATGTGTGCGTGCACTGGCTGTGTTCGGAATATATATTCGGAATATATATATAGTATACATGCATATATACACACTCACACACATACATACATATACTCTAGACAGCAGAACACTTAATATAATCATTGCTAAAGTCAGTCACACTAAATAAATGAATTATTAAGTCTCTTTTTTTTCCATTTCTGAGATTACTGAATGGGGATAAACTGCTCAATTGCTGAAGTAATTAGCTGTGTAATCCAATGCGGTGAAGGTAATTTCACTAAGTACAACATCCTTGTTGATCCTGGAACAACATTTCAATCAGTCTATCAGATTTGAAGGATAGTTACTTTGTTTTAGGCTTACAACAAGGGTTAAGTGCTTCTACACAAAACCCCTAGCTAGGCTGCGTTCCACTCCAAATTCTTATGCCCTTCACTC